>NC_134710.1:147123497-147472664 GCF_043290135.1 Rhipicephalus microplus | reverse complement strand
CATGCTGAGAGCTGCTTCACATCTAAAGAATGCCCGGGCTACGCTGGTCGCACAGCACGGTGACAGCGAAAGCTGGAAGTGCGACCTTAAAATGCCATTTCTGAACACTCTTTGGGTAATAGCTACAAGCATAGTAAGTGCTGCTCCACCTCCAAAAGTTGCCTGGCCTGGGCTGCGCTGATCGCACAGTACGGTCACAGCGAAAGCTGGAAGACAACCTTAAAGAACCATTTCAGAACACTCTTTGGGTAACAACTACAAGCATAGTAAGTTCTGCTCCGCCTCTAAAAATTGCCTGGGCTGCGCTGATCGCACAGCACGGTTGCAGCGAAAGCTGGAAGTGCGACTTTAAAAGGCCATTTCTGAACACTCTTTGGGCAACAGCTATAAGCATGCTAAGAGCTGCTTCGCACCTAAAAATTGCCAAGGCTGCGCTGATCGCACAGCATGGTCGCAGCGAAAGCTGGAAGTGCGACCTTAAAAGGCTGTTTCTGAACACTCTTTGGGTAACAACTACAAGCATAGTAAGTGCTGCTCCGCCTATAAAAATTGCCTGGGCTGCGCTGATTGCACAGCACGGTTGCAGCAAAAGCTGGAAGTGCGACTTTAAAGGCCATTTCTGAACACTCTTTGGGCAACAGCTATAAGCATGCTAAGAGCTGCTTCGCACCTAAAAATTGCCAAGGCTGCGCGGATCGCACAGCAAGGTCACAGCAAAAGCTGGAAATAGGACCCTAAAGAGCCATATCTGAACACTGTTTGTGTAACAGCTACAAGCATGTTGAGAACTGCTTCACATCTAAAGAATGCCCGAGCTGTGCTGATCGCACAGCACGGTCACAGCGAAAACTGGAAGTGCGACCTTAAAAGGCCATATCTCAACACTCTTTGGGAAACAGCTATAAGCATGTTGAGAGCTGCTTCACATCTAAAGAATGTCCGGGCTGCGCTGATCACACAGCACGGTCACAGCGAAAACCGGAAGTGCGACCTTAAAAGGCTATTTCTGAACACTCTTTGGGTAACAGCTACAAGCATAGTAAGTGCTGCTTCGCCTCTAAAAATTGCCTGGGCGGCGCTGATCGCACAGCACGGCCACAGCGAAAGCGAGAAGACGTCCGTAAAGAACCATTTTTGAACAGTCTTTGGATAAAAGCTACAAGCATGCTAAGAGCTGCTTCGCATCTAAAAATTGCCAAGGCTGCGCGGATCGCACAGCATGGTCACAGCAAAAGCTGGAAATAGGACCTTAAAGAGCCATATCTGAACACTCTTCTGGTAACAGCTACAAGCATGCTGAGAGCTGCTTCACATCTAAAGAATGCCCGGGCTACGCTGATCACACAGCACGGTCGCAGCGAAAGCTGGAAGTGCGACCTTAAAAGGCCATTTCTGCACACTCTTTGGGTAACAGCTAAAAGCATAGTAAGTGCTGCTCCGCCTCTAAAAATTGCCTGGGCTGCGCTGATCGCACAGCACGGTCACAGCGAAAGCTGGAAGACGACCTTAAAGAACCATTTCTGAACACTCTTTGGATAACAGCTACAAGCATGCTAAGAGCTGCTTCGCATTTAAAAATTGCCAGGACTGCGCGGATCGCACAGCGTGGTCACAGCAAAAGCTGGAAATAGGACCTTAAAGTGCCATATCTGAACCCTCTTTGGGTAACAGCTACAAGCATGTTGAGAGCTACTTCACATCTAAAGATTGCCCGGGCTGCGCTGATCACACAGCACGGTCACAGTGAAAGCTGGAAGTGCGAACTTAAAAGTCCATTTCTGAACACTCTTTGGGTAACAGCTACAAGCATAGTAAGTGCTGATCCGCCTCTAAATATTGCCTGGGTTGCGCTAATCGCACAGCATGGTCAAAGCGAAAGCTGGAAACGACCTTAAAGAATCATTTCTGAGCACTCTTCGAATAACAGCTACAAGCATGCTAAGAGCTGCTTCGCATCTAAAAATTGCCAGGGCTGTGCGGATCGCTCTGCATGGTCACAGCAAATGCTGGAAATCGTACCTTAAAGAGCCATATTCGAACCCTCTTTGGGTAACAGCTACAAGCATGCTGAGAGCGGCTTTACATCTAAAGAATGCCCGGGCTACGCTGATCACACAGCATGGTCAAAGCAAAAGCTGGAAGTGCGACCTTAAAAGGCCATTTCTGAACACTGTTTGGGTAACAGCTACAAGCATAGTAAGTGCTGCTCCACCTCTAAAGATTGCCTGGGCTGCGCTGATCGCACAGCACGGTCACAGCGAAAGCTGGAAGACGACCTAAAAAACCACTTCTGAACACTCTTTTGATAACAGCTACAAGCATGCTAAGAGCTGCTTCGCATCTAAAAATTGCCAGGGCTGCGCGGATCGCACAACGCGGTCACAGCGAAAGCTGGAGGAGCCATTTCTGAACGCTCTCGAATTTATTGAAACTTCGTGTTTAGGAAGAACCGAAATTAGTGTCGACGACGTCTTGATCTTTTTCGTGGCTTTGGCAGCGGGAGATTTAGAACACGTGAAATAAAAGCTTGTCTCGTTCCGCTCCCGCGAGTGCACTAAAAGTGTGGGCATAATCTAAATATATGCGTCGCCAAACTTGAAACTAAAGGTGTCAAAAATTTATTGCCACAAGCACCAACACCCACCGACAATAAGAGTGAGACTAGGTGATGAGGGGACAAATAACCAAAACAAAAATCTATATAATTTTTTCAAATAATTGTCATTTTATGTGTCAAATAAACTAAAAATTTACTTAGACGCTTATCTGACACCTGGTGAGATTGTTGATCTGCCCGATTTTCGGTCGAGTGCAATATATCTGGGCCTGTATTAACGCCTTATGCCATCAGTGCTTGGGTTTAGTTCAGCGCATTGGCGGGTCAACGAGGTATCGCTCACTTCAGTGTGGTGGTTTCGTGCGTACCTTTCATAGATTATTTGTTTCCTGATGTGTTGTTTATCGGTGTGGCATATCCGAACTGAATTAGCTTGCATATTGTGTGCATAGCTGCTCACGGGGCTGCCGATTACACTCGCTGGCGCATGGCAGCGTGCCCTCGCCCCAGGTGAATGTGAATGCGACACGCTAAGCAACAAGGCACTGTATACTCTACGTTTGTCAAAAGCGATATTCTCAAGGCTGCTGTCTCACTGCAGTAGTTTTCCTTCATTGGTCAACGTGAGTTTGTGAACTAGCATGGTATTGTGCTCGTGAGCAGTTGTGCCACAATTTCACCTGCGAAGTTTTTGGTGTATATTGCAAGTACACCATTTGGCTACTAAAACAACTAAGTCTCTTCAGTCTTTAGTATTGGTCTTTGTTTTCTCTCGCACATGCAATTAGCAAACCATAGGGCGCAATAAATTCGTGAATTTACATAGGCGCGTAAAAGGTCAGCAATTAAAAAAAAAGAATTCGATTTCACGCCATTTAGGGCAAATGCACGACATTGCTACCACTTACGGGTGAGAGTCCTTAGTTTATTTTTTTTTCATTTTCTGTTGGCAGTTAGTTGTTTCCTCTATGCGTTGACGGCGACGGTGGCATCGAGTCACCAGCTACTGGATACTTGGGCTTCTATAGAAGTTGAATGATTGATATCTGGGGTTTAACGTCCCAAATTCACCATATGATTATTAGAGCTGCCGAAGTAGAGGGCTCCGGAAATTTCGACCACCTGGTCTTCTTTATAGTGCACCACAAATCTGAAGACATGACCCCACAGCATTTTCGCCTCCATCAAAAATGCAGCCATCGCAGCCAGCATTCGATCCCGCGACTTGCGGCTCAACACTTCCATGTAAGTTACTCTACCAGTTCACATATATCTTTGTGTGAGTGTGGAAACATACGTCATCTTCGCGTCCCGTAGCCTGGGGCCATCCTCCACTGTGACGCAAGGTTCGGCCACTCACTAGGCGAGATCAGTCTGGTTTAGCTGAGCGTCGCTTACACTCAGCCACATGCAAAAGTAGCATCTTGAGACAGTTTAGGCACGGTAGTGCAGGGTACTGCATACATTTCGCGTTCTTAACAATTGCGTTCTGACAAGACGTAGGTCAGCGTGGCTGCAAAACAATGGCGAAAGCAAGTAGGCGCCCCTTCACCTTCCGCTCAAATGACTTCGTAAGCAGAGCAATAAATGCGTTACATGTTCCGAGTGCTACCTGAGCAAGCATTCCTTCTTATCTTCAACCATGGCCCCCGTGACTGAACCAGGACGTGCCTTTGCAGGAACTAATCGAAGAGGCCATGCTTCAGCAGAGCTGCTGTTGCAGATGACGCGGCATACCGAGAATGACGTCATCGTGTTCGCTCGGCGAAGAAACCTGGTGGCCCCAGCCTCTGTTTTTTCACCAAGAAGTGCTATTTGCGGTCACTTTTGAGAATTCTCACGTCGATTTTTAATTCAGCAGGGATCAAACTGTCATTACACTCTCGCAAGTTATTTTTATAACAAAGTGCTTCAGCTTCCTTTTAACGCAATTTCTTTCCCGCAATCAAGCCTGCACTGATTTGGTACGTAGTTTCAAGCACCGGTGTGGCTCTGTGGTAGATTACAGAGCTGGCACGCAGGAAACTCTGGTTCAAATGCCATAGTGTCTTTAGAGTTTTATTTACATAGTTTTTTCCTTATTTCAGCAGATAGTGGTTACGGACAATGGTGGCGGTGCCGAACAACTACGGTACGTGTGACCCTTGTGACCTGAGCACAGATTTCGCTGTAATGATTAGGTTACGGTTAGGTACTTTGGACCCAACTCTTAGTCTTCGAATTCCTCCGGAATCACGCCGACGAGACGCTACTATGCTGTGCAGATTATGGCTGGGCGTCGCATTTACCAATTCGTACGCGTTCCGCATAGGAATGGCTGACACTGCTGCATGCGATCATTGTGGCAGTGATGAAACAACTTGGCACATTCTGCGTGAATGCCCACAATACTGCTAGCAGAGACAGTCATTCTGCAATGCACTAGATGAACTGGACAACCAGGCTCTTTCGGAAGAAAGAATCCTCGCTGCCGACAGGACTTTATGTCGCAGAAGAAGGCTGTGAAGGCGCTCCTGCGCTTCTTGCGCTCAACCGGCCTGTCCAAACGACTGCGATCGGAGCACCCTGAATGTGTGCGCATGTGGTTTTTTTTCTAATTTATTTTTTATCTCTCTATTTCTATCCTCTTTCCGACCCTTTTCCCCACCCCTGTACAGGGTAGCAAACCAGTTCGTCTAGGTTAACCTCCCTGTCTCTTCCTTTTATTTATTTCTCTCTCTTTCTCACTGTAATGATAATCATAAACAAATTTAGGTCCTCTCAATTCATTTCCTAGCTATTGCGTGGTAAAAGCGATGACGAAAGGCAATATTCCCTGTTCATAAAACACACACAGAGACTCTTGATTCCACAAAAAATTCGGTGAAATACAATATTGGGAGAAGTAGGTTAATCGATCATAAACGGAGTTTCGAGCTTCGCGTCGTCTCGACCAACTTCGCCTCTGATTCAGCACATAAAAGGAGTGGATATGGAACCAAGCATACTGAAGTTAATTCGATGCAATTATTGACCACTCGTGTAAACTAGGCAAATCATGTAAGACGCTGTTAGAACACTGCGATGTCAAAGTTGTTGCCACGAGACCTATAATTGTTTTTACAAATAAGCAGAAGATTCTTGTTGCGAAGTGCAGCTGAAGTTGTCTATTACAGTGTGATTTTCAAGAGCGAAAACTCAATGACAGAACTACATCGAGGAAAGTGAGTACAGACGTGGAAAATGCTCATCTTTCTTGTATGTACTAATTTTATTTCCTGTCTGTACTCGTTTTTGCCAACGCAGTTTCATCGCCAAGTTTTCGCTCTTCTAAACCACACATGTCTGAGCAACTAGCCCAAAACTTCATGCTTCTACTGTACATTATAGCAACGCGCTCTTTTGTTCATTTCAGCTGTTTTTTTTAGTTGATAGGAGGACAGACATGCACCGACAAACACTACATATCTATTACAAGTAGTCCCCAAAACCAACAGCTGCACCATGACTTGCATCATCATACAAAACCGTGTTAATATTACCATGGTGCATACTGTTGTTCAGGAAACTTCTAGTTATGATATATTGAGCAGTTATACCGCAGAGGGCATTGCATATCAGAAGCAGTAGCTGCGAAACATGTGTAGCGAGATTTCAGCAACCGCAAGGGCACTGCTAAGCATGAAACTCCGTATATTCGGTATTCTTTAGTGTTGAACGGAATGTTTTTGAGAGGAGGCATATATTTGACTCTAAATTTGGCTGGACAGATATAGGTGCTGCTGAGTGTCTTTTTGTGTGTCTTACGGCAGACAGAAATGCCGAGGAGGGCTAGTGCCCATTGTGCTACACTTGCTGCACCCGCGTTCTGAAAGGTTATCAGGGAAAAATAGTTTTGCTCTCTCTGTAAACAGCCATGACTACACTGATCCCATCACAAGATATATCATTACGTATTGCTTTATATGAGTGGGTTGCTGTGGTGATAATGTGAATACGATGCTCAGCCGCTGACTCGGAAGACGCGCGTTGAATTCCTGCTATGTCGGTCGTAGCTCTATGAAAGTGACATATACTACAGGCACGTCTATATAGAGTAAGATGCACATTAAGCAGTTTCAGTTTCTGGAGCAACTTCAATGGCATTCACGCCTCCATCATATGGTGGTTTTGACATGCGAAACCCAAAAAATTGCTCTTTAGGTACTTTTCTAAGCGCAATATGTGTCTGTGCGTGTACGTGTGCGTGTGCATGCGTGTGCGTGCGTGTGTGCGCGTGCGTGCGTGTGCGCGCGTGTGCGTGCGAGTGCGTGTGCGTGCGTGCGTGCGTGTGTGTGTGTGTGTGTGTGTGTGTGTGTGTGTGTGTGTGTGTGTGTGTGTGTGTGTGTGTTTGCAGCCTAAGATTTTGCGACTATGAGCTTATCTCTGGTTTCGTTCTGGAGTAGCGTCATCAAACTACTGTTGCGGACAAAATATTTCTTCAGAACACGTATTTGGACTTGCTCAGCGTGAATTCATAATCTTTTTGTGGCACTTATTAAAATAGTGAACTTAGATGATTGTCAACATTCATACCTTGAACTTGACGGGATGTGCATGCTTTGTAAATGCAACAAAACTACTGTTGTACGCAAAATAGCCGCATCACCTTATTACTTTTTTAATTTGCTCTCTCTCTAATCAGTTTTTTAGAGGTCATATATCAACACAAGATGACTAAGGTGCTATCGTTTGCAATTTTTTTTAGCGTCAGCAACTAATTTTTTATTTTTTCAGCTGATTTTGTAGGCTGTTCATTTTCATAAACAGAGATAGAAAAGAAACGCGTTCACTCACACAAAGGCTGTTAATTAGGTTTCGTTATTTAGCACCTCTATAAGCAGAAATCATGGCGATGTACCAGGAGTCGTTACAAGGACATATAACGCGTCGTCGAGTAAAACACACACAAACACGCAGACACACACAAACACACACGCACACACACAGAAATCGCTGTGACTAAATCAGCCATGCGCACAGAAACAAAGTGTGCCCCAAGCCACCCCCGTCTCTCCTGCCTTCGTTCCGCCACGAGCTGGTTGGACGCCCGCTCAACGAAGGCGTTGCCGTTTTACGCCCCAATACAGGCAGCGCAGTTTATGTTTACGACGCAACAGGGTCCCCACCGCACCCACCTCATAGCGCCAACAGAGCCAGACCGCAATATAGCCCTTCGGAAAACAACGTCGTATATTTTGAAGCAGGTTACGGCTGCTCGCGGCGTTTCGCACCACATGCCCGTTTACCTGCTCGTCCCCTATCGAATTCCGAATACGGGCTGTAAATGAGCAAGTGCAGCTTGTCGGCGTTCGTCTACTGTACTCAGATAGAAGCGAATGATTCGAGTCGCGCTCGGAAGCTGTGAGCAGGCTCGTGCCTGCTCTGAGCTGCCTGCGGCGTCCATGCTGCCGTACGCGCGTGAAAAAGCCAGAGAGCTGAAAATATCAGTTATGGCACACAACGCCGTAACTCCCACATGGATGTAGTGTCGAACTTTATGATACATGCGCGGAATCGTAGCATGCTAGAAGTGATGTTCTATATACTGAACACGCCACGTCTGTGCAGCCGAGGGGGCTGCATGACCAGAAATAGGCGCAGTAATTGTCGTTATTTTTATTACCAGGGTCGTAATGTTTCCTGATAGGCCATGGATGGTGCACCATCCTAATAAAGACTGCCATCTGTCTTTCCTTGTTTGAAGGCAAATGTTTTTACCATCCACACTTCAGTCACACCTATAAAAACAGCTTTCGGTTACTTTACTTGAACTGCCATTTTTTCTTGGAACAGAAGGTAATAATAAATGTTGGGGTTTAACGCACGTAAACTACGCTATGATTATGAAGAACGCCATGGTGAAAGGTTCCAGAAATTTCGACCACCTAAGGTTCGTTAACTTCCACCTAAGTATAAGTAAGCGGTTCGCAAGCATTTTCGCCTTCAGATAAAATGTGACTGCCGCGGCTAGGATTTGACTCCGCGACGGCTAGGATTTGACTTCCCAGTATTAGAAAAAAAGAATGAGAATTTGCTTTCAGTATACAGGATTGGTCACGTGCAAATGATTTTAGTTCCTCATGACTGGTCAGTAAATTAAGCTCTGTTTAACGAGGTCTTCTGTACTGAAGCAGATTTACGAATTGAGCTAGTTGATAGTTGCTTATCGTGGAACAACTGACAGAGCAAAAAAATTAGAATACAGAGAACAGAATTAAGATGCGAGTTCAGCGTTGTGTCCTTTTCATTTACTGTTCATATTTTAATTCTGCTGCACTGCTAGTTATTCCATGATGAAAAACTTCCGTACTGGCCATAAGGAATTCAGGCTGTCTTCTATCTGTCATAAAGAATCAATGTTACTTCAATATCTGTGCCCATAAACACAATCAGAGCAGTTACGTGGCCTCCAGTCATACTATGAAAGCAATAATCACATAAGTTTTGACTAAAAATATAAATAGTCAGTTTTTTTTTTATTGCGATCACCTAACTTCAAGTAACCATTTTCACAACTCTGGTGCCATTAGCCTCATGATGATTGATTTTAAAGTGTGCCGAGACGACCACACCCAAACACCCGGCCGCAACGAAAGGCTGACCGAGGACCTACGGAGTGTCATACTTCTTCATGAGAAAAAAATAAGCTCCAACTTTTTATCGGGGGCTATGTTGGCACTGAGAATGAGAGAGAAACGAGAAAAAAGGAAGGCAGGAAGGTTAACTAGATGCTAGTATCCGGCATGCTACCCTACACTGGGGTTGGGAAATAGGGGGTTGAAAGAGAAAGGGAGAGTTTAAAAAATAAATAAGAGAAAAACACCAACACACGCGCACACACAAAATCAGTCCACTCCGAGGCGTTCCGACAGGCCAGTAGTGCGGAGATGAAGAAACAATTCGACATATACTGTGTGACTGCCCGAAATACAACCTGGAAAGACAACACCTTTCTAATAAACTAAAGAGGTTAGATGACCAGCCGCTGTCAGAAGAAAGTATACTGCGCCATCGTCATGACTCATCGCCACAGAAAAAAGCCGTGCAAGCGCTACTGGGCTTCTTACGGCACTGAGAATAATTTCTGATATCTTGCGCAAGCACGTGACCAGCTGTTCATGCCGTGTAGTGACGTTAGGGTATACAGTAGGAACCAAAAATAGCTTTTAAAAACACTAATTACTTGTTCAAGTTGCACTAACGCTTAGTAGTAAATTTTCTGGCCTCATGTTAACTTCGCCCTTCATTTGAAAGAAAAAAAAAACTGGAAATTTTTGTGTCAGTATCTCGTAAAGATGACAAAGTCGTAACGTATGGTCCCGGTGAATTCTATTAAAGAAATTCTATCCCACGCCTTACCATGCCCTCGTTCTTTTTTGCAATATAAGCAACACCAGAGCCATATATGGGCCGAATAGATTGAAGTCGATCAGGCTCACCCATCATATTTTTTTTTTCTTTAAGCCAAGAGCTCACTATAAACATCAAGATTGTACTATTTGTAATTTACTGGAACTCGCACCCACCAAAATTATAAAAATCCACACCGACGAGGAGTTCTTTCGCGACATGATGTCAGTCAGGGAGCTTGGCCAATTAACGCATGTAAATAAAGCACCACGGTGATCTAGGGGCTAAGGTACTTATTTAGCTGCTGACCCGCTGGTCGCAGGATCAAATCCCGGCTGCGGTGGCTGCATTTTTGATGGAGGTGAAAATGCAGTAAGCCCGTGTGCTCAGAATCGGGTGCACGTTAAAAAAGCCCAGGTGGTGGAAATACCCGCAGCCCTTTTATTACGGCATTTTTCATAATCATATGGTGGTTTAATTACGTTAAAACCTACAGATCAATCAATCAACGAACAAATGCTTCTTCTTTGGAGTCGCATGCTCCAACTTCGGTCCAGTCAAAGGCCAAATACGGAGACAATCACCTACTGTGGATTGAGGTCTAGTGTAATGAGGCTGAGGGGACCAACAAGACTGTCATCCTCTATATAAATGACGTGACCATGCGGTTCGAGTATTCACATCAAATGCCCGGAAGACCATAAGTATATCGGCATACATACCACTGTTATGCTTTATTTCGAGGAAGGAGTCCACCTGCACGCCACACACTGCATCGCAGGCCAGTGATATCATGCTGATGGCCAGAAGTGCTCGACCCCACCTGATATTTGATAAAGATCTGTTGGTTTGGGAACATTACGGAGACTTGGTACGAAGGCGGCAGCGTTGCAAAAGCGCAGACTGCGTCGTATCACCAGCCCGAGGGATCGGCTCTCTGCCACTGCGTGTAACAACAGTCAACCACGACGCACCATGGCGGAATGCGCTTGGTTAGACCGACACAGTTCGGCGTCAAACACAGTGGTTTAATGATGAGGTTTACATATGCCTTCCTTCGATCTACAATGGGATAGCAATTTGCCCGACTTGCAACTACTTCGGCGCAACCACTGCGGGCCGCCAAAGGCGTTTTCGCGGCTTGCAGTGACAGAGCGACACTCTCAGAAACAAAACAGGATGAATCCGCATATCTGAGCAGCCAGAAATACCAGCTCAATTTATTCGGGAAAGGTGTACAACACTAGAAGAGAACGTGTGGAAATTAACTTAAAATTTTTATCCTCCTCAACCAATACATAGCTCCATTTCCCACAGTCCTGAAGGAAAAAAAAAGAACGCTAGACCTCTCTAGACAAAATGTGCACATGTAGAGTAATTATCAGATAGGAATGTAGAAGAAGAAGGCATCGCAAACATTCGCTGTTCCTGTGGTAAAATATTGCAGTGCCCATAGGGCTCTCTGACACACAATAACACAGCAGACGGGCTATTGCGCAGGCACAGGTCCTTCGTCATGCTTTCCGTCGTCAGTGCAAAAGCATCTTTTCACATAGTTTCCTATCACACCCCAAGGTTTGAGTGATTATTTTCTGAAGTACCTGAAGTATAATTTTTTAAGAATAATTTTATCATCAATCACGACGTTGTACACTTATGTCAACTCCTAGTCAAACAAGGTTTTAAGTGCTTTTCCCAGTTGACAACCAACGCTGCTTCCCTCTCCATTCTTTGCACAAACACGCATGCGCACGCTCGAACGAGCAAACAAACATCCTAGGTTGTTGCACAAAAACAGAATTTCAATACGGAGTGGGGGTAGAAAAGAGTAGATAAGGAAGCACGCCTTTTGAAAGCAAGCGTGCTTGGAAAGCGCACTTCTCGCAAATGAACGTCACCTCATGCCAAGAGTATCAGTAGTGCCATCGTGTTCCGTTGGAGAAACACAGCAGTCGGCTCTCTGCAACAAGAATGTCTTACACGCTTCACCGTAAAACATTCACTTGTTTCTATATGAAGGCATGAGAGGCATGAGGTTTGCCCCCTTATCTTGTTACGAAACAAGCACTACCAGATTTTTAAAAGGCTATTTCAGCAACCAGCATAGACTTAATATTTTGAGTTTACCTCCCTTTGAAGGTCGCGTTGTGTCGTACCAACAAGATATGATATATATATTCAACAAGAGGAAGGCTACTAACCAGATATTAGCAGCCAGCTTGCTATCATTACTGGAGGTTGTTTAATAGGGGCAATAAAAAGTCCGAGAAAAAAAAAGACAAAGAAACACACGTCCATGCAGAACACCCACGAATACGCACGTGTGAACGGCGTTCTGGTTACAATCGTTCAGAAAAGTGGTCAATAACAAAAGGCGCAATAGCCCTTGCCGGGCTTTCTTCGGCGACATGGCATCCCGATGATGGTTTAGAACTTTTTCCTCCAACAGAGGTTGATCATTTAGGTTGTTGAGTGTGCTACAAATTCATAGTCGCTGTGCACTATATTGTTGGCAGTCGCAGAATATATGTCCAATTTTTCTTCGTTACCACAGTGGCCACAGGCTGCGGTAGCGGCCATCCCAGTGCGGGAAGCATAGGTGTTGGTAAACGCAATGCCCAACTACAACCTACACAAAAAGGTCGCGTCTACTCGGTGAGGCCTCGATAGGACTTGACTTAACGTAAGGTCGAAGAAGTGCAGTCGGGCAGGCTTGAAGTTCGGCTGATTCCACAGTGACATGGTACGTAGATGAGCAAGCAGGCGGAGCTTCCGTGCAGCACGGATAGGAAGTGGTGTAGTAGTGAATGGTCTATATACTGCGTAAGAGGAGTGGGCAGCTTGATCGGTGTGTTCATTGCTGATGATTACGAAGTGACTGGGTGACACCTAAAAAGTAATTCGACCTCCTTTTTCAGCTAGGTGGTATATAACCGTGTATGTCTCCAGTACCAGCTGTTCATGCGTTACCCGACGTAAGACTTATGGAGACTGAAGTGCCACCTTCAGTCGCAGACAACAGTATAGTCTCTTAGTGTGTTGGTTGGCCAATGACGAATTGTAACGCGGTATCAAGGCCTTTTTTTCTGCTCCCATGGAAGTTCTTGCGTGGGCTGTGCTTAATTTATTCGTCATGACCAACTTTCTTACCACACTGCTATAGTTAAGCTGTTCGACAAAACGGGTCCGTCAGTGTAGATACATATGTATAGATTCTTGGTACTTTTCATACAACAAAAGGACGGTGAGCTGGTTACGTGCCGGTGACAAGAAATTCGTTTTTTCATGGACGCCAGAGATCTGCATAGCTGTTTTGTTCTTTTACTGTTTGTAGGCGGGACATTGTCCGGTATGCAGCAAACAATTATTAAAATCAAGTAAAAGTTAGCTTGGCAGCAAAATAATGGCGAAACAAAGAAAACATTTTCCTTGCCAGCAAGGCCTTACACATTGCAACGAATTTCTCCGAATGATATACTGAACATTTTGTGTAGGAGCACTGATGTTCTTCAAAATGATTCATGGGATATTCAGCAACTTAACTAAAGACCACCGCAATCTGAAGTTTACAAGTTTTGCGAATTATGACTGCATTTTCATAAGGTCCTCAATAGGAATAAATTCATATGCAACAGAGCAGCATGAGGCGTAACAGTGCGACATGTTGCCATCACCTTGCGATATAACAGCTAACTTTCACTTTAACAAACACGCACACTCTTTCTTTATTTTCTTTCTCTCTCTCTCTCTCTCTCTCCCTCTCTCTCTCTCTCTCTCTCTCTCTCTCTATATATATATATATATATATATATATATATATATAAAGAAATAAGTGTACGCTTCAGGGCTCGTTTTTCTGTGTTTGCCACGATGTTAATGAGATCTAAGAGACAATGATGCAATAATGCAATGAAAAGTATAGGGGAAGTTATTAGGCCTAATTTTAATGTAAATGTGAAGAAATAAAAGTGAATGAAAAGATAACTTACCCTGGGTAGGAACAGAACCTGTGACCTTCTAATGACGCATTTGAATCTCTATGAACTGAACTATCACGGCGGCTATCCCCCCATCTACTTTACTTGGAATATATATCAATTAAACGCGAGAGTGTGAGTCAGTGCAACCAGCAGCCATGGCGGCAAGTGTGGAACACATGAGCTCTTTGGCATCGCATAGCACGTTAACTTTCTCCGAGCTAGCAGCTGACCAATAATTTTTCGTATACAACCTAGAGGCACCAAAGTCTGTCAGTATGAGACCCTCGCTAATGAATTAAGGAAAGAAGTGTATACTGAGGGCAGGTTTTTCCATGTTAGACATAATAATAATGAGACCTAACCGACAATAATGCCAAGGAAAGTATAAGGGACGGTATTAGATCTAAGTTTTGTATATATATATATATATATATATATATATATATATATATATATATATATATATATATATATATATATATATATATATATATATATATATATATATATATATATATATATATATATATATATATATATATATATTAATATATATATATATATATATATATATATATATATATATATATATATATATATATATATATATATATATATATATATATATATATATATATATATATATATATATATATATATAGGGTGTTCTAAGCAATATATCCAATATTCTTTAAAAATCAACAAAAGCCGCTATTTGCTCGCTGTCGTCACAGTTGCTTTTCACTTAGTGGTGGGCCTCTTATAGGAGGTTTGAAGACATCACTTATAGCAGTAAATATAAAAGGTGAAGTATTTACTTTTAAGTCAGGGCAGTTAGGCAGCTAAGTCAAAAGAGAAAATTCAAGTCAATCATGCGGGGAACTTATTGCCACTTCGCAGTTTTGTAAAAGCAGCCTCTAGCAATAATCGCTAATTAGTTAAATATTCCTAAGTTGTGCGGCGAAACCGAAACCAAATGACCGATGAGCGCAACAAGCAGACGACTACAATTACTTCAGTGTTCAAAAAAGCGGTTAGAGGGCTGCACTTTTGCCCATTTCGTTAACGTATGCGCGTCTTGCGTGCTGTAATTGCCAGCGCAGCAAACAGGCCAACACTGCGAAGTCAGTTGATGGTTGATATAACAACGCTCCCTCATTTCAGGCGTCTCGGACAAATATGGCAGTTTTTTGGTTTCGCTTTCACCACAGAATTTAAGATAATTTCATTAAATGTGAGTTATTACTAGAGGCCACTTTCACGTATTGTGAAAGCGGCAATGGTTTCTTCGCGTGAAGTACTTCAATGCTCCCATTTGAATACACTGGCTAACTCCACTAATTGAAATGTTAATTATTTAACTTTCCTTGTACTGTTTGAAATGATGTCTTCAACCCGCTGAAGATGTCTGGCGCTGCAAATAGCGCCTTTTACCGATTAAAAAAATTTTTGACAAATTTTTTTAAACAATATATATATATATATATATATATATATATATTGAGGTGGTGTAGCAGCGTTTTCTTCTTGTTCACTCTAAGGCTACATGGCTAAGCTAGAAATGACGATGCTGCTTATAGTGACGACCAGATGAAGTGACAAATGAAAGATAGTTTCAAGGTTTTAACAGCTGTCTCAGTATTAGCCGAAGGTGCATATTGCTCATTCGTTAATGCTCTTAAGGTAGTACACGAAGAAGCACAAAGCTTCCTTCAGTATACCTTCGCGAAGTTAACATGTAGCTTACCATATACACTCGTCCGTACTTTGTGCGAGGCACCGGTGTCTTAATTAAACGCTGAACCTAAACCTAACTTAAAATATTTTGGGAGTTCAAAACAGTGTCTGAGTATATGCGTAGAAACAAATAGCAACAACGAGGAAACTGGTAAACTAAGCTTAGATGGTTGTGTGTTCAACAGAGCGAGCAAAAAACAAAAATGGTGAGGGTTCAGAGAAATATAGGATTCCCCGTGTCGAAAGGAGGTGGAGGCTGTGCGATTCTTGTCCCATGCAGGCAAAGAACAAGCACAGCACACGCGAAGGCGGGGTCTGGCACGCACCCGGGTGCGGACTGACAATACCAGTGGGGCCCGAAGCAAAGCAAAACGGAACTATAATGATGCCACTCACTGAGACAACAAAGAACACGACAGTACAGGACATGGGCGCGATAAATGAGAGAAGCCGAGGGGAAGGGTGAGAGGAAATTCCTCGGCGGTGATGGAACCCGTTGAGGTTGGAGATGGGCCTTTTCTTTAACGTGGCCGCTCTCCCGTCCGCTGCGCTAACTTCGCCGGGCAGTTTCTTCATCCGTTGCTTATGTATATCCATTTTCGAAGTCATTCCCCGCCCAGGCATCGGAACGCCGCCCGGCATCTCAGTCCACCCCCTTCTTTTTTCGTAACGTTGTCCTCTCTCGCCGTTTCTTCGCGCTCGTCGCTACTTTGGCTGCTATTTAGTTTTCATTCTCACTCATGCAGCGCTTCCTGTCGAGTTCCTTCCGCGTCTTATTCACGCCACGCGCAGGGAGCGCTCACATCCGGTCTTATTTTAAAGACGTCATCATGCTAACAAGAAAACCATGCGCCCGTCTTTTCGTTTGCTCCTTGTCGCTATCGCTTCGTGTTCGCGTCTTTTCTTTTCTGGCACTTACTCCTCATCCTCATCCTCCTCCTATGCCGTCCTGATTTGTTCGTATAGTCAACTTCGTTTTTCTTCTCTCACTCTCTCTCCTTGGAGAGTATGTCTTTCGTACTTCAAGGCTCTGGCTTTATTTTGTTTATTGCTTTCGAGCTCAAGCCACGTACAGAGGTGGATGAAGCGCTTCGGTGGGCACAAGTTTTCTTTGTTTTTTGTTTGTTTCCCTTTTTCAGACATTCTTATCGTGTTGCCAGTTTTTGTGCTGCCGTTATTCACGCAGTGACGCCTTCCAGCTAACTGGCTTGAGCGTAGGCTCACAATTCTTCCTGTGCGGACAGCTCCAATTTGAGCGCTGGCTGCAGCGCAGCGGAAAAACGGCCGCCAGTCGACTGTGAGTAACTCGACCCCTTAATTCATGACAGATTGGGTCGTTTGTCCTCCAGCTTGCTATTTCTTTGTCTCGAAATTTTCTTCCTTGCTAGAAGAGAGTGAATACAAAGAAATTGTGTTTCAAAGTTTGCTCTTCGCTGAAGGTGTATGATGAATTAGAATTGCTTCCGATTAAGCCCCCCCTCCTTCCTGTGCCTTATCGCAATTCCTGGAGCCTGCGTCTGTACAGCCAAGGGTGATCACTTACTGCCACATGAGTTAACAAGGTATCGACTAAGGGCCGTCGTTTCTTGTAATATTCACAAGCGCTCATATTTGTCTACGTTAAAAAAACCTATTTCATAGTAAAAGAAGCCTTTAAACGCACGCTACATGTTCTTGTTGCTTTGATATTAACAAAGAATAATTTAGAGCACAGTTAAGTTATAGAATCAACGACCAAGCTGATTTCATTTTTTGTTTTAGTTTTCGCGGGCTAGTATTATCGGCTGCGACTAGCTGCGAGTGCTAATAAATGAAAAGTTGATATATATCGCAAAGAACCAAATGGGAGTCAGTCACTCGGAAGATTCCAAGAATGAACGTATGTGCCTTCTGAAACGCTCCAAGAAAGCTCGTACGATTCAGGGGAGTGCCAGCGAACTACGGTAGTGGTCCGAAGACTGAGTCAGAGTACCGGAGTTGACAAACACACGAATAACGTATATTTTCAATTCATGCAGTTCCATATCTTTAACAAAAACATGCTTTGTTAGCTGAAAACGCCAATCGCCATACAGCAATAAATAAGTAGCGCTACTTTGTAACACGTTCATTAGCGAATTTGACGTATGCATGTGGGAGGTAGTGTCCAGATACTGCACCAGGGTTGCCAATCCTTCTCTGGTGAGGGAGTGCGTTCCCGGCGGTGGTTACCGATGAGGCCGCACCCCAGGCCTCGTAATGCAGTTCCACCACCACGCGGATTTTTTTTCTGCGTTGTAAAGAAAGTCTATGTAACAGCAATTTGTAGCAGTGCGCTCGCGGTCCGTCACACGGCTTCTTTTCGCATTTCATGGGCTTTCTTTACAACCTGGAAAAAATAACAGCGCGAGACGTATTGTACAGAGAACAATTTAGTCGGTGGTTCCTGAAAGTGATCTACATCTCAGTGTTCATATTTTGGGTTTGCAGCCCATAAATAAAAAATATGTAATTAAGAATTTTTAGATATTTAGTATGGGGAGAAGAAAAATAGCCTGAGTACCTACAAGCTAGTGGGAGTAGTATGCGTTCGGTTCAATTCGCCTCCTAATTGCCTTTCACTTTCAAATTCTTGGCTCAAGTTATGTGGGACACCCTGCTAGAACACACATGAAGCCCTACATAGTATGTATTTAGAGGCAAAAGAATCAGAGGTATACAATCAATGCTGATTTATTGGAATTTCAAGTCTTGATGGCGCTAAACATTCTCTTCATGTTATTTGACTTCTTTTTTTTATTTGGTTTTCATGCTAATTACTTTCCCTGAGCCACAAAGCAAACCAGAAAGTATATTGAAAGAGCGACCCTGAATATTGCGTTTTCAAGTGAAATGTAAGAACCCGCTGAATGATGAGCATTCTATCGGTTATAATTACACGAAGATTATTCAATATAACGTCTTGCACATCTGACGCGAATCTTCATAATGCAATGCTCCGAAGCATACCAGCGTAGTGCTTGTACGACGCTCGATAAGCTTTAAATGAAAATGGCCCTCCTGCCCTCCCACCCAACCAGGTTTGCAGGCACGACGGAGTAATTCAGAAGCGCGAAGTAAGGGTGTCTTTTTCTTGGAGCTTGAATGCTGGTCCGGAAGTAAAGAGTGCGCATTCCTTGTCCAAGGGGCCTGTGAGCATAGTTCGGCAAAACTTGTGGAGTGCACTCAGACTCACTCACGAAATGTATCTTGCGTTTTAGCCTCACTCACACTTCGCTCGATGAGCAAAATTTTTCCTGAGCCGAACTCACTCGCACTCTTACTCATGCAAATTTTCTTCAAGCGGATTCACTCCCAGTCAAACTCACCGAAACACTATAGTAACCCGTAGTCACTCAGACTCAAGGTTCGATCTGAGTCAGTCCGAATGGGTCAACTCATGAGTGTGTAAGCCTAGAATATTTTTTTCGGCCATAGTCCCAATGCTTGTTAACACCAATGTCTGACATATTCGGTGCTCTTCTTGGCACCTTTTGATATAACACCTTGGAATACGAGCGAGTTAAGCGTGTTTGAAAACGTGAAAGAACAATTTTATTGAAAAGAATGACAACGGATACATTTATCAATAACGTTTTCGGAAGAGGTGGTGGCGCGGAGGCCAAGGCAACCCTCTACTAAGTTTACGTTTTAGATAAATAAGTATTGAAATAGTGTATGAAGAACACTGCTTTGGAATATGCCTTGCCGCGGTGGTCTACTGAGTAAGGCACTCGGCTGCAGACCCGCAAGTCGCGGAATGGGATCCCGGCTGCGGCGGCTGCTTTTTTTGCAGAGGCGAAAACGCTGTAGGCCCGTGTGCTCAAGTCTGAGCGCACGTTAAAGAACCCTGGATGGTTTCAATTTCCTGGGCCCTTCACTACGGCGCCTCTCTTGATCATAAGCTGGTTTTGAGACATTAAACCCCACATATCAATAGTATGATTTGGAATGTATGTACGTAAGCGTGAGTATAAACCTGAATCCAAGTAAGGCAGAAAGTAATCTTTAAAATGACTAGATAGGACCTTAGGTGGACAAAAAACCAGCGAGACTCTCTCAGACTTACTCAATATAGATATTTTGCACTTTGGACTCACTGGGGCTCAGATTCACCAAAATATTACTCGAAGACTAAGACTAACGGCTTGATCCAAGTTTGTGTAAGTCCGAGTTGGTCGACCCAAAATTGAGTTCACCGAGCTGCGAATAAATTTTCACGGTAACCAAAAAAAAAAACAAAAAAGCATATTGATTTGATTTCTTTTACCATAAAATATTAGCGCGTAAAACACAGGTACTTAGACAGAACAGAGATTAAATAAGTCGGTGTTTTTTTTTTCAAGAAAATGAGACACCCTGAGTGATATTTGAATATACTGCTTTTAACTTTAAAAAGACAGCAAGCCAAGCTGTCTACATCGGGAGATAAATAGAGCGTGGACATCGGTAGTAATTCTGTCCTGTCCTACATTATGCTTTCCGCAGAAAGTGGCATGCGCCGATTTCCATTCTCTAAGTTCGACACAAAAGGGTCGCATTGGACGAGAGGTGTCATCTCAGTGTCTTCCTTCACATTTAATTATAAAGTCGTACGCACGACCGCTTCACAACGTAGGCATGAGTGCAGAAACATGCGAGCTTGTGCGCACTGTACGAGTATAGTGTGGAAGCGATCGCAAACAGCTGTTGGGAAGGCCCTCCAAGTCTGGTAGGCACGGTGGAAGAAGTTTGTGTGGTTATTTAGGAATCATTAATCTTTTCTCTCGCATAGGACGAGAACCAAACGATGATTCAACGCTGGAAACAATGTATAAGGAAGAGCTTGCATAAAAACTATGTAGATTTTATCTGAACCGACGACTTAAAGAAAACAAAAAAGAGATAAAAAAAGAAATTGTCAGCTTTCGAAAACTTCTTGCAGTCTTTACTTTCTGCAAAAGGGGAGAGACAAATGAATGCTATTTCCGAGATGTCGCACTGGCAGCGTACATTTCTTCCACAGATCTGAACTGCCACAGGCAGTGTAATATTTTTTTTGAGCCCGCAGAGACTAATGTTTTCTTTGACCCATTTTCCTGGCTCTTTTATATATGGTAAACACACACCCACGTACACAAAATAAAAGTCACAGAAAGTAAAGGATGGTCCGCATATACATATCATTGCTGAGAGTACCACTCCAAAAATTTTTCATGATAATTTTGATTATAATAATGTGAGTTGTACATAGCATCAAAGCAGCTCACCTGTAGGCAGTATATGTGCGTAGTAATGCCATGATTTTTACTCAGAATGCACTAGTACTAATGCGCAAGTGTTGTGCCCCTCCTGGTGGCGTTTGCCAGTTTGCTCTTCCCTTATTTTCTCTGGATCCTTTTGTGTTTGCGTACATTCAACATCCAACCTTCAACATTGTTTATTTTTCAGGATAAAAAATGCAGCAATTTTTTCCTGCGGGAGGCAAAGACAAAAGGCTAAAAGCCTGACGAGATCTCTACCGCTATTAACCAAAAAACAGTCTGCATCAGTGACATATGCTTTTACACATCAGCAACATACATCTGTATACATCGGTTACATATTTCATTGGTAGAAGATACTGGCATGCCATAATATATCTCTTTTATATAATCAAAATTATCAAACATTCAGAACATGCATGTTTTGCATATAGAAACAGAAGCACACCTTTTATAATACGTTTTGTTCCACACATTGTCGGAGCAAATCCCATTTTACAATCACAGCGAACAATCATAAAAATACATAGAAAGAGAGCGTACCATTACTTTTACATGTAGATGACTATGGGTCTACAATGACGGCAGTCGAAAAAAGAAGTGATTTAGGTTGAGACTTAAATGATTTAGATATCAGAGTGAAATCTATATTCGATTCGTGAAGGTTTAGCAACTGAATAACTTTGTAATCAATGTCCTGCTTTCCATAATTCGTGCATGTTTTCTTAGTTTTGCGGGAAGATTTTCTGAAGCCATATTTAGTTGATATAGTTCGTGGGTAGGAATCCTGTAGTTTATGTTTATGAATATATTGCATCAGCTAAAATTATAAACTTTTCTAACGGGGAGAATTTTGTGTTTGAGAAAAAGTATTTCAGTGTCTAGGTCCCTGTGATGACCTTTCTATTTTTCTATGATACGAAGCACGCGCTTCTGTAATACTGTTAACCTATCATAATTACTCTTAGTTGTTGTTCCCCATACCAACATTCCATATAAATGTTTGGAGTAGAACAAGCTATAATACAGCAATTTAAATAACCATGGGGGGAGGAGGAAAGCGATTTTACTCAAACACCCCACCGAACGAGCTAGATCTGTTAAGAGACAACGTGAGGCGTCCATGACAGGTGGTCGTGAAAACACACTCCGAGAAATTTCTGTGTACTGACTTGTTCTAGTCGCTGATCGCTGAATGAAATGACTATGTTATCAATTATCCGCTTGTTTAGAGGTCTGAACATGATTAATTCGGTTTTCTGTGTGTTTAATTTCAATTTGTTTTTTGTTAGCTAGCTTGAGAGTTTCGAGAGATAAAGATTTGTTGAAGCTTCTACTTCTTGAATGGTGGAAGCCTGTAAAAAATGTACTTGTGTCGTCAGCGAACATTTTAATTTCGGGTGTTTACTGAACCTCTGTAATATCATTTATATATTACATTTATATAACTATATATTATTAATAATAGTAATAATGATGATGGAGATAATAATAATAATAATAATAATAAAAAGAAGAAGAAGAAGATTTAAGTCGTAAATTCTACCCAGCAAAAGCATATGAGATTCCACTTTATCTAAACCTCCTTTGGCAAATCGAGTAACGGCGAGTTTTCTTCTGTTGTTTTTTTTAGAGTATGTTGGCTCGCTGTTTTACGTTGGGCTATACGTACTGATGTGGTGTCATGCACAACAAAAATTGAAATGTTGTCTTTACTGACAAGTACAATGCGTTCATACTGCATAGCAAAAGATGTAGAAAAAAATTGTTGAACAGGGAATCGGTGCTCCAATGTCATATTCGTTAGCAAGGGTAGCAGTCTTCTGCTTGCCCACTGCGAGGACATTTTATTGGTGGTTCATTCGACTTTTTGCTATACTTAAATTGTTGCTACAGTTGGAATTTGTGCAACCCAAAGCCACGTAATAAAATAAAGTTATAAACTTTGAGGGCACTCGAGCTGTGCCTCAAGTGGCCCTGCAACGTTGTTTGAACATATTTACAAAACGCTGCCGATCGGCAGTCCAAGCTCCCGAAAACACACGAGCCAAGTAGTATAGCGCAGCATGCGGCTTGGATTTCACAATATATTCTCAGTGTCTTCTAAAATTGCTTTTTCTTCTCTCGACAAATGATGCTACAAGCTCGAAAATCACTCTTGACAGTCATTGTCCAGTCGTTGAGTGCAATATTCGTCATACTCGGCAATCAGTGCATGATTAGCGAACATTGTACTAATTTTAAATTGGTTTCCTTTGCTAATACTGATGTCCTTTTCCCCTTATATCCCACTCCCCTTTGTGATGCCGAGAGGCCTTGAGGGTAAATAAATAAATAAAAATAAATAATTTGTGTTCGACTTCTCGCACCTACTGTAAAATCAAAATAGGAGATACTTTATTGGCTTATTTTGCCTGGAAGAAGTATTATGCTTTCAAAATGAACACCATAATTATGCACTTATATAAAAAATTCATTTTCAGTCTTCACAGTTTCCGTGAGTGTTGAAACTTTTTTTCCTTTTTTTATTTCTTCATACTTGTTACAAGCTTCTGAAAATACGAGAGCTGTAAATATGAGCACATATTTATCAACTGTGCACTTTTGCATGTAGCATGGTTAAAAAATTATCTGTATTTTTATAAGTTCCAGAAGTAACAAAGAATCAGGTACTCCACGGCCATGTACAGTGTTTCGCGAACAGAGCACATAAGACCAACACGTAGACAAATCTGCCAGTGGCCGCTCCCTCCTGCTCAAAGTGCACATCAGCAGAAAGAAAGTGTTGCGATAGCGGGAGCAGTTTGAATAGTATACTGACATTCTGTGCAGCTGCACTAACTTCATAGCAGTGCATTATTCAGCAGTTCTTTAACGTTTTCCATTCCAAATTAATTAAATTTGGCATAGAAGATACCAAACCATGACACTAATTTAAAGCACGCTGTAGTATTAGAGGGCAAAATAATTTGAGCGAAAGTTTTTACCATGCATAATGATCAAAGTGTCTGCATGTCACTGCATTTCACTGCCATAGAAAACAGCATCCATGGTCGACCATGGTAACCGTGTTAGCATTCTTTGTACTTGAAGAAGTAAAGCCATGGATGCGGTAATCTTGTACTTAGTCGATATAATATTTCAGAATACATGCATTTCAAAAGCACCAATAATTTTATATGTTTGTAAGCTCCAGGTAGTGCTTCTATGTGGATTATTTTATTTGGAAAAAAAAAGGATCATCACTTCACCTAGTGTATCTAACACAAGGTGAAGTGTTATGTTATACCACTGCCTGTTCATCCTTCCACAGTCTACTTCTCCGTTTCTACTATGTAAGTGTTACGTTTTTAATGTATTGTTTGCTCTGATAGGTTCCTTCCAAATATAATTGTGTAGATCGTGAACTTACTTACAGCGCAACACCAGAAAAAATACAGGACAGGGAAGGAGCAAGAGAGAAAGATTAGGGGTAGCAAGTGCGTTAGTGAACCATCCGTCACACTGCATGAAAAAAGAATTTAGTTATTTAGGCCAATCTTGTTTATTGCCATGAGTGTGAAACGCTACCTCGGTGCACCTCGTATTCTGCGCATGTTGTTTGTTTTGTAGGCTGCCAGTACACACACACACACACACACATATATATATATATATATATATATATATATATATATATATATATATATATATATATATATAAAAGTGTATACCTAAGGGCTCGTTTTTCCGTGTTTTAACACAATATTAATGAGATCTAACAGACAGTAATGCCAAGGAATGTACAGGGGAAGTTATTAGAACCATTGGAATGTAAATAAGGAGAAAGAAAAGTGGATGAAAAAATAACCAACGGTTGGTTATTTTTTTTATCCACTTTTCTTTCTTCTTATTTACATTCCATTGGCTCTAATAACTTCCCCTGTACATTCCTTGGCATTACTGTCCGTTAGATCTCATTAATATATATATATATATATATATATATATATATTCATATATATATTAACCAACGGTTGGTTATTTTTTTCATCCACTTTGCTTTCTTCTTATTTACATTCCATTGGTTCTAATAACTTCCCCTTTACATTCCTTGGCATTACTGTCTGTTAGATCTCATTATATATATATATATGTATATATATAGATATATATATATATATACTTTTCACCCCGTTTTTTTTCAATAAACAACAGTTGTGAGTCAGCGCCGCCTTTTCTTTCTCTCTTGCTCCTTCCCTGTCCTGTATTTTTTCTGGTGTTGCGCTGTAACTTCACGATGAATCCTAACCAACTGGCCCAAATTACCGTCTTACTATAATTGAGTACTATGCAAAAGACTTAACATCTATGCAGCTTTCTTCATATTAGACCTGAAAGTGTTTATTTTATTATATATGTAGTTATAGTTTGCATTTATTATCATTTTTAGGTGTCTGTACCATTGATTAGCCATACAAGACAGGTGCGTAGCCAGGAGGTGGCACTCCGAGCACGCCCCCCCCCCCCCCCCCGGATTTTTTTTCGCCACGGCATAGAGAGCAAGAGTGGCCATTTCAAAAGGGCACTCCTCCCAAAATCAAGCTCCTCCCCCTCCCCCCCCCCCCAAAAAATTCTGACTACGCACCTAATACAAGGCTACTGGTGAATTCTAATATTTAGGGTGGCGACTGAAAATTAATTTGAAAGTGAAATTAACGACTTGCTTATTACCATTTTTACTATACTCAGATAGGCTGCGAAAACTCAATGGAAATGCATGTATTTAAAATTTTTGGACCATGCAAGGCATTGTTCTTATGTTCTTTTGTTTTGGTCCCTGTTTCATGCAAATGCATTATAATTACTTTGTTGTGGCTTAATATAAGTTGTGCTTTACACATTTATGCTGAGAAACATGGCGGTCGAGACAAGCAGCAAGATATACATGCAGGGCACTGATGCATCACCTCATATACTTAGTGTACGGTCTTTGCCCAGCAGGGGAAGACGACGACGAAGTTACTTAGTGATAGAATGCGTCTGTCACTACTAACTGTTTTTCGTTATAATTTCCACAATACCTGGGACGCTCTCTGCGTCCCGCCTTGTGGCGATGGCAGCGGCGACTTCTACAAGCACACGTGGTCCAATGTCGGCGCCCTCAAGCTCTTCTGTGGCTCAAGGCTCATGGTCCAACACTAGCAACGGCTCAAGAGATGCTCCTGCTCTAGTGCCCATGGACTAGGAGCCGACTGCTGGCCCGTCTGGCTACAGCTCAACATTGGTAAGCTCCGCAAGGAAACGAAGCTCTTGGTGCAGCTCCAGTGAAGACACAGACATCTACTCAGTTGAGGGCGACGACTCATCAGATGGCAGCTTCGTGTCTGTGAGGAGTCGGAAGGCCAAAAGGAGGCTCATCAAGACGTCATCACCACCAAAGTACGTCAACCGTGAAGGCGAAGAGCGAACGCTGGCCGCATTCCATTCTCTTCACGCCCGAGGATTATTCCGTCAGCCTTCGCAAATTGAACAGACAAGCTATCTCCACTGTTCTTGAAGGAATAGCACAAAATTAAATTACAGGTCTGGCTAAACACACGTAAGACCGTTTTAGCTGTTGACACTACATAGGCAGACACGCTGGAGAAGCTTCGAATGATGACAGAGTTTAGAGATGTCAAAGTACGAGCGGTCGTACCGATGACTGGGACCTGCACTGCTGGTGTCAGTTAAGACATTGACTTGGCAATCCCAAACACGGCTCTACCCATTCTCATAAACCGGCGTACGAAGGAGTGGTCATTAAGCATATATGCCGCCTCGGGAACAGCCGCTGCGTTAAGATAGTCTTTCAGGGCGACTCAATCCCTACGTACGTCAAAGTGGGACATTGCCGGCATGTGGTACGGCATTTGTCCGAAAACCGCTTCAGTGTCACAAGTGTTTCAAGATCGGCCATGTCAAGGGCGTCTGTGCGAACTCTACCGTATGCCTCCGGTGCGCGGAGTCGCACACGGTAGACACCTGTTGTGCAACAACTTATAGGTGCGGCAATTGTCGAGGCACGCATGAAGCCACGTCTAAGGAATGCCCAAGACTCAAGAAAGAAATGGGTATCCTGAAAAAACGGTCAGGCATAACTCCACCCATAGAGAAGCTTCACAGAAAATCTGGCGTAGACGTCGCCACCAACGGAAGCGCTCCAGTCTTGGTAATATTCATGCACCACTTAAGTCTACACCCCCATCAACATCTAGTAGAAAGCCAGAGAGTACAATACCTCCACCGGCGAAGCCTCTCTCTTCTGGAGACTAGCCGGTGTTTGCGAACGCACGACCATCCGAGCAGTCTTCCCGCTCTCTGCTCCCAGTGAAAGCCAATGCTGCTGTTAACGAGGCTCCAACAGCAGATCGTCAGATTATTCCTAGGCTGCGATCTATTGTGAGTGTCATCATATGTCTTCTGAGAAGCATTGATACGCCAACTGCTAGGAGCGGCCTACAGCTGCTGGACGCGTTGAGCCCGGTCTTTGTAAGCCTCCTGTAAAGCCATGGCCGACAATCATAAGTTATTCCGATAGGAGGTCAGAGAATCGTCGATTTTTCAGTGGAACGCAAGAGGTCTGTGATCTCGCATATCTGATTTTCGCCAGTTTGTTCATCTGTACCGATTTTCTATCATGATTATATGTGAACCGAAATTATTGCACCCAATCAGAATAGCCGGCTACGAGTCATTTTTCTCCTCAAGTGACATCGAAAGTAGCAACGTTGTTGTATTTATTCGCCGGGAGCTTACTTACGTCCTCCAACCAGTGCAACCTCACGACGGCAATCAGTATGTGTGCTTGTCTGTGAAAAAAGGAAAGGTGACATTCGCACTTCTTGGTGTGTATATATCTCCATGAAGTCAATTCGACGCCAACAAGCTAGACGGCATAATAAGGGCACATCCGGGTCCGTGGGTTATCACCGGGGATTTCAATGCGCATCATCCCATCAGGGGAAACTCAAGGCTTAATTCAACGGTACGACGTCTAGCATGATTGGTTTCCATTCATGGTCTCGTTCTTCTGAATGACGCCAGTACTACGTTTTTGCGAGGCACCACATATAACTGCTGTCTTGATTTGTCCTTTGTTTCACGCCGATTTGCTACACGGATAAAGTGATTTTTGGACATTGAAACACATGGTAGCGACCACATCCCCACTTACGTGAAGATTAAAGGTAATTTGAACACGTACTCCTCTACCACAACACGAAGAATAAATAGATTAGACTGGCCCCGCCGCAGTGGTCTAGTGGCTAAGGTACTCGGCTGCTGACCCGCAGGTCACGGGTTCAAATCCCGGCTGCGGCGGCTGCATTTCCGATGGAGGCGGAAATGTGGTAGGCCCGTGTGCTCAGATTTGGGTGCACGTTAAAGAACCCCAGGTGGTCGAAATTTCCAGGGGCCCTCCTCTACGGCGTCTCTCATAATCATATGGTGGTTTTGGGACGTTAAACCCCACAAATCAATCGTGATGACCCACAGTGCACGCATGCATGTGTACTAAAGAATTTCGAATGCCTACGCCTTCGCTATTACTGGCACCACATGTACAGCTTTGTCCGCCACTATGTGCGCTCCTGCCTTGTGTGCCAACGTCACAAGAATATTCATCGCCGTTCAGGTGACCTAAGGCAACCTTTTCCTGGCACAACAATCAATCAATCAATCAATCAAATAGATTGAACTGTGTTCAAAACTCAACTTGAGAATGCTTATGAGGAAGGCCTCTCCAGTGGTCTTCAGCAAGCTATTAAGGAAACTGCACACGCGGCTATGTGCACAATAATATGCTCTTCGAAGTACTCTGAATTTGACCTCGAGCTGGAGCAGCTTCGTGCGATCCGCCGTCGTGCCGAAAGACGATACCGACGCACCAATTCCACAAACGATCTATGAACAGCCCAGCGCAACCAAAAGAAGATACAACGGCGCCTCGACAAGTTAGACACCCAACGATGGAGGAAATTTTGTGCGTCGCTAGATCCTCATAAACCGCTGTCTCAGATATGGAGAATTGTGCGAGGCCTACGATCTGTTCCAGAGCAGCGCTTTCCCTTCAAAGCCCTTGCACTTTTCTATCGCCGGCACGAAATTGCGGTAGCAGAAGATTTCTACGCTATGACCATGGGCCAGACAACGTACACAAGTCTACATACAGTGAATCATGGACCCGCGCATGGATCTACCGTTTACATCACAGGAGCTCGATGCGGCGCTCGTCTTATGTAATAAGTCGTCGTCGACTGGCCCGGATGACATTTCATACAGGATGCTGTGCAACCTTGGTAAACAGGCACGTGAAGCACTCCTTAACATCTTCAACGATTCCTGGCAAACTGGCGTCGTTACGCAAGAATGGAAGATTAGCCGCTTGGTACCGATTCTTAATCCTGGAAAATCTCCCCAAGACATTACCTATTACCGACCGATCGCACTTTGAAGTTGTGTAGTAAAGGTAATGGAGAGAATGGCCTTGGCCAGGCTTGAATGGTACCTAGAGTACTATGAGATATATCCGAACGCCATGACTGGTTTTCACCGCCACCGATGTTCGATCGACAATGTCATAGATCTCGTCACATATGTCCAGCATGAAAAGGCATGTAAACGAATATCTGCGGCCATGTTCCTTGACGTAAAAGGAGCATACGACAACGTTCTTCATGACGCCATCCTTGAAGCCATTGAGTCAGTGGGCCTAGGCGGACAACTGTATTATTTGAAACGCCGTTATTTACAACGGTGGACCTTATTTTTGAACAGTCCTCCACTACGGCGTCTCTCATAATCATATGGTGGTTTTGGGACGTTAAACCCCGCAAATCAAATCAATCTTATTTGTGAACACTGCAGATGGTCCAACCTCCCAACACCCAACGCATCGTGGAGTTCCGCAAGGTGGCGTCTTGAGTCCAACCCTCTTCAACTTCGTTCTTATTGGTCTTGTATAACGACTACCAAGTGTGGTCAAGTTATCTATGTACTCTGAAGACATCTGCGTCTGGGCATCTGGCGTGACAAGACCTCAGGTAGGCGCAAGACTTTAGAAAGCTGTGACGTTGCTATCAGTGTACCTCAAGGAACAGGGTCTGGAAATCTCGCCAGCGAAATGCGCAATGATTGCTTTTAGTTGACAGCCAATGAGACCATACGCTAAATCTATCGACGGCCAAGTCATGCCATATGTCAGGACGCACAGATTTCTAGGCGTATTCATCGACAGAGACCTCTGCTGGGGCCAACATGTGGCCCACTTGAAGAAGAGGCTGACAGAAATTGCTAACTTATTCAAGTATCTTGGAGGAAAAACCTGGGGGACTTCAGTACATGTATACAATGATGCAACTATACAACACGCTTTTTCTTGGCTATTTGCGCTACAGTTTGCCTGTGCTGACCAATACCTGTAGAACCAACATTCGGACTCTCGAAAGCATCTATACTATCGCTCTGCGAGTTTTTCTGGGGCAACCGCGATGTTCATCAACAGCTGAGACAATCGAGATCGCTAATGACTACCCGCTAAAGACGCATATCATGATGGAAGTGCTCAGAGCACACGTGAGGCATCTTACTCGCGCCCCTGCCCATCATCTAGCGTCACTGCCAGAAGACCGACCTCGTGCCTCATTTTGCCAGACAGTCTTGTCATATCGCACACGCAATCTGACGGGATATACAACTCTATCCAGAATTTTAACTTCCCTATGGAGTATGACTTATGCACATGTTGAACTCACGGTTCCAGGCATAGGGTCAAAAGCCCGGCTCTCGTCTCCAGCGCTAAAGCAGCTTTCTCTTCTCTTGTTATATGAGAAGTACAGTGAGCATACTCATCTATATACTGACGCTTCAACTAAAGTGGATGGGTCTGCAGGGTCGGTGATCTTTCCTGCAACCGCGAGAACAGTGAAGTTACGGTTATCCCACCAGACATCATCGATTGATTGATATGTGGGGTTTAACGTCCCAAAACCACTATATGATTATGAGAGACGCCGTAGTGGAGGGCTCCGGAAATTTAGACCACCTGGGGTTCTTTAACGTGCACCCAAATCTGAGCACACGGGCCTACAACATTTCTGCCTCCATAGGAAATGCAGCCGCCGCAGCCGGGATTCGAACCCGCGCCCTGCGGGTCAGCAGCCGAGTACCTTAGCCACTAGACCACCGCGGCGGGGCAGACATCATCGACAGCGGCGGAATTTCCTGCTCTACGTAGCGCAGTTAAAATCATTAAACACCAAGAAGCCAAGATATGGACCGTGTTCACGGATTATAAGGCAGCACTTGATATTCGCCTTACGCCGGGGATCTCATGAACAACTAGTGCTGAAAATTAGAGAGCTGCTTCACCACCTCTTCGACGAAGGACACAGAATCACGTTTCAGTGGCTTCCAAGTCACTGCCGCATAATTGGCAACGAACATGCCGATGCAGCTGCTCGATCAGCACACGAAGATGGTGAAGACGAATCTATACCATTTTCAAGGACTGATGCTTCAATGACAATCCGAAAAATTGCTAATGCAGAATTAAAATCTCTGTGGAACGCCGAGTGCTTACGGCACACGCGACTGCATAGACTAGACACGTCTCAACTCCGGCCTCCGTCTGGACTCTCTCGACTCGAGGCAATGGTGCTTTGCTGACTATGGCTTGGTGTCGCCTTCACCAAAGCTTTCTCCTTCCGAATCGGCATGGAAGACAGTGCTACTTGCGGTCATTGCGGCAGGGATGAAACTATAGAGCATGTTTTCTGTCACGGCCTTCGTTACCACGTGCAAAGATGGCAACTAGCTGCTGCGTTAGCTCGCTTTGACGACAGACCTTTTTCTGAACAATCAGTGCTTGAAAGGGGACATGATTTGTGTGCTCACAGAAAATCAGTGAAGGCCTTACTCAACGTTTTGCGTGGCAGTGGCCTATTGTATAGACTATAGCACCCCAGCCCCATTTTTTTCTTTGCGCGCATCTATTTCCCTCTCCGCTTTCTTTCCCATCTTTCTTTCCCATTCCCCCTTCCCCTAGTGCAGGGTAGCAAACCGGATGCTCCATTTTCTGGTTAACCCCCCTGCCTTTCCCTCATCTTATTCTCTTTCTCTTGCCCAGCAGTGAACTGAATTTTTTACAAGCAGAGTGCAGATCAGCACAGTTCCCATACTGCTGTCTGTTAAACTTTGAAGCATTTTTAAGGAGTGTTTTGGGGAAATGAAACAGGGGTCTACGACTGTGAATAGAAATATTGTTTGCCCGAGGAGCTTAGCAACTTAGAATTGTATTATGTACACAGAGTATAGAATTTGTTCGCGCCGTGCCGATTTTTCAGCACAGGTGTCCTAACATGGCTTGTTACGGTGCTGTAAATGAGCCCAGCTATGTAAATAAGCTGAGTAATATTGCAGACATGTACCAAATTCTGATGCACAGCTCTATTTTTTAACATGACATTGTCAGGGGCTTTCTCCTTGTGTTTCGTATAAAAACTGCTTGTCACTGGGCAGCAGCAGAAACTACGCATCAAGCTGGTTCAAGATGGTTCGAAAAACACCGAGTTCCGATGTAACAGTGTTTGGGGATTTCTTTCGTAAGTTACTCCCTGTAAGGCTGATATACTCAAAATGAGTGCATTAGAATTATTGTTTTGTAGCCGTTCATCTTGATAGTTACACCTGAGTGTATGTATGTATGTATGTATGTATGTATGTATGTATGTATGTATGTATGTATGTATGTATGTATGTATGTATGTATGTATGTATGTATGTATGTATGTATGTATGTATGTATGTATGTATGTATGTTGGTCTCATTTCGATGAAATAATAATGATAATGTTATGCATCCCAAAACTAAGACTGATTATGAGAGCCGCCACTGTTTCTGCATGACATGAACCCATGCGGCAGCAAATCCTAATTCTTCAAGTCTGCTTTGTAGAGGTACAGATAGTGGAGGCGCATAAAAAGCTGTTAGAGACAGCATGTATCGTTTAATTGAAAAGCCGTTTTTTATAATTTAAATTAACTTTGGTATTGATTTTGCTGAATTTCTTCTATTTATCGTTCTTGCGAGCCATTATAATTTTCAATTTATGTTCTACCACGTAGAAATAAATGTAACTTCTCACAAAATATGTGCATTCGAAGAAGTTGTTTCATATGCCAATGTACATTCATGAGCAAGAAATCGAGTAAAATGAAACCGACCAGCAAAGATTAGTTTATAGCATAGCTACGCTACATGCCATATCTTGTACACATTGCATGGGTAAAATAAGTCAATTTCAACATATCTATTTCAATCGGAATAAACGAGCTATCACCCGTGGCTGTACATCTGTGTGATATTTCGGCATACCGAATACCTGTTGGCAATTAATATTAAGGGCACGAACCTTGTCAAGCTGAATACATGGATTTTGTCAATGCACCTGTCATCTGTACTGGAACTATTGTTGATAAAAAATATACGTTTGTTTAAAATTTATTGTAGTGGGCAAAAGCAAAGTATCTCTTTATGACACAAATAAATTTGCCATTATAAACAGTCCCACTTGGGACAATCGAGGACCCTTTCAGCATAACTCGATAGGCTGCTGTAGTTCTTTATAACCTTTGAGAGTGGCATTACATTGAAACTCACAACATGACATAAAGCGAGAGAGAAGGCACAAAGTAATCACTCTGATTTCGTCTTCTTTATCTCTCCGTGCCCTTTTGCCTTGCTGCATGTGATGATTCCCAAAAAAATAGTATGAAAACGTGTCCCGACAAAGGCAGTCAACGTGGCCTTAGGCAGTCACCTCACTGCATGTCTCGATTTTCTTCAAACCATTGTGATTACTGACCACTAAACAAATATCCAGACACGTGATTAGTAATACACCAAGTATAATATTGATATTTCAGCACTGGGCACTCTTCTGATTACAGAGAATGGAGGGGGGAAATATTAACTCTTAATTCTGTAATTAACAAGGGAACACAATACAGCACTTTTGGGACAAAAGGGGAATGGAAGAACAGAACGTGAATGCCATCTTCTCAAGAAAAAGTACCTGCCGCCATGCATAATCTCGGGCTGGGCAAGCTTTTAAAATAAAATTAAAACGAAAGTGCACGGTGCAAATTGAAAACGAAAGAGCACCACACGTCCACCGCTGCAGCGCTTGAGATGAGAGCTTGTCACTGCAGAATTTTTCTTATTGCTAATAGATCGTCAATGCTTCGAATATTGTCAAATGCAAAACGTCCAGCGAAACTTGGTCAAAAATAGAAAAAAAGAATCGGAATGCCTTCGCCGAAAGTGACTAGAAGGTAAAAACTACCAAGTTTGGCTGTATTAACGCGCACTACATATCGCAGTATGACAACATTAATCAACTATTCTGAATTCACTGTGACGAGTGTGACCTTCACTATGTGAATACTCAGTTTGTTTCCATTACTGTTATTTAAGCAAACTTTCGCTATTCAACTAACAACTCTCTCATAAGCGTTGATTTTCACACATAAAGTCACACTTCATCTCGCTTTCTGTGTGGCTTACGCTTCTATAGAACGCGCACTTCGCTGTTTTATGCTCTTCAAGCATCCGACACTGCCTTGCGGAAACTTTCTTTGACGTTTTCTGGGCCATAAAATTGTCTTCATCATGTCAATCACTTCGATTTCAGGCTTTCGCGGAGACGGAACAAGTGTCTCTCTCTCTCTCTCTTCATCCTTTTCGCGCGTGTGGTAATGTCTCTTCGCTACAAGACTCGTATCAAGTTACCTGCTTTATGTTTGCTCACGAAAACACCACAGGACAAAATAACTGCACCGTGTTTTCTGAAAATCATTAGCACTGAGACACTTCCTGACGACTCTACCTCATTTTACGTAGACACATATCTAAGCGTAAGCGTATGCATGTTCTCGCATTCCAGCTTTCTCAAAATGCTGTGGTGCATGGAACCTGTGACAATTCTCTCACAGTTTCATTTGATTACTGCTATTTTATATTTCTGCAGAATTCGTCTGCAGGCACAAAATCCGCTTTTGTGTCTTGTAATAAGGTTACTGTAAGAAAGGCAACTTTTTACGTCTAGCTACAAAACACCCTTACAGACCTTTACACCGTACTTGATTATGTCAGATTATTGGAGCCGCAACGCCGCTTCATAAAAATGTAAGCTAACTGGTCGCGTTAAACAGCCGAAAACATCTGGGGCACATCTTCAAACATTGAATGCATCTATTTTTGCACAGTGTCATTAATGCGATGCAACTGGAGTGTTCTTCACTTGTACTTAGCGAGATAGCACACAAATTATTCTAAAAGCTATCGAGCAATTACTCCTTTAGCTATGGTCATTGAAGAAACGCAAGCACTTGGCTTTACGCAGGACACCCGGACGTCTAATACAACACGGCATCGCGTAAGCACTGTAGCAGACGCCCGCGCAACTCGAAGCTGAGATGCAGCGATTGAGATTGGCTATCATCGTATACTCTCGATGCTAGACGCTTTGCGTGCTACCTTGCTATCATCGGCACGCACTTCTTTCTTTTCTTGTTGTTTGATGAGCTTTGAAGTTTTCTTCTCTCCCTCAAAAGTGCCGAGTAAGTTAAATTCGTGCCAATGCTATCGTACACCCTCGACATAAGAGGATTTTTTGCTAAGAAATGCGCAGCCAAGAGAAAGCTTTGCGAAAATGGCCCCAGCTCCTTTACCTAATCCATTTCGTAGCTATCTGAAAAAGTGTTGTTGCAGGCATAGAGTTTCTCAAAATTAACTAGAGGGCACTCTGGCGCTGCGATCGTTCAGCGACCATGGGAATGATGGGTGGTACACACATTTGCCTAGTCTTCGTACTTTCGGGCGGCGAATCGTACTTGAGGCTTCGTTTAATTAATGCTGTGTTTCAATTTTGCTTTGAAAGAAAGGTTCAACCCTTTTGAACTTCGTGACCCAATTTGTAAAGGTAATTCCAAAAAATAGGGCGGTGAAGCGCAATTGCTAAACATTTGCTTATTTTTGTTTCGTGAGAAAACAGCTTTAAGCCACAGAAACACACGCGGAGCCAAAAGCAGGCCAGAAGTATGAAGTTTAGACAAATGTGTGTACTATCCATCATTCCCTTGCTCACTGAAGCGCCGTGCGTTGCAGCTCCCATAGACACTAGCGCCAGAGTTCCTTCTAGTATATATTGGGAAACTCTATAGTTGCAGGGCCCTTCTCATAAGTTTAATATGAAAGCATACTCTGACCCTGCTCACATCTGCTTCTCAATCGAAAACATAGCTTTACTTCTCAGTGGGCACCTAAACCGTCATGCAATCAAATTAACGTGTTTGCGCCTTTCAATCGGCTTTTTCAAACTATCCTACAACGCTTACTGGAAGTACAGTTGCGAAGGTTTTTTTGCAGGTTGTCGGGTTACCCACTACGGTTTTGTAGAACAACACGTTCACTTGCGCAGCTGCACGTGTTGTCGATGCTGTCGTTGATAATGATGACTCATTATGCATGTGCTTTGTAATTGATCGTCATTTAAACCAACCAATTATCGCACCATTCTCATGTTCTGACGCTCAATTCTACATGATTATACTCCGTTGCCCCACCTAATGACTTTCTCCCTATTACATAACATTCATGTAGCATTTTTTTTTCTGAAGCTCTTTCAAGCACGAGCTTGGCACTGCAGTAAAACACCTGCTTGCCACTCAGAATTGATGATTAGAATCCAACTAAAATCACGTTTTTTATAATTATTCCTTAGTTTCTTTTATCTCGAATCATCGCTCACTAATAACAATAATTTTTTGCTCGCAACCAACGGCGCCGATGCTTACAGCAGAACACGGAAGTTCTCTAACCTTATCGCCTTAAAAAAAGCTTCAACGTTTATTGGAGACAACTTCTTCGGAAATCCTTCTCATATCATGTAATCATACGTGGAGGAGAACACCTATTGTGACAAAAAGCGAGGTTGACCCAAAGAAACGCTCCTATAACCTAGTATACTCAACACCACGGCTTTGGGAAAGGGTGAAATAGTAAGAAATTGGATAATGGAAAAGCACTACGCAATGTGCAGCTGTTTCATAAATCGACCTTATTAATCAATAGATTAGAGATCCGTGATGCGACTCATGAACCGAGGTCAAAAAGTCACATGTGATATACTATCCGTACACTTCTATGTGCCCGCACATAACTGCACAGGGTTTTTTACCAGGGGCACGCGTTTGTATTATGCGTTTAATTGTTCTAGATATTTAACATTCAGGTGTTGTAGGACCCTTAAGGCAAAGCTGGTTTTTGCTTCCTTGCATAGAAGCAACGTGTACTAGGGGGCTAATAACAATTCTGCAATGAGAAACGTCCTAAGAAGTATAAACTTTATCGGGCATCGTAAATTCAATAAAATTGGTTCGCTAGAAAAACCGCGAGGCCCTATTAAAATGGATTTCTAGCCTTCGAGCTCAAAAACAGCTGATTAAATTGTTTATATCATTGTTGCTCGTGTTTTTTTTCGATTCTGCTCGGTGTTTTATGTAAAACGTGAAAGCAAACACTATTTTCTTTACGCAAATGTAATACGACTTGAACAGAATTTCCTACCGTTATTCTTCAGTCGGTACTTTACAAATGCACAGAATTTTGAGGTTTCTACATCTTTTGGCTTCAAAGTTACTTAAAGCAGCTACACATGTTCTCTAAATGTTGTTATTATTTGGAGTTGGTTATTATTTGGCACCGTCTAGATGGTCCGCAGGTCCTCGCACGCAGGCTTCGAAAACTACGAGATTGTCAATAAGGTACCATCGAGAAAATATTGTTAAGTTATGCGGAACGTATTAGCCATTCGTGCTTTTTATACTGTGCAAATATCTCGAATTTTATAAAAGCTTCTAATTTCGTCATGCCTTCGCAACAAATTAAGTACGTTTAGGCAAAATAAGTAAAGAAGTTTACCTAATTGTGGCATGAGGAGCAATATAAAGAAGGCAATTATCTAACCAGTCAAGCTATACTTTTTTTGTATATGCACACTTGCCAGATTTAGCATAACAACGCGCGTAGTGAAACTTACCACCAGGAATAAAATAAGAAACCTGGAAGAATAAAAAGAGAGTCCAACTTAAGTTGAGAACAATGCAGCGTGAAATGAAAAGGAAAATACAGGTGTAACCCTAAGGGAGAAGGGAGCAGAGTGTATCAGGGAACAAACAGGTGTTAAGGACATCATAGTCAAAATCGAAAACAATAAATGGTCATGGGCAGGGTACGTAGCACGAAGGAAAGATAACCGCACGTCAATAAGGATCCCAGAATGGATTTTAAGACAAAGCAAGCGGGTGAGTATAGGAGGCAGAAAGGTCGATGGCCAGATCAGATCAGGACGTTTGCAGGCATAAGTGGCAGCAGAAAGCACACGACCGGGTTGACTGCCATGGCGGAACATGTGAGAGGCCTTTGTCCTGCAGTGCGCGTAGTCAGGCTGATGATGATAATGATGATTATGATGATGACAATGACATAGGGAAACATGGCCGTTACGTCCTGCATGGAACACATGACCCCTAGCCCAGCAGTGTAGCCGCATTGCCACTCGGCTATATATACATTGTCGGGTGATATAGAGAGACACTACTATTTAGGGAGTCTATTTTCTTCCATCAGAATATAGTTTCGGGCACGAATAACAATATTTGTAAGATATTAGAATTTCCATAGCAACGTGAACTCCGAGAACAAAAAAAAACCTCGTCTTAGTGGAAGCCAATTTGTGGAAATGATAGCCAGTCAAGTGTCTCCCCTTTTAGCTGCTTTGTTCCGCAAACGTGCCTCACTTGAATTGCACCCTGTAGCAGCTGTACCTAAACTGGAAACATTGCCAATATTTTGAGAAATTTGTGAACAGTTAAAGAAATATTTCATTTTTTTTGTGCATGCGAGCAAAGCATTGGTGTGTTCAAAGCTGTTGCACTGTGACATTCATGGGATGCACAATACGCTCATCGCAATGAGTTTCTGGTTGTTAGAACGAAGCCCAGAACTGATTGCAGTGAGTTTACTGTACATCCAATGATACATCACTGAAACGAAGCCAGATATACATCACTAGAAAGCCTCGCACTTCTTTTTCAGAAAAAAAGAAATGAAACTTACGAGTTAGATCGATTTACACTGAGCAGATAGAGTACTATTGGCGTCAAATAAAACCTAAACAGTGGCAAGCCTTCGCGATAGTATAGTGCGTGCCGTCCAGTTATCGTTGTTGATAGACGCGTGCATTCTGTTCGGCATCTCTGCGCATAAATGTGTGCCTGTTCATGGTGATAAGTGGAGGGCACGCACTATACCATCTCGAAGGCTTGCCGCTGTTCGGGTTTCTTTTGACGCTGAATACATTTCTCAAGCAATAAGTAATATATCAACATTAACCTTTCAACACATTGCCATGATTGATTGATTGATTGATTGATTGACTGATTGATTGATATATGGGCGTGTAACATCTCAAAACCACCATATTATTATGAGAGACGCCGTAGTGGAGGGCTCCAGAAATTTCGGCCACCTGAGGTTCTTTAACGTGCACCCAAATCTGAGCACACGGGCCTACAACATTTCCGCCTCCACCGGAAATGCAGCCGCCGCAGCCGGGATTCGATCCGATCCCGTGACCTGCGAGTCCGCAGCCGAGCACCTTAGCCACTAGACCAATGCGGCAGGGCAACACATTGTCGTGCTTAATTTGGCACTGTCATGTTAGCCTGTTGAAAATACTGATTTGCCTTTCTTTGGGCATTTTCAACACCTGTTATCACTTACAATTTCATTTATTTGCATGTAGTATAATACCAATACGTTGGGTATGGTGAATTTTTATTTGCACTGTACACGGCTTCTAATAATAAGGGTAAATAGTACTGTGGTAAGGGAGACATTCGATGGTCTTATTTTTTGAACTGCCCGTTCCTTGAATGCATGAACAGTATGCTAAAACCACCTACGTCATTTCTAGCCCATAAAGTACTCCCAGTGTAAAAACTGCTTTGTGTGTAACTAGCTCAGTGACTATTTTAATAGCCGCTTCAAGGGCAAAACGAAACTTCTGTGACACAATACCGAGCAGCGCTGAGAAATTGGATGCACAGGGACATCAGGCGACTTAAACGTAGTATGGCACATTGTGAATGGCCTGACCTCTCTGGTGGGAGCTAATCTCATTGCCGTACGTCTTTGTCAAAAACACAAAAAAGAGTAAATCTCAGACAATGGAAGCATGAAATGGCAAAAAACCCCATAGCGCGGAGTAACTTTGAAACTGAAAGTGGGCTCATTCGAAGCAGGAGACGTCCATTAGGCGAATCCTGAGCGTACATGCTGTGGTATTATAGGCCTCCTAAAAGACGATGTCACAAAGCTCTTCAGACCTCTCCGAAGGAAGAAAGAAAAATACGCTTAGAGTTCAGATGCTTTTGTTTCTTGAAGCACAGTTTGTTTCCTCTTTTTGTTCGTTCTTTTAGCGTTTCGACTCCCCTCTGCCCCCCTGCTTTTCTTCTCTTCCCTCCTACGCTATTTTCTTTCAATTTATTTTTTTCATTTCAAACTTTTTGCTGTGCTTTTTCTGCCGTAATGTAGGCAAAAGAAAGTAACGACCTATGCTTATATAGTAAGAAGCCACTTTGGTGTGGCTGAAGCAACGACCGCAACTGATGAATTTTTAACGCTTGACCATTACCGCCCGGGAGAGCTACCAGGGTGGGCTATGGTCACAAAATGACACTCCGAACTTTAAATGACAAGAAGTTCGTGCTGCTCGTCAGTTCGAAATGGATTCCGAGTACTCCACCCCATCAGGACGGGCTGTATACTGCAGCGCACCGTAGCCCAAGTCGTGTCACTCCCGCCCCATCGCTCGTCAAAATGGCCAGTGTAGGTCCTTACGTGGCGCGTATCCCTAAGTCCCTGCGCTGGTGTCGCGAGGCTTTTTTGCGACACCTTGCCCTTTGGCTGATTTTCACGCTTGTCCAGTGTGCGCAATGAAGGGGAATGGGAGATTCTGCCCAAGACATTCTAGAGTAGCTTAGGCGCAGAGGACGAGTGCGAGAGAAAAACTGAGGAAGAGAACAAACCATAACTTTGAATGCTATTTTTTCTGTATTGCACATTAGAGAAAGAAGCCACTGGTGCTATTTTGCATTTAGAAAGCGCTAAGATTTACTCAGGATACACGCGTTTGTTTTGAACAACAACAAATGAGCGTGTAACACATGTGAGAACACACTGACAGGGATTAAAGGGTGAACAAAAATGTTTCCAACAAATGAAGTTATGGCCATTCACTTCTAGATACCCCGATGAACACGTTCTTAAAGGGCAGCACGTGTAGCCGTTGAAACGCACTCCTTAAGTGGAGGTTTGTGGAATGATTGTAGTTTCATCTCGTGAGAATGCACTTGCAGGCTGATGAATTGCCAAGATTACTTACCTAGTGAGAAATAGAAAGAACAAGCTGATCAAAGAGTGTCCCTTGAGCATTCAGTTAGCGAGGACAAAAGTCCTTAGTAGCCACGTAAACAGACATAAAAAGTAAAAATAAGCGAGATATTGTGGGATCAAATAGCAGTCACAGCTGCCACAACTGGAGAAAATTAAACGTAAATGCGCCCGTGCGCTGTGAATTGAGTTTGCGTTGCGAAATCGTAGATATTCAAAAATACTCTTAATACTAAAAATATTACTGCCCCCGACAATCCAATCACGGTGCTGGCACCTAAACACAACGAAAAATATACTTCTTCAAAGGTTTACCGATATTTAACATATCCTTTATTGCGAAATTTCTCTGCACCTTCCTAAGTGTTTTGAAAACGCAATATGCGAACAGCCGGTTCCTCTCAGCGATGACATGCATTCCTGGATCTTCACGGCAACGACGCTAAGCTGCTGATTCGGCGGCGCGTACCTTTGTCTTACGATGCCGGTGGCGATGAGCTACTAATGAGGAGAGCTCATTTATCAGCAAAAGAAGGGGAAGCATTTTAACTGGTTTCGTCACTAACTTTAGACAACATGATGGAACGCAAGTATGCGTGGAGTATAATGATTCTTTAGCAGTGGTGGCGAAGTAGCGCATACACCTCTTCCTCCTCTTTTATCACCACGCTATCTTTAACATAGTTTGCCTTCCATCCTCCACTGGGCCGCTTGCTGTGTAGATACTATCTTCCGCATCTTTCCCCTGTCCATTCCCTCTTTCCTCACCTCATTGTCTACACCACCACAGCCATTCAGTGTGCTTAGTGCTCTGCGTTCCCACTGTTTCATCCTCTCCTGTTCCAGTTACGCTCAGTCAGGCTGACGAGGACAAAGTGGAACACTAGAAGGGGTGCTTCAAAGCAGCACAATAAAAGCGAATAAACACCAAGGTCGCGCTTAGTAGTAGTCCAAATAGCCGCTTATGAACTCATATATGCAAACGCAACGAGAAAATCTTCCTATGTGCAAAAAGTAAATAAAAAATTAGGCAACGTGCCCTATTTGTAAACTATTTAAGCTATGGAAACGTCTTGTAGCAGCAAGTCATACATGTTGATGAGAGTGCCCAAACGTCTTCCGTTTGTTGAATTGAAAACTAACAAGTTTAGCGACATATGTTGATATGTAGAAGCATTTACCAATACAAGAACTGTGCAAGGACATGTCCGAGAGCGCCTTCAACCATCAAAATGTGCAGTTAATTATGTTTTTGGACAAACACGAAATAAGTAGATAGAATAAGCTGCAAATTGAACTAAGATATACTGAACGGAAAGATCAAACAGAGCTAATATGTGTGCCCGACACAGTGAGTGTGTTTGTGCCCCATACAAGTGAGTTTGCACGTGTGCTGCTTCTTCTCATATTTCTGAAATCTCAACGTCAGAAACACTGTGAAGTGAACGTATTTGCACGTATGAACCTACTAAAGCACTCAACCTTGTAACATAAAATTAGAGTAAAAGTCGCCTGCTTTCGTGCCTCGGGCACGCATATAGCAACCATCAGCCTTTTGCGCCCCACGACTAGAGAACTAGCGTCTCAACGCTTTTTGCTAGCCTGCAAAAAATTACTAATGCAAAACAGAAGCTATAGCTTGATGTCACCTCAAGAACCAAAGTTTATTGAATTTGCCTCAAGAGAAAAGCATCGATCTACTTCGTCTTTTTTCGTCAACTTTACCCAAGATGTGCTGATGCATAATTGAGACGATGCAGTGTACGGTAAGTATTAGTCAAACGAAAGAAAAAGAGTAAGAAACAGATTCTTTCTGTTCACCCTGCATATCATGCCTGAAGGAAAGATAACTTGTGTAATTGACAGCAGCGTGAGCAGACTGTTAAACTGCCACTGCCTGCATTATACAGGTGAACTCAGGCAAAATCTTAACCAAGCTTTTAATCAGGATAAGATTACCGTAGCTATAACAAAAAATATATGTTCGCGATACAATTCCCTCTAACGGCTCACTCCAACTACATTGTGGTTCTCGTAAATGTTGATCAATACGATCAATTGCAGAGTACATGCGTTTAACATGCATGCAAAAAGAGCTGCCACGGTAAATATTTATTTTTACAAACTTTGCATCCGCTATACACTGAAAAAAAATGCAGTGGTCTTTGTCACTTTTGGAGTAGTAAATAATTGCCACAACATTCACTACCTATTTAGTCCTTGTAGGGGGGGGGGAGGTAACTATTTAATTAGTCTCTTTGACACCATGACATTACTGACAAATAAAATCGCCAGAAAAGTATGTAATACAAGTTCGTAGCTTTATTACCATGCAGGGGGAGGAAGACTAAGAAGGAAAGGCAGGAAGGTCCACCAGACGAGCGTCCGGCTTAGTGCCTCGTTATTACGGCTGCTAAAGCTAGTGATCGAAACTTACCCAACAATATGTTTACGTATACTTGGTTTATGTAATATTTCAGCAATTTCTTATCTAACTAGTTTTACTAGGATATCGTAGGCTCAAATAAAAAAGAGAGAAAAATGACAGATAGGGGCCTTTTGTTTTGGGGGTTAAACGTTCCAAAGTGACTCAGACTATGAGCTGCCGTGGAAGAAATTGCTTGTATACATGAGTAATATTGCCACGTTCCATTTCCCAAGTTTTGGTTATCGTCCGAAAACACCACACGATTCTCAGCGCAAACCGCGCCTGCAGTTTTCCAGAAGGTTCCGGACTGTAGTAGATCATTTCGATAAGATCACGCCCCCTGTGCGAACGGTACAGATTGTTCTGGAACCTACGCCACCGCCAGCGATAACGCTAGAACATTCGATGGCAAGAGTATAAATGCCGACGTGCTTCGCCACTTGTCAGTAGTTGTTGATCGAAGGCCGACGCTCTGTTCGCCGCTATCAGTCCGAGACTGCTATCTGTGCGAGACTGCTGCTGTAATTGGACTTTCCTTTTACCGGGCATAGGTTCGCCCAAATAAACAGTTAAATCCCAACACGAAGTCTACTGTATTCGGCCACGTCATGACCCCGTGACATCTGGTGGAGGTGCTGCTTCGTTCATGTACCGGACGCCTCCGTCAAGCCGTGAACCCAGCCCACGTCGCGGAGAAGATACCGACGCCAACCAGGAGCAGCGAACAAGCCGCCGACAGCAAGGTCTCCCACCGGAGTACGGGCTTCTGCAAGACAAGGCGCGGAAGACCAAGGCCATGACCGCGACTGCAGCGACAATGACAACCACAGCGTCCCAGCCCACGATGGTCATGCATCAACCCAAGGAACCACCAATTTTCCATGGGTCATCGTTCGAAGACCCGGAGTCCTGGCTAGAAACATACGACCGTGTGGCCGCCCTCAACCACTGGGACCACGACGAAAAGCTGCGTCGTGTGTTCTTCTATTTGGAAGACACCGCAAGGACCTGGCTCGAAAATCGGGAGTCCACGCTCCGAACGTGGGATGTTTTCTGCGGCGCATTCCTGCAAACGTTCGCGAGCGTCGCTCGCAAAGAGAGTGCCGCTGCTTTATTAGAGACCCGGGTTCAGCTACCAAATGAAAATGTCGCCATTTTCACAGAAGAAATGACCCGACTATTCCGTCACGCTGACCCAGACATGCCTGGGGAGAAAAAAGTTCGTTTCCTCATGCGAGGGGTCACACAGGAGCTCTTTGCGGGACTGATGAGAAACCCACCAAAAACCGTCCAAGAATTTGTAGCCGAAGCGACCACCATCGAAAAAACCCTGGACATGCGCACCAGACAGTATAATCGTCGCCTGACTCCAGAATGCGCTGCTGCTCAAGCCAGTGACTCCGATGACCTGCGTGAAATGATCCGAGCGACCGTGCGGGAAGAACTGCGCAAACTGTTGCCTTCGGCGCAGCCTCAAGTGGATTCGATCGCCGACATTGTGCGAGAAGAAGTCCGGCAATCGCTTCGAATTCCCCAAACACCGCTGCCCGAGCCAGAAACTATGAGCTACGCCGCTGCAGTGCGCCACAACGCTCCTCCCCGTCCACGCCAAAACGCTGCCCCGTCGCACTTCCGTCGCCAGACACCACCGCCGCCACCACCCCCACCGACGACCTACCGTTCGCCAGCGGGCCAGCGCAGTGCGCCGAGGAAAACCGACGTCTGGCGCACCCCTGACCACCGCCCACTGTGCTACCACTGCGGTGAGGCCGGGCACACTTACCGCCGTTGCCAGTACCGACAGATGGGACTGCGTGGCTTCGCCGTCGATGCACCACGTCCGCAGCCAGGAGAACGACCACGTGACATCGCCGACTACCTGACAGAAACTCAATGGAGACCACGAAGTCCTTCCCGTTCGCCGTCGCCCAGCCGCCGCATGTCACCGCACCCCCGGCAGTACTCCGGCCCAACGCGGGGCCGGCCTCCTAGCCCGTATCCGGGAAACTAAGGGCAGCAACCGGTGGAGGTGCGGTTCCTGTGCGACGAACTACCGAAGATCCTCCGACGACGACGACGCCGCGACGGAGCTTTCCGAACACAACGCCAACCAGGCAAAGCCCTGATGGCGAAAGCTCACTTACCGAAGGTGGCCTGACGACGCAACATGGAAGCAGCGGAACAAGCCGACGCAGCCGTGACCCGACGCCACGCCCTAACTGTAATGCGAGATGGCGAACTAGCGACCTCGACGTTCTTATCGACGGCCACAGTGTGACTGCTCTCGTCGATACTGGAGCTGACTATTCTGTCATCAGTGGGTCGTTCGCCGCGAAGTTAAAGAAAGTTGGGACAGCTTGGAAAGGCCCTGAATTCCGCAAAGCTGGAGGTCATCTCGTAACGCCTGCAGGAATCTGCATAGCGAGAGTCACCATTAACGGCCGTATTTATCCTACAGACTTCGTAGTCCTACAGCATTGGTCGAGTGATGTCATCCTTGGCATGGACTTCTTATGCCTCCATGGTGCTGTCATCAACCTAAAAACAAAGTCGATAACATTATCCACAGAAGAAGCACTACCGCCGCGCACGCCGTCAGGACACCATGCCTTGAATGTGCTGGAAGAACAAGTCACCATTCCGCCTCGCTCAAGCGTCATTATTTCAGTTGGCGCTCCTAAATCACCTGACTTAGAAGGTGTCGTTGAAGGCAGTCAGCATCTGTTGGTCACCCGAAATATTTGCGTCGCAAGAGGAATTGCAGAGCTGCGGGGAGGCAAAGCAACGGTTATGCTCACGAATTTCAGCAATGAGTACATACATGTGAACAAAGGAACAACGGTCGCATACATCGAAGAAATTGTCGAAGCCACCAGTGCTTTCGCCCTCGTCGATTCTGTGGAACCTGCTCAGAGGAACCAAGCCCCTTCCCTAGCTTTCGACGTCAATCTCAGACTTCCGAACGATAAGCAAGCACAGCTCAAGGCCCTGCTCCTGCAATACGAAGATTGCTTTTCGTCGTCATCGAAAATTCGGCAGACCCCAATCACGAAACATCGCATCATAACCGAAGAAAATGCCAGACCACTCCGTCAGAGTCCGTACAGGGTTTTGACGCGAGAACGTGAGGCCATGAAGAGACAAGTTGATGAAATGCTGCGAGATGGCATTATCCAGCCGTCCAAGAGCCCATGGGCGTCCCCCGTGGTGTTTGTGAAGGAAAAGGATGGGACCCTACGTTTCTGCGTCGATTATCGCCGCCTGAACAAAATAACAAGAAAGGACGTGTATCCTCTCCCACGAATACACGACGCACTTGATCGGCTCCATAACGCCAAGTACTTTTCGTCAATGGACCTCAAGACTGGCTATTGGCAAATCGAAGTCGACGAAAGAGACCGAGAGAAGACGGCGTTTATAACACCGGACGGCCTCTTCGAGTTTAAGGTGATGCCCTTCGGCCTTTGCTCAGCGCCTGCAACTTTTCAACGCGTTATGGATACAGTACTGGCAGGATTGAAGTGGCAGACTTGCTTTGTGTACTTGGACGACGTCATCGTGTTTTCCTCGAGTTTCAACGAGCATCTTCGGCGCCTTGAAGCTGTACTTCAAGCCATCAAGACGTCCGGACTCACACTGAAGCCAAAAAAGTGCAGATTTGCGTATGAGGAGCTCTTGTTTCTGGGGCACGTTATCAGCAAGTCTGGAGTTCGTCCCGATCCGCGGAAAACAGCCGCCATCGCCAACTTCCCGCCGCCCACTGACAAGAAGGCCGTGCGCCGATTTCTGGGCCTGTGCGCCTATTATAAGCGGTTCGTGAAAAACTTCGCCCGCATCGCCGATCCTCTCACTAACCTTACCAAGGCCGACATAGAATTCAAGTGGGAAACGCCACAGGAACACGCTTTCCAGGAGCTTAAACATCGCCTCAAGACGCCTCCGTTACTTGCCCATTTCGACGAATTCGCCGAGACAGAAATACATACTGACGCAAGCAGCGTAGGTCTTGGCGCCGTTCTTGTGCAGAGGGCTGACGGACTTGAAAGGGTTATTGGTTACGCCAGCCGATCGCTATCCAAAGCAGAAGCAAATTATTCCACAACAGAAAAGGAGTGCCTCGCCATCATCTGGGCTACGTCGAAATTTCGCCCCTACCTCTACGGCAGGCCCTTTAAAGTTGTGAGCGACCACCACGCCTTGTGTTGGCTAGCCACCTTAAAGGACCCTTCAGGTCGCCTCGCACGATGGAGCCTGAGACTCCAAGAATATGACATTACTGTCATTTACAAGTCCGGCAAAAAACACTCCGACGCCGACTGTCTCTCTCGTGTGCCTGTCGACCAACCGCCCAACCGCTACCTGACGACCCGGATGACGACTACTTCTTGGGAACGATAACTACAGACGACTTCGCTGAACGACAGCGGGCCGACCCGGAACACAAGGCCCTAATAGAATACCTCGAAGGCAGGACCGCCGAAGTCCCGAAGGTATTCAAGCGCGCACTTGCGTCGTTCTTCCTACGAAACGGTCTTCTACAAAAGAAAAACTTTTCACCACTTCGAGCTAAGTACCTCCTTGTGGTGCCTTCAGCTCTGCGACCAGAACTCCTGCAGGCCCTACACGACGATCCGACGGCAGGGCACCTCGGTGTTTCTCGCACGCTCCCGATGATACAAGAAAGGTACTACTGGCCACGTCTTACCACCGACGTCACTCGTTATGTGAGGACATGCCGGGACTGTCAGCGACGCAAGACACCGCCGACAAAGCCACGGGACTTCTGCGGCCAATTGATCCACCTTGTCGACCTTTCCAGCAGATTGGTATGGACCTACTAGGGCCGTTCCCGACGTCGGCTTTCGGAAACAAGTGGAAGGTGGTAGCTACCGACTACCTCACCCGCTACGCCGAGACAAAAGCCCTGCCAGAAGGCAGTGCATCCGAGGTAGCTAAGTTCTTCGTCGAAAATATTGTCCTACGTCACGGCGCTCCGGAGGTCCTTATCACCGACAGAGGAACGGCATTCACTGCCGATTTAACTCAAGCGATCTCGGCATACAGCTAAACAAACCACCGCCGGACGACAGCGTACCACCCACAGACCAACGGCCTCACCGAGCGGCTTAACAAGACGATCGCCGACATGCTGTCAATGTACGTCGATGTCGAACACAAGACGTGGGACGCCATTCTTCCGTATGTGACCTTCGCATACAACACGGTGGTGCAGGAGACGACGCAGATATCTCCATACAAATTGGTCAACGGAAGGAGCCCGGCAACGACGCTCGATGCCATGTTACCCAACGTCACCGACGAAGAAAGCCTCGATATGAGCGAGTACCTTCAACGTGCCGAAGAAGCCCGACAACTTGCGCGTCTCCGTATCAAGAATCAACAGACCATAGACAGCCACCGTTACAACCTTCAACGACGCTTCGTGGAATACCAGCCCGGTGAACGTGTTTGGGTGTGGACGCCGATACGCCGACGTGGACTAAGTGAAAAGCTTCTGCGACGCTACTTCGGACCGTACAGGGTGGTTCGACGTCTCGGCCCACTTGATTACGAGGTTGTCCCCTATGGTATCACGAACTCTCAACGACGCTGATCGCGACCTGAAGTCGTGCATGCGCGTGCCTCAAGCCGTTTCATGCGCGTTAACAAACTGAAACAGTGTTTTTTTGTATTACTGTTTCATCGCAATTTATTCATTGTACTTTCTTGCATTGTACCTTCATCTTTAGTTAAAGCATCGGGACGATGCCTTTTTTCAGAGGGGGGCAATGCCACGTTCCATTTCCCAAGTTTTCGTTATCGTCCGAAAACACCACACGATTCTCAGCGCAAACCGCGCCTGCAGTTTTCCAGAATGTTCCGGACTGTAGTAGATCATTTTGATAAGATCACGCCCCCTGTGCGAACGGTACAGATTGTTCTGGAACCTACGCCACCGCCAGCGATAACGCTAGAACATTCGATGGCAAGAGTATAAATGCCGACGCGCTTCGCCACTTGTCAGTAGTTGTTGATCGAAGGCCGACGCTCTGTTCGCCGCTATCAGTCCGAGACTGCTATCTGTGCGAGACTGCTGCTGTAATTGGACTTTCCGTTTACCGGGCACAGGTTCGCCCAAATAAACAGTTAAATCCCAACACGAAGTATCCTGTCTTCGGCCACGTCACAACCCCGTGACAATATACGCTCGTTAGTTCAATGATTAACGTGTTAAATACACATTACAAGGACATTTCCAGATACGTATGCATACATAGAGGCACAGATGAAGCATAAGCGAGAACACACACACACACGCAAAGATAGAGAAAGAGAGAATGCAGAAACATTGGCATAGTACGGATTTGGGGCACGTTAAAGAACGCTAAATGATAAAAGTTTGAATTACACAGCTGATTGATTGATGTGTGGGCTTTAACGTTCCAAAACCACCATATGATTATGAGAGACGCCGTAGTTAAGGGCTCCGGAAATTTCGACCACCTGGGGTTCTTTACCGTGCGCCCAAATCTGAGCACACGGGACTACAACATTTATGCCTCCATCGGAAATGCAGCCGTCACAGCCGGGATTCGATCCCGCGACCTGTGGGTTAGCAGCCGAGTACCTTAGCCACTAGACCACCGCAGCGGGGTAGTATTAAACAGCTCACATACGGCATTTTGGTAGAGTGAAAAGGCATATAAGTTCACCAATCATGCAATATTTAAAGAAGCCTACACTGGGCAATAAGTTACGAAGGCTACCTTCGAAAGTATGATGGCGTAGAGTCGAACTATATAGCCACTCGAGAGTGTACAGTTAAGATGAAATTGAAGCTATCTGGCCCACATCATTTCGTGTGTCATGGTTGTGTCTCGTATTTGATGAGTCCAACTGAGTATTTCGAATATGGTAGCTGAGATTTTTATTACTCACAAAAAGATCTAACACTCGCGAAACACCATATAATTAATTCCCTGTAACGTCTAGTTTCATGTAATTTCAGTGCCATTGTCCGTTCAATTTTGTACTTGTCGAAACAATGAAGTTGCAAAGTGAGTATATATAAAAGTTTATAGCATACGTCTAACTTTCAAAAAAATAAATAAAGTAAAATAAAATAACTAGAAAATTCTGCTTGCTTAGCCCTGTATTTTCAAAGTACTGTATTGTACGCTACAAACACATAACAAGGCAACGTCGCTCATTTTGAGTAAAATGTCATAGTTCTTTCCACAATCCTAGTTACTGTTAAAGAAGCTATCACTGGTTTCGTTTCCGATGGGTGGCAGCACGTTATTATACTTGGTTCATTGTAATTTTTGGCTGCTGATGTCATAAAACTTCACTTCGGCACGTGGTACTTAGTACTCTGCACTGAAAGATGAAACAGCGAAGGTACTCGGCTGCTGACCCGCAGGTCGCGGGTTCGAATCCCGGCTGCGGCGGCTGCATTTCCGATGGAGGCGGAAATGTTGTAGGCCCGTGTGCTCAGATTTGGGTGCACGTTAAAGAACCCCAGGTGGTCGAAATTTCCGGAGCCCTCCACTACGGCGTCTCTCATAATCATAGCGTGGTTTTGGGACGTTAAACCCCACAAATCAAATCAATCAATCAAGATGAAACAGCGAGTGTTTTTGAAGACGATATCTTTCTTGGAGACCTTTGACGCAAAAATTTTGGTCTGTCTGTCTGTCTGTCTGTCTGCTTGTACATTTGTCTGTTTGTCCACTCTTAACGGCACCGGGTACTTCAAACGGCCGACCCCATCCGCAGCGCCCACCATTGTTGTTCAAGGTTTAGCGTTCATATTTGTGAAATTGCTAATTAAAAAGCAATTATTGCGCATGTCTGGGGCACCATAACAACACGTATGTATTATGCATGTGCGCATTTTACTAGAAAAGGCATACATAAGTAATTTAAAGGACCGTAGCATTTATCATGCTGCGCTGACCATGCCACGCTTGCACGAAAAGGTGTGTTTTTCCAACGCTAAGACTGGACGGCGGTGGCACCTACCCGTGGCATTGCGTTCTACACCTTATCACCTCTGAGAGGGGCGCGCACACCCGTCTCAGAGGCACGCGCTATGTTTTCAAAAAAAAAAACTGTCAGATGGCGATCATGTCTCACGTGTGACTTGACTTTATGCGCTCGTTCGCCTCCACTGCACGCTAGAGGTACTCTAGCGCTGCGCCTCCAGCATACCATTCACCGTATTTCTGGCGCAGCACATCAAATAATTGTTTTGTTCACTCTGTCCACACGCAAGACTATCGTCTTTCGACGACATTTTCAGTTAACATGCAGATACGAAGCCAATTTTTTAAAAATGTTTTATCATTCAGGTGCAGTACGCATACGTAGAACCATTGCCTTCACGCGTAAATAAATTGCTTAGGTTCAACAAATCACACATTGAAAAGCCAAGGCAGTTTATGGGTAATATTTTAATATATATGAACGTGTACACACAAAAAATAAGAAATAAGCGTTGAGTCAATGTAAACTGGAGGTTATATTTTCTTGAAAAAAATGTCACCATAGCTTCAGTCACCATTATAGTAGATAAATAGTTTCTATGATATAGGTAATAAATGTGTGAAACACAATCACGAAATAATTTACAAGAAATACAACATCGGAAAAAAAGTAAGTGGTATCGGCTTTTAACTGCGGGCCAGCCCGGACAAAAACGATGGATTCACGAGTGTCCCCTTCATAACGATTCGTTGACAAGCGACGTCACACACGATGACAAAAAAAAAAACACTTTCTTTAAAAGTTGTGTCTGCTTTGATTCATTTGATCTTACTGTAGAAAAAAGAAATGAAGAATTTCATTTCTTCCAGCCCTCTTTTTTGCTCCTCTACGGCAGAGTGACGTTTATTTTCCAATTACTTAAGTTTGTTAAATATCTATAGTTTTCGGCCACCTATACTCTAACCATCTCTGATTTCTATCGCGGGTGTGTGCAGGCTTCCATTGTTGTTGCTAAAAGCCTGGGCTTCATTAAGGCTAGAGCCTAAACGTGTACCTGGGTGAAAATCTCCACATTTAATCATAACATGATCTGGCGTTCCCTTATCTTCCCCATGGCATGTGCATTGTTCTTTACTAAACATTTTTTAATACCTGCGCGTTCTAAGGCAACCTAATCTGGCTGCAAACAATAAAGTGCTTCCCCTTGTATTATCAAAAGCGCCTCTTTTATTATTTCATATTTGCCTTTTTGCTATTAATTCTCAGTCTTTTTTTTCCTCCATCTCTGCCATTGAGTAAAGTCTCTCCGTCTTTCTGACTTCTAACCTAAATTGGTCATGGCCTTCTTTTTTCACCCATAACCTGTGTTCTGTGGGATAATCATTGAATGTTCAGAAAGAAGATGGCACAGTTTCAGCACATTTGGTCAAGAAAATGAAGAGGCGCTCTAGCACATTTACGACCACGACTTACATGTTTCTTTTTTCTTTAGCGGTAGCGTGCACTGAAGGCTTAAGAAATCATCATCCTCATCATCATCAGCTGACTACGTCCATTGTAGGACAAAGGCCTCTCCCATGTTCCGCCAGTTAACCTGGTCCTGTGCTTGCTGCTGCCAATTTATACCCGCAAACTTCTTATTCTCATCTACACACCTAACCTTCTGTCTCCCCCTAACCCGTTTGCCTTCTCTGGGAATCCAGTCAGTTACCCTTAATGACCAGCGGTTATCCTGTCTACGCGCTACATGCCCGGCCCATGTCCATTTCCTCTTCTTTATTTCAACCATTATATCCTTAACCCCCGTTTGTCCCCTAATCCACTCCGCTCTCTTCTTGTCTCTCAAGGTTACACCTACCATTTTTCTTTCCATTGCTCGCTGCGTCGTCCTCAATTTAAGCTGAACCCTCTTTGTGAGTCTCCAGGTTTCTGCTCCGTAGCTACGTCCCGGCAAGATAGAGCTGTTATATACCTTCCTCTTAAGGAATAATGGCAATCTACCTGTCATAATTTGAGAGTGCTTGCCGAATGTGCTCCACCCCATTCTTATTCTTCTAGTTACTTCAATCTCGTGGTTTGGCTCCGCGGTTATTACCTGCCCTAAGTATTCGTAGTCTTTTACAACTTGAAGTGCACTACTACCTATCTCAAAGTGCTGCGCTTTTCCGAGGTTGTTGTACATGACTTTCATTTTCTGCCGATTAATTTCAAGACCCACCTTTCTGGTCTCCTTGTCTAACTCCATAATCATGAGTTGCGATTCGTCCCCTGAGTTACTCAGCAATGCAATGTCATCGGCAAAGCGCAGGTTACTAAGGTACTCTCCATTAACTCTTATCCCTAACTATTCCCATTCTAGGATTCTGAAAACCTCCTGTAAGCACGCGGTAAATAGAATTGGGGAAATTGTGTCCCCGTGCCTTACACCCTTCTTGACTGGTATTCTATTGCTTTCTTTATGAAGCGCTATGGTAGCAGTTGGTCCCCTGTAGATTTCTTCCAGGATGTTTATACATACCTCATGGACTCCCTGATTCCGCAGCGTCTGCATGACGGCTGATATTTCTACTGAATCAAACGCCTTATCGTAATCTATGAAAGCTATGTATAGTTGTTGGTTATATTCTGAGTATTTCTTTATTACCTGATTGATGGTATGAATGGGGTCGATTGCTGAGTAGACTGTTCGAAATCCTGCTTGTTCCTTTGGTTGATCGAATTCTAATGTTTTCTTTACTCTGTTAGCAATTACCTTTGTAAATAGCTTGTATACTACAGAGAGCAAGCTGATCGGCCTGTAATTCTTCAAGTCCTTGTCATCTCCTTTCTCATGTATTAAGATGATGTTAGCGCTCTTCCAAGACTCTGGTACTCTTCCCGTCAGGAGCCATCTCGTAAACAGGGTCGCTAGTTTTTCTAACACAATCTGTCCTCCATCGTTCAGCAGATTTGATGTTACCTGATCCTCACCAGCAGCTTTGCCTCTTTGCATGCTCTCCAAAGCTTTTCTGACTTCTATCATTACTGGCGGGGTGTCATCTAGGTTACTGCTAGTTCTTATAGTATATAGTCGTGGTTATCCCGGCTACTGTACAGATCTCTGTCGAATTCCTCCGCTATTTTAACTATCATATCCATATTGGTAGTTATTTTGCCTTCTTTGTCCCTTAGTGCATACATCCCATTTTTCCTTATCCCAAGTTTCCTCTATACTGCTTTGACGCTTCCTCCGTTTTTCAGAGCGTGTTCAATTCTCTCCATGTTATACCTTCTCACATCACATACCTTACGCCTATTAATCAACTTTGAAAGCTCTGCCAGTTCTACTTTGTCTGTTGTACTTGAGACTTTCATGATTTGACGCTTCTTAATGAGATTCTTTGTTTCCTGGGAAAGCTTGCCAGTGTCCTGTCTAACTACCCTGCCTCCAACTTCCACTGCACACTCCGTAATGATACTCGTCAAATTATCATTCATTGTATCTACGCTAAGGTTGGTTACCTCACTAAGAGCCGAGTACCTGTTCTGAAGCGAGACTCTGAATTCCTGTACTTTCCCTCGCAGTGCTATCTCATTGATTGGCTTCTTGCGTATTAGTTTCTGTCGTTCCTTCTTCAAGTCTAGGCGAATTCGAGACCGTACCATTCTATGGTCACTGCATCGTACCTTGCCAATCACTTCCACATTCCTCCACGATGTCTGGGTGTGCACTCATTGAAAGTCTATTTCGTTCTTATTTTTTCCAATAGGGCTCCTCCATGTCCACATGCGGTTTCCTCGTTTTCGGTACAAGGTATTGAAAATCCGTAAATTATTGCGTTCTGCGAATTCTACTAGTAGCTCTCCTCTGGCGTTTCTAGTACCGATGTCATAGTCTCCTACTGCCTGGTCTCCCGCCTGCTTCTTCCCTACCTTTGCATTAAAGTCTCCCATCAGTATAGTATACTGTGTTTTTACCTTACTCATTGCCGATTCAACGTCTTCACAGAAGCTTTCAGCTGAAGCGTCATCATGGCTGTATGTAGGTGCGTAAGCCTGTACCACATTCATCTTGTATCTTTTATTCAGTTTAATTACAATACCTACCATCCTTTCGTTAATACTATAGTATTGCTTTATGTTGCCAGCTATGTTTCTGTAAATTAGGAACCCCACTCGCAGTTCTCTTCTGTCAGCCAAGCCCCTATAGCAAAGGACGTGCCCATTCTGTAGCCCCATATAAGCCTCATCTTTCCTCCTAACCTCACTGAGCCCTATTATATCTCATTTAACACCCTCTAGCTCCTCGAATAGTACAGCTAGACTTCCCTCACTAGATAAGCTTCCAGCGTTAAACGTTGCCAAGTTCAGGTTCCAATGGCGGCCTGTCCGGATCCAGATATTCTTAGCACCTTCTGCAGCGTGGCAGATCTGACCGTCGCCGTGGCCAGTTGCTTCGCAGCTGCTGGGGACTGAGGGCCGTGAGTTATTTACGTACGCATGTGGGAGGTAGTGGCCAGATACTGCACCAGGGTGGCCAATCCTTCTCTGGTGAGGGAGTGCGTTCCCGGTGGTAATTACCGGTGAGGCCGCACCCCAGGCCTTTTAATGCAGTTCCATCACCACGTGGATTTTTTTATCCGGTTGGGAAATGCGCGGCACCGGGATTTGAACCATGAACCTTTTGCATGTGAAGCGGATGCTCTAACCACTACGCTATCGCTGCATTCTAAGTAAGAAATAGGTGCTGCAAAAACGGCTGAGATAAAGCACGCTGTGTTAAGTTATGTGGGCTAGAGATATCAAAATAGAATGAAATGAATGCTTATCCTCAACTCGATTTCTGCGGGATCACCTGACCGTGTTTCCCTTACACTGTGACCTTAGAAGGCTTCCCAATAAAACAAACTGAAAGCCCTAGCGTACAGGAAGCTTGCATGCCACATAGCCTGTTATGTACAACGTATTGAGAACGCTGTTGCGATGGTAACAAACATTGTGGTACTTGAAGAGGTAACAACACGTGCGAAACGAGGCAGCTCACAAAACGCTTCTCTAATGTTTTGTAGCTCTATAGTGGTCTTTTTTGTGATGGCATCAACACTTTTACATTTCTTTTTTTTAGTTTCTTCAAACAATGGTGCCTGGAGCGTCTCCGGTGCGTTTGTTCCAGCCCTGTGGCGTTCGGCACATTTTTTGAGTGGCTTTGCAGTTGTCGAGCTAGAAAAGTCTGAGAGATTTATTCTCTTTCGCGTTCAGTGCAAAACGATGCTAAAGAAAAAAAGAAATTTAATAGTATTCCCTACTTTCATGGAATGCCACGATAACATGTAACGTTAGTTTTATTAAATCACAGGACTGCGCCATTCGCTCGCAATAGTTCTGGCTAGCGCAACTACGTATTATGCAGTGAGAACTGATGTTTCAAAGCGTTATAGGACCCCTATAATCAATAACGAGCATTTGTATACACACAGGATCGGCCCCAGAGTCGGACGACAGTGGCGCACTCATGAGCCGAGCCGCTTGTTCCGCAAGCGTCTGTATTCCAGCCAATGGTAGTGTTTCGGGGTCAGCTGCGCGTGCAAAGGAGCTATGAGGGTATGAGAGCTTTCTTCAGTTCGCTCACTGGCGGTAGGCGTGGTTTACAGCCGAGGACATGTACGGCTCATTTTGCAATTAACTGTTCATTTATGGTATATTTTAATACATGCACAGGTACATTAGACCTTCTACTTTTTCAATTCACTTAAAACCGCAATTTGGATGGTGACCGTGTCCTGGCCCCTTCAACACTTTGTGATATAGCTTACAATGCCAGTCGTATACTTGATAAGTCTCCTAGGTTTTTTTTTTTCCTCAATTGTGAGGCTAGGCGAATTCTCCTCTGTTCATATAAACTTCATTCCAAGGTAAAATGAAGTCCTAAAATGCCGCGCAGCGGGAATCGTTGCTGACAGCCAACTAACTCTACAGCTGACACAGCAGTCAGTTAAAATCTGTGGTGTAATATGGCATGATAATAAGTTCAGGTACCAGTTCTGAATTTCTTTTGTAGCCACGTACTATGCCACGCAATTGAAGTTGTTTTCATTCATCCGCCACATTTTATTGTGGTTGTCATCATTGTTATTGCCTTTTACTGACAATTAGTTTTCCAAGTTGTATCGCCGTCAGTATAGACACATTAGCTGCAGTCTCTGTTGATTCCCCCAATGTCCTGCTGACCGTTTGTCGCGGCCACGTGAAAATAACGCAAGGATACCCTTTGAGGGACAACAATATGGGGGGGGGGGGGGGGAAGGGTTGCGAGTTCTTGGGTTTTTATAGTAAATAAGAATATGTTAGGGAGACGTAGGTCTGGTTGTGCCAGATGCTAGCTGTGCTAAAATATCAACGTGTGCTCTCGTGAGTTGAAAGCACCAATGAAATAAAGCTGCAAGCCAAGATTACACCAATACTTTTCTATACGTGGTAGGTCGACACCTAGTTTGCAACGTTCGATTACTTCATACCGAAGTTCACACTTAAGGCAAGATTAGTCTTCAAGTAAGATTTCTCTTCATAGTATGATCCTTCATGTTGCGTTGACAAGCCCCTCATTGGTGGGTGATTATCGAAGTAGTGGCGAAAATTCTGGTGCAGTGACTGAAGGAGAAGCAACGTTCATGTCAACCTTTTATAGCATCACTTTTAGATCATTACAGGAGGGATGACGTACAGCAGAGAAATAAGATGCTGAACAGCTGGGTATCATACTGACGGGCTTAATTTTTCACGGCGTAAGAACGCAGCGTCGACGCTCCCTCACGTACTGTTTACCAGAGCCTTGGGAATAGTTTCATCAGCTCGTCTCCATCTTGCACGTCACGTCGCTAACGTATACTGTTGCCTTAGAGTGGTTGAGACATTTGTTCTGGCCACGATTGCACCTGCAGGCAACAGCTGGTACTCACTACTGCTGCCTGCGGTATTTATTGCTTCACTTTTTTTTTCTGTTCTCAGGCTGCAATACTGTCCCGCAGCAATATTTTACGATACAATTAGTGGCATGCGTCTGGGGCCTTTCGAACCCAGTCGGACAGACTGGGTGTATTGCAACAGATAACCGCGCACTCTCAATGCTTCAGGAGAATTTCCGAGGCTGCCGCTGTCAAAGCAAGCGTGAGCACAGAGCTTCAGTGACGCAGACAGCGATATGAAAGGTCAACGAAGTCTCCTAATTTATAGATACAAAAATATAAAAAATAGGTGGCACGATTCTTTACTTTGTTCTCGTTTTTTTCAAGAATTTATGTCTTGTTCTTGCAGTTACATCAGAGAAATATCTTAGCATAATATCGCAATAGTGCAAATTGAAAACCATGCTCAAGAAGCTAATACACGAGGTATTAATAAGATCTCGACAGTAGCGTAGACAAGGGGGGAGGGAGTTGGGGGTTCACCCCCCCTCGAGAATTTTCGCGCAGCACCCCACCCCCCTCCGATTCTTACCCACCTTTTTTTTTGTGGCTTCGTGCTAGTATTGTTTAGAAACTATGTGGTGCGACTATCCCAATATCTATCTTGGACACTTTTACAGTGAAGAATGTCTGCATAAGGAAAAAAAAACGTGTCGCGATGTTTGTCAAGGCTTTGATACTGTGAAAGATTTTGGTCAAGAATATCGGCCGCGAACGTTTTACGTTGGCTCGGCGACATGATTAAGACTGCAGCGGTGGTCATACTTGAACCCGCCGTATTACCCTTCACCGGAGCCGATCACTACAGTCATTTTCACTAGGCACACGTTTGTTTTAATGGAAATAGCCAGACACAGTTCCTAGGTCTAATAGGTCAGGTTCAAGCATACTACAGTGTGACTCATCAACCTTGTGCTAAGATATACTCAAGCCAGAGACTAATATATCTACTGAACCTTCGCACGTTCTGCAAACATCTAAGCACACACACACACACGCGTCCTCGAAAGAATATTCGGCTCATCCACCGAAATTTGTTATACACCAGCATTCATTCACTGAATGCTGGTGTATAATATATTGGCATACTATGCCCGACGAATGGCTAAAGACACTACAATATATATATATATATATATATATATATATATATATATATATATATATAAATATATATATATGTATATATATATATACATATACATATATAATATTTGCTTCATCTGTTCGTTCCTTTACATTGACATGCCTAGAAGGGCGCACACAGTGATTTCTGAAGCTAGCCACATAATGCACACTAAGAAATGCACAGAATAAAAAACGAGGGAGGGCGAGGATGGATATGTTATCTTGTAAAGTTAGGAACCTTATATAATAACAATAATGTTTAAAAGAAACGAAAAGAAAAGCTCCGTGCAAGCAACCTTTCACGCGGCAAGCAGACACATGACATAGCGGAATGCTGTTGATTATCTGTTCTTTTTCAATTGACACGAAGTTGATCGTGTGAAATAGATGCCATATTATGTCACATAAGTTACCCAAAATTTGCGAGGATTGTTACATGGAAACAAGTGTTCTTGCACTGCCGGTCACACCTTTCGTATCCGCGAAACACATCTGCAAGCGAAAGGTGCCACCTAAACACAAGGAGTAGGCAAAGGAATAGCACGGAATCACTTTGCCACAGTGTGCAAGTGCTTTTCAGCAATATTTCTCAATCAGCTGAACTTGCGCTCTACACCTGGACGAAAGTAGCACACAGTGATTTAACCAAAACCGTCTTGTTTACTATACCCGCCATGGTGGTCTAATGGTTATGGTGCAAAATTCTGACCCGTATGTTGCTGAATCGAACCCCTGCCATATTTTTTATGTAGGCTAACATACTCGAGGCCTGTGCACATTGATTTAGGTGCAAGTTAAAGACTTAAGGTACTGAAATTTTCGGAGCAACCCACTACGGCGTCTCTCACAATCATATTGTTGTTCTCATAATCGATTTGATTGATTTGTGGGGTGTAACCTCCCAAAACCACTATATAATTATGAGAGACGCCGTAGTGAAGGGCTCCGGAAATTTCTACCACTTGGGTTTTTTTAACGTGCACCCAAATCTGAGCACACCAGCTTACAACATTTGCGCCTCCATCGGAAATGCAGCCGCCGCAGCCGGGTTTCGATCTGACGACCTACGGGTCAATAGTCGAGTACCTTAGCTACTGGACCACCGCGTATTGTTGTTCTCATATTCGTCTCTCATAATCGCCTTTCAGCCCTGAGAAGATCACAGTGTCCATGATGGAGATCGATTTTTTTTCTGTTGAATTCCTTTTGTACTTGCGTGATGATTCAATCTTTTCAGCGATTCATTCGCCTTTGAGTGCTTCTATAAACTTTGTCATGTATAGAGCACTGCTCTTGTGGTAGTCACACTCTTTGCTGCTTCTGAAATTTTCAAGTGCGTTCTTCATGTAAACGGAGAGAAAGCCAATGCACCAAGAACTTGGCGAGTCCCCTTGCCTCAACTTTTTTTTTTTTTTCAAAAAGCACACATGTCTTGATGAGAGCTTCCTCCTAATATTTGGAATACACCAGCCAGCAAAACATTTATTGCCAGTGAGTTTGGAACTTCAGTTTGCGCTTACTACATAATTGAGGGAAAGCTGTAGTTCGCGCCTGGTTACGATGGCGTCATTAGCGAACGTCGTCTAATCCCGTCGTCCTGCAACTCAAAGCGTCTTGGCCCGTTAAACCTGTAAAGCCCAATGTCGTTGTCAGAAATTGTAGTTTACGTCCATACATTGTGCTTGGATCAGTGTTCAATAGTTTTCTTCAGCCCTCGAGTCGTATTCAGGCAGTGTAGAACTATTTCTGGAAACCATTTGTTTGGCTGCTGTAGCTTTCGTCGATGTGCACGGAGAGCGGCGTCGCCTTTCGAGAACTAATAATCAAGTGTTACCTTATGGATTTTCGGCGCTGCGATCGAGTCTCACAGAAAGACGCTGATTGACACCGAACACGCATTGCCTAGCAATACGTCTAGGCAGCGTATTTCAAGGTGCTGACGTTTCATTGTATACGAAGCAACTCACTCAGCAAAGTTCGGGCAGTTGCTATGAATGCGAGGAATTAGAGCTTTAGCGACGATACGCGCCGTCTGGTAAAGTTCTGCCTTAAACAATTGCGCTCATTTTTCCACTGGTGGAAAGATTCGTGGGTATACACTTCCCACGATTCCCTTCAGGTGCAGGTAAAGTGTCGCAGGTCCAGTATCTTACTTTGCACGTGAAACGTCTTGCGTTTGTGATTGCACCCCGATGGAAGGCTTGTAGTTTCGGTTGTGTTCTGATCGCATACCACAAACTTGAATGAACGCAAATGAATTGATTGCAGCAGTGAAATCTCAGCGACTCGTGTTAGAATGCTCGAAACAAACAACCGACAGGCATAGATGGTGCACAGTACAGCATAAGTAAACTCGTGTTGCATGCGCTGGCAGTTCTCGTCGAAGTTCACACGTTCTGAAAAATTGTTAACGGTGCACTATGCTGTTAACAAGACCAGAGTTCATCCTATAGTGAGCCGATCACTCAAGATTTTGTGTAATACAAGGCTGCTCCTGTTCGCGCCAGCTTAAATGCTGCAAACAATAATGGACGTACTAGTTAGAAAACAGTGTATACATGGCATATACATGCTGCGTAGTGAAATGTTCGTTACAATTATGATTTTGTTGACGTAAGGGTAAATGATGGCTGGACGTTTGCAAACAACGAAACAGACCTTGCCGCAACGCTGTCGCTACAGGGAGCAGAGCAACAAAAGCTATAAGAAAAAAGAACACGAGAAAATTACGTGTTCTTGCGTGTATGTAGGTTTTCTAGCGCATAATCACAGCGAACAAGGTATTACTATATATGTGAGTAGGGTACAGTCTGTGCTCAGATTTGGGCACACGTTAAAGAACCCCAGGTGGTCGAAATTTCCGGAGCCCTCCTCTACGGCGTCTCTCATAATCATATAGTGGTTTTGGGACATTAAACCCCACAAATCAATCATCAGGGTACAGTCTGTTCCCAGGTGCATTTTGGATTGAGACCAAGTTAATATTTCTAAACAACGAGCACCTTGCCCTTGCAGATTGCTTAATAAAACCTTTGAGATTGATTACTTAATTGTTATCAAAAGTCACAGCATAACTGTATTATCAAACAAGGTTGCGAGAAAGTCTGACCAAAAAATGACGCGTGCGAAATCGTGTTCCAACGTGCAGCGTAAATTTAAGGAATTTTTAATACGTATCGCAAGCGTGCTTGGATGTACACAGGTAAGTAAAAAAAGGTTGAATAAAAGCTATCACTGCGACCAGGCTCGCTTGACATATAAAGTTTGATATATTAAAAAAATCACTCCCATTTGCATGCAACAAGAAACATCGGCAGCAAGAAATTCGCTCAACATAGTAAAGAGAGAGAAAATTTAATGCGGAAAGGCAGGGAGGTTAACCAGAAAACATATCCGGTTTGCTACCCTGCACTGGGGAAAGGGTAAGGGGAAAGGGAGGAAGAGAAGCACAAACACACATACACACACTCGCACACAGTAGTGTCACAATCGTTCTACGAGGCGGGTCGCTCGCAGAAACTTCATCAGCGCCTTCGTTGCTTTCTGGCGTGAAGCTCGATCTTTCCGACATTCCAAGATTGACTGCTCAGAAAATGGCTGGTCGTCGAGGCGAGCAAACACTGCTGAGAGGGACTGTCGCTGAGAGCTGTACTGGGGGCACTGACATAAAATATGTTCAATTGTTTCGTCATTGTCGCAATGGTCGCATGTAGCGCTGTCTCTCATTCCGATGCGGCAGGCAAAAGCGTTCGTGAAAGACACCCCAAGCCACATACGGCAGAGAAGGGTCGTCTCGGATCGGGGTAGGCCAGATGGAATAGTAAGTCGTAGGCATGGGTCCAGGCGGTGAAGACGGGTGTGGAGAAAACCGGGCGTATTCCGCATAGACCTTGCGATATCCTGCGCAAGCGTATTAATCTTTGCTGCTGCGTCGCTTCTTGATAGTGGAATAGGTTCCATCACTCCATTTTCGTGAGCATTCTTAGCTGCATTGTCGGCATGCTCGTTACCGATGATGCCGCAATGGCCTGGTAACCACTGAAAAGATATGTCATGTCCTTCGTCTATTAGGTGATGGTACAGTTGTCGTATTTCGAGCGCCAATTGATCTTGAGGTCCACGACGTAGAGTATTGTGTAGACATTGGAGAGCTGGTTTCGAATCAGTAAAAATGCTCCATTTTTGTGGTGTCTCTTGGTCAATCCTGCGGAGTGCGCTGCGGAGTGCCGCGAGCTCCACGGCTGTCGATGTCGTCTTGTGTGACGTTCTGAACTGGATGGTTTCGGCTCTTGCTGGGAAGATCACAGCTCCTGCAGATCCTCCAACAGTTGTCGAGCCATCCGTGTAAAGTTTGACATGATCTTTGTATTCTTCGTGTAGCATGAGTAGAATCATCTGCTTTAAAGCTGGCGCCGAGAGCTCCGCCTTCTTGCGAATCCCCGGCACTGTCAAGCGCAGTTTTGGTCGGTCCAAGCACCAAGGAGGTGTTAGTATCCGTTCCGGAGGTGTGTAGACTGTTGGAAGGCACTCACGGAAAGTCAATACTCTCTTACAGAAGGAGGCACTCGGTCGATCTTCTGGAAGCGAAGCTAGGTGGTGGGCAGGGGCGCGAGCAAGGTGTCTAATATGAGCTCTAAGCACCTCCAAAGTAATGTGCACTGTGGCCGGATGATCTTTGGCGATTGCGATGGTTTCCGCTGTTGATGTACAGCGTGGTAATCCAAGACAAACTCTGAGTGCCTGGCCCTGGGCGTTTTCTATTGTGCGTATATTGCTTTTGCAAGCGTTCGTCAGAACCGGCAAGCTATACCGCAGGTACCCCAGAAACAGCGTTTTGTACAAATGCAACATCGCGTGCACTGATGTGCCCCACGTTTTGCCTCCGAGGAACTTGAAAAGTTGTGCGATGGCCGTTAGGCGCTTCTTTAGAGTGGCCACATGGGGACTCCAGCAGAGATTTCGATCGATCGTGACCCCCAAAAACCTGTGGGTCCTGGCGTAGCAGACACTGTGTCCATTGATGGCGATGGGATATGACGTCATTGCCTTCCGCGTGAACGCGACCAGCGCCGATTTCTCAGGAGAAATCTCGAGGCCTTGTTCTCTAAGGTACGCCGATATTGAATTCGCTGCTTTCTGGAGTCTCGCACGTACCTGAGGACGTGTTACACCTGATGTCCAGGCACAAATATCATCTGCATAGAGAGATATCTGCACGGAATCTGGTATGCGTTCAACGAGACCGATCAGAACCAGGTTGAACAGTGTGGGGCTCAATACACCACCTTGAGGAACACCACGGTGTGTATAATGTTCAGAAGTCGGCCCATCATCAGTTTGCATAAACAATGATCTCATATGTAGGTAGCATTGGATCCAGCGGTACACTCGCCCACCCAAACCAACTGACTCGAGGGCGTCAAGTATGGCTTCGTGAGAAACATTGTCATATGCTCCTTTGACATCTAAAAATAGTGCGACAGATAACCGTCTGCTCATTTTCTGGTGTTGTACGTAGGTCACCAGGTCAATGACATTGTCAATGGAGCTCCGAAGACGACGAAAACCGGCCATGGCGTCTGGATATATTCTATGGCGTTCTAGGAACCACTCGAGTCTGGCAAGGATCATTCGCTCCATCAGCTTCCCTACGCAACTAGCCAGCGCTATTGGGCGGTATGATGTCAGCTCTAGAGGCGATTTTCCAGGTTTGAGAAGTGCAACCAACCGGCTTGTTTTCCACTCTCTGGGGACCGTTCCATCTCTCCAAGACTCATTGAATACTTCCAGCAAAGCACTTCGTGCTCGATCACCGAGATTGCATAATAGGCGGTATGATATGCCATCCGGCCCAGGCGATGACCATCGATTGCATGAAGCAAGAGCCACATTCAGTTCTTCCATTGAAAAAGGCAGGTCCAGGTGCGGGTCAATTGAATGTGGCGTGTAATCAGCAGTAAGGGCTTCTGTGCAATTTGGTGGGCCCGCAATCTTCCTACAAAAATCTTCCGCTACCTCGATATCCCTTCTATTTTGGAAAAGGGCCAAGGCTTTAAACGGAAAACGTTGTTGGGGAAATGTGCGTAGGCCTCGCACGGTTCGCCATATTTGAGAAAGCGGTTTGCGAGGGTCTAGACTCGCGCAAAATTTCGCCCACCGTTGAAACTCCAGTTTGTCTATACGACGCTGGATCTTCTTTTGCATGCGCCTGGCCATCCGTAGATCTTGAATGGATTTTGTGCGTCGATATCTACGCTCCGCACGCCGACGAGTCGCACGGAGTCGCTCTAACTCCATGTCCGTTTCTGAGGGCCTTGAAGGATATGCCAGCGTGCGCATCGCACTTTGCGCTGCTTGTTTGATCGCTTGCTCAATGCCAGAGGTTAAGCCTTTTTCACAAGCGTGTTCAATGTTGGTTGTGAATGCTGAAAGATCGATCTTCCGTACGGTTTTCGGCGGGTGGTCGCTAGCAAAGCCTTCGATGGTGAGATAACTGGGGATGTGATCGCTACCATGTGTCTCGATGTCTAAAAACCACTTAACGCTTGTGGCGAAGCGACGTGACACGAACGTCAAGTCCAAACAGCTGCTGTACGTTGATCCTCGCAGAAATGTAGGGCTCCCATCATTAAGTAGAGACAGTTCATGAGTCGATACAAATGAAGCCAGCCTCCGGCCCGTGGTATTGACTTTTGAACTTCCCCAGATTGGGTGGTGGGCGTTGAAGTCCCCTATAATTATCCACGGATCCGGGACGCTCGAAAGAATGTCATCCAGTCTTTGGCAATCAAAACGGGCTGAGGGAGATAAGTACACACCTATTAATGTGAAGGTGAGGGTTTTCTGCTTCACAGTCAGGCAAACATATTGGTTCTCATCATGAGGCGACACAGGTTGAATGATGTAGGTAAGCTCCCGACGAATATACACAATGACCTTGCTGCTTTCGTTTCGGGTTTTGGACGGGATTGATTCGTAGCCAGATAGCCTGATCGGGTTTGATAATTTCGGTTCACATATTACGATGATTGGGAAAAGGTTAGAAAACACGTACTGACGAAAATCGGAAATCCGTGATCTAAGTCCTCTTGCGTTCCACTGGATGACTGATGCTTCTCTGACGTCTTTGCGGAACGATTGTTGATCTCCTGCCATGACTCTACGCGAGGGAGGCGAGGACTGGGCTCAGCGCGTCCAACACCTGTAACCCGCTTCGAGCGGTTGGAGTTCCCAGGCTTCTTAGTATGTCTGCCATGACAGCGACGAGGGATCGTAACATCGGGATGATCTGTCGATCGACCCTTGACACATCCTCAACGGAAGTAGACTCGGTGGAAGGTGTAGGGCGGCGAGGCCTCGCAGGAGGCTCCTTTGCAGGCTGTGTACGCGGAAGCGTAGGCCACTCGTCCGCAGCTGTGAGCTTCTCCACTTCTTTTCGCTTCGTGCTTACTACTTCACTCGTGCTCGGAGGAAATGGGTTATGCGCAACACTCTGTCCTCCACGCCTCCGTCGGCGACTACGTCGCCGCCGTACCCTTTCAGCAGCCTCTCTGTGGGTTGAATTGTCCCTAACCATTTGTTTGATAATGGCGATTTCCTTCTTAATCCGAGGGCATTCCTTGGATGCAGCATCATGCGGACCATCACAGTTTCTGCACTTCAGACTTGTTGCCCGACATGCGTCTGCAGTGTGCGGCTCAGCGCATCGGGGGCATACTGTGGTGTTTGTACATACACTCTTGATGTGACCAATTTTCATGCAGTTATGGCACTGGAGTGGTTTAGGGACAAATGGTCGAACAGGATGTCGGAAGTGTCCCACTTTGACATGCGACGGAATGGAATCTCCTTTGAACATTATCTTTACACATCGGGTGTTTCCGAGGCGAAGTACATTCGCGATGAGAACTCCTTCGTTCGCTGGTTTTATGAGAGTTGGGAGGTCCGAGTTTGCTATGGCCAAATCAATGTCGTAGATTACTCCCGCCGTGCAGGCACCGTCCATTGGAATAACCGGTCGTACTTTGATGCCTCCCAAATCTGATACTCTGCGAAGCTTGTCTATGGCGCTGGCAGTCATTGTGTCCACAGCTAGAATATTCTTCCGCGTGTTCACCCGGATATCCTTAATGTCGTTTGGTGCTACCCCCTCAAAGTACATAGAGAGAGCTTGCCTGTTTACTGCTCGAAGGCTGATGGTGGAGTCCTCGGGCATGAAGAGGATGGTGTGCGGCCAGCATTCTCCTTTTGACTGAGACGTTAATGTCCCTGCTGGTGAAGACGACTTGATACTTCTTCTTTTGGCCTTCCTGCTTCTCACGGTCTCGAAGTCGTCATCCGACGAGTCGTCGCCAGTGGCCGAGTACAGTTCCGTGTCCTCGCTGGTGCTCGAACAGGTGCTTCGTTTCCGCGACGAGCTTGCCAAAGGTGGTCTATGGTCGGACATAGCCGCAGAAGGCTCCACGTCCACAGCCATGATGCAGTGACTATCACCGTTGGCCTCACTGGTTCTGGGCCAGGCGCGCTGATTTACCGAGGAGCTCGCCATAGCAGACCTCTGGCTGGGCGGACCAGTGGATGACTCCGCGTCCGTCGCCTTGGGGCAGGGAGCAGCGTCTCCCGTAGAAAGCGAAAAACTTGATAACAATGCTCGGAGCCGAAAGCAGAAGCGTTCTATGAAGAGACACTTCGTCGTCGTCCCAACATAGTAAAGAATAGTGAAATGTAATTATGAATGTACAAGAACATGTCGCGTGTACCTCCACGTTGTAAGCGGAGCCGTCCTTCACTTGTGAAATACACTTCAACCCGTCGAGCACTACGCCATCCACGCTCAACAGAGATTAACTATTAACGATATCTTCCCCAATCGGGCAGGTCGTCGCAATGATGCGTTTTCAAAGACTGTACCTGTCATTTACTGTATTTTACTTTGATTATTGCACATTTACTTACTCTCTTCACGAGCATGCGCATGGAATCTCATGACTCACATACATGTGTACACAAACTGCTCAAACTACCGCCGATAGTCATGTCACAGAGGAAAGCTGATGCTTGTGCTCCCCGCAACGCCCCCCCCCCCCCCGAAAAATCTTTCTGGCTACGTCCTGGACCTCGAGATTCGTACTGCCAGGTAATGTCAGTTTTTGCAACGGTAAAAAAAAAGACACGCCATAAGGACGCTCTAATTAGCGTGCATATTTGGCATGGCGATATACGAAAAGTGTCTGCGAAGAAAACTATAGCCTCCCCTCTTGGGGACCGTCAATTTTAGGGCACGTCATTGAATTATCTCTCTCTTTTCGTATTCGCAACACTGTTGTCTGATAACTTACTGTGGCTACAAGATACGTCCGATGCCTGCCCTTATTTTTTTTTTTTTTTTGCAGCTGCGTTAAATGGATCTGGCACTTCATTCATGGAAGTAACATACGAAGAATGTTGTTAGTTTCAGCATGCTTCACGCTTCATATCACCCGTACTCTACAGTAAGAATTGCTTAGTACGCACTTCGCTTGTGCCCTGCCGTGTGCAATACAGCCGCGGTTATACTAAACTTTCATTCACCTGAATGGATCAGTGGAATCGGAGAGCAGCTACTGACCAGAAAAACGTGGGCTTGTTCCTGGCCACGATAATTGAACTTTCGATGGAGATGAAATGCTAGAGGCCTGTGTAGAGAAAAAGAGGAAGCAGGAAGAGAGAGAGAAAAAATTTTTATTTATGTTGGATTTTCCGGAGCCTATTCTGTAGGAGCTTCTGGTGTCTCGTAATAACAGCGTGGCTTTAGCACGTAAGAACCCAAGTATTATAGTTAAAGCATACTTCAGCACCAGGGAAGTGCTAATTTCGCATAAACACTGAATTCATCACATAGCTATTGATACGTTATATGGTGGGGATTATATGGCGTACATGTTATACCGGCAAACGAATCCTTGTAAAACAAGTGTATTGATAGTCACAATAAAGAGTGAGTTTCAACTTCGTATGAGTTCAGAAAATATCTTTAATGATTGAAAGCGAATAATACACGCAAGTAGATGATTGATTGATTGATTGATTGATTGATATGTGGAGTTTAACGTCCTAAAACCATCATATGATTATGAGAGATGCCATAGTGGAGGGCTCCGAAAATTTCGACAACCTGGGGTTCTTTAACGTGCACCCAAATCTGAGCACACGGGCATACAACATTTCCGCCTCCATCGGAAATGCAGTCGCCGCAGCCGGGATTCAAACCCGCGACCTGCGGTTCAGTAGCCGGGTACCTTAGCCACTAGACCACCACGGCGGGGCAGTACACGCAAGTTCATTCGATTCTCTCAAAGATAGCACTAAACACCAAGATTATTTAGAGTTAATTGCCACGTTATAGTTTCTCTACCTCTCTTTTTTTGATTTTTTGAACGAAATAGCTGTCAAGAGGACGTATCGCAGAATAATTTATCTCTGCGTCAGTGGCAATTATCATTGAAGAAACAGTCGACGACAGTGCAAAAACCAGTGTTCAAGCCGGGATAAACACAACACAATCTGCTTGACGTTCAAGTTAATCTGTTACAGTCACGTTAGCACTTGTACTATTGTTGTTCGTGATAAAGAATCGGTTGTTTGACATTGGCTTGTTTGATGAATCCTTACGTCTATCAGGAACTAGACATGTCGGATGCATCTTTAAACACTTTACCGATGATTACACATTGTGAACACATAAACTTATGTAACATGCTCCGAAACAACTTTGAGCTAATTCTTATTCTTATGTACAGCCCAATAGTGATAAAATACTTCTCAGGAAAGATCGTGCTGGTATGAAAAAAAATTTGAATGAATTTCAATTACCGCATGTGGCTATGACGATACGTTACGTACGCCAAGTTAGCAGAGCTAAATCTTTTGTGAGTTTTTTTAATTAGGAATTTCTCGTTGTGTCTTATACTTACATTCAAATTATTTCCAATGCGTTGTTCTGCTAGCATAAGGAAACTAATAAATGCGAACGTCAAAGTTCTCCGCGATCCGGTCACTAATTTGCTAGCGTGAGTCGCACAAGAGGAATAGACACTAAGGATAATAACAACATAATACATCTTTGCAGCAAAGCGCAATGAGAAGTTGTCACGTTCTTATTACAAGAATAGTTTTAGAAGTTATATCGCAGTTAGACTAAGGCTGCCTAATGCGCAATTCTCACGCGTTATTTAGGCCGCTTGAGTTAAGACACGTCGCAAGAGAAGGACAGTGTTAATGTTCACCATGTTTTAATCACAGGCATTCAGCGACAGGACGGTGCCTCGATATAATCGATTTTGCCCTTTTTTGGCCCCGTTTAGCAGATGGCTGAAAGTTTCATCTGTAACAATGAACAGGAGATCTTTTATTTATTATGCCGAGAAAGTCACGTGTGAAATGTGAGGCAAAATAAAAAACAAGAAAGTGAAACATTATGTCGTATATCCGCGACATAATTCCGTTCATCAGTGTCACGTACGAGTGTTTATTTTCGAAGATGTAGTCTCTGCATCCGCGTGCGAAACGCTGGAAACGCAAAAGCTATCGCGGGTGTGAAGCGCATCCGTAGGATGAGCGGAAACTTCGACGACAGTTCACAATATACAGTGTTCCACTGTTTTTCTTTTTTTGTTTTGGTATGATTAGCGCGTATACAGCAAAAACTGCTACGACAAGAAAGTGAAGTATACGCCCAAAACAGCCTTCGTACAAGGGACAATTTCATGTACAGCTGGAGTACACCCAGGAGTAACAACTTAACGAAAAAGGAAGGCGAAGGCTGGTCGCAGGGAAGGGGTGAAAACTTGAGCAATAAAACGGAAGCAAGAGCTTGGGGGGGGGGGGGGGGGGGGTGAAGAGCTAAAAATCGTGGCGACATTCAGTGTTCAGCCCGAAAAAGCTTTTAGCGCAGCACTCTGCCTTCAGCAGCCAGCAGAGAAAAAGCCAAGAAATGGGCGCGGACAGGTACATAGCGCCGCACTACCTACAAAGTGCTCTAGGCGGTTCGATGCGTGCCACTCGATCGTCTTCCTATTGAGTTAGCACTAGCCGGAAGGTCTTCCGTTTACGGCGGCGTTTGTTACAAAAGTCGGTTCCCGTGCACCACTGGTTGTCGTGAGAGAACGGCCTTCTCGCAGTCGTAACCAAGAGGGAAAAAATGGTAGTGGAGCTACGGGCTCACGCAGATGTGCAGCAGCAAAACATACCGGGAGAAGCACACAGACCCAAAGGACTTGTATCCGCCACTTGTCAAAAGTCGATACGTTCGAACGATGCGCCTCCAGTATACGGTTTCCTCCGCCACTCCGGTCTCATTCTCCGGAATGCGCGTTGGACTTGCGAGAGGAGCCCCGATAAGGCCATCTAAGATTGAACAGTGCTGGCGAGTAAACTCTGCGGGGGCTCGCCTGGACTGCTCGGCTGTCGCCATCCACATCTTTATTATTATTTTTTGAACACCCCGTTCATTTACTGGTGGGCTTTTTGCTCACGAGGTCCCTCCTTCTACACTAAGTTTTTCTTTCCTTTTGTTGCATGTGTCTCGGAGCTTACGTTTTCCAGCTTTTACATTAATGAATTAAGCTTTGAGGTGGCAATCTATCTCAACGGAAAACACGGCAGCACATCTGACATTGGCTGTACGCTCTATGCCTCGGCGCTATCTTACTACAACCCCTCCAACCACCCCAACCCCCTGTTCGTTTTTTTTCTCTTACTCTTCTTGCTGCCCGAATTTCACATTGCACGTCGTAAGCGAAAAAATTGTCAGATCTCACGTACAGTGGCTATCGATCTTTTGCGAAGCACAGATGCGGAAAGTTGATATGTCACTTTAAAATCACCACAACGTTACGATGCAGACGTAAAATATGCCGTATATGGCTTTCATATCCTGATTATCATGTTTGGACGTGTCATTTAACTTCGTCGTCTATTCACCTCACACGTTACGTAATACCAAACTCAGTAAATGTGGAACTAGCGAAACAGCCACGAGCACGCTATGAGTGCAGCTTGTAGTCATGTTTTACACGACACTGATGTCATGATTATAATGTTTTGAAGTTTCATTTATCTTCGTCGTTCATTAACGTCACGTAATAACAAAATTGGTATATGCGAAGTTTGCGAAATGGCAGCGAGCGCTTCATGAGCGTGGAATGTAGTCATGTTCTTACATGGCGCATATCTCATGATTACCATGTTTGCACCAGTCAAATACCTTCGTCATTCCTTCAGGTCTTGTAGTACGGAATTCAGTATATGTGAAGCTAGCAAAATGATCAAGAGCGCACCATGAGCGTGGCGTTCAGTCATGATTTACTTGACATGCATGTCATGATTAGCACGTTAGGGTTCGCCATTCAGTCATGTCATACCATACCAGTTTTGCAGTATGTCATGCAAACGAAACTACCACAACAGCAGCAAGACCATGATATGTAGATCATGACATTCATGACATGCATATTCGATTTAATGTTCTGACTAGTAATTTATGCTTGTCATACAATCAGATTATGCCATACCAATTTCGGTATAGATCCCATTATCCAAACAGCCAGGAGAGCTAAACGTCGTAGGCGGGTAGACAGACAGACAGACAGACAGACAGACAGACAGACAGACAGACAGACAGACAGACAGACAGAGACACAGACAGACTGACAGACAGACACAGACACAGACAGACAGGCACAGACAGAGACAGACACAGACACAGACACAGGCAGACAGACACAGACACAGACAGACAGACAGACACAGACACAGACAGACAGACAGACAGACGGACAGAGACACAGACAGACAGACAGACACAGACAGACAGACACAGACACAGACAGACTGATAAGCACTGACACAGACACAGACAGACAGACAGACAGACACAGACAGACAGACACAGACAGACACAGACACAGACAGGCACAGACACAGACCGACAGGCACAGACACAGACAGACAGACACAGACAGACAGACAGACCAATAATTTTGCGTCGAAGGTACTCAGGAAGAACTACCGTCTTTAAAAAAAAACATTTGCTTTCGCATTTCACTCTACCATGGACGTCAAAGCGCCTTTCCAATCACCGTGCGCCTTTCACAGAGACATACCGCTCAACTCACTTTGCGGTGGCCGTTGTACAGCGCTCCTAGCATCGTTTTATGAACATTTTCACACATTGATAAATAAAAATGCAAATTATTTTATAGTCAGGGAAGTATAAAAGGTGCTTTTACATTTTTGTGCACAACGGTATGACCTTTTTGGGACCGTATGACTTGTCACGCAGAACCAATTAAAATGAACGGTTTATGTCGTCACTCACACGTGGTGAAGCGTCACTTGCGATCGCGAAAACAGCCGCTGTTCGCTCTAGTCTGAACGGGCTATAGTGGTTCTGTAGAAGCAAAATGATAAAAGCTTGGTTCTTGGCGTTGCACCTCACAAAGTGATACTGGTGCATTCGCCAATTCCAGAAGAAGCGATGAAAACTACACGTTTTACTTTGTGCCACAGGGCCCCTCTAAGCATCGTCTCGCAAATTTTATTTGAAAGGTGGGGCTTCTGACCCACGTACCTGCATGTTTTCGCACATGTTTGTAGTATTTGGCTTTGATGATATATAATACAATTTTCACAGAATCGAAGGCGAGCTTTTGAAGTGGGGCTAAGCCAATGTTATGAATAGCCGTAAAAAGCACCTATTCCCAATCACGATCTATTATCGTCAAATATGCTCAACCAATACCGTTTTGTCAGTTCAGGGGACCAACCAGCAGATTCGATTGCAGCGGGGTTTCTTATTTAGCAAACTGGTGTGCGCGCTCATAAGGCATAGCACTGAGTCTTTGTAGTCATGCGCTTTTGAAGGCAATAAATGCAGAGATTGTACACATCAAATTGTGAAGACTTCATGAACACCCGTGAAGAAATACATATGTCATAGCCGAGTGAACACTGTTTCAGCCGCCTATCTGATTGATTTTATTGTTATGTAGGGTTTAACGTCTCAAAACCACCACCTGATTATAAAAGACGCCGTGGTGGAGGGCTCCGAAAATTTCGGCCACCTGGGTGTTTTTTAAGGTGCACCCATATCTGAGCACACGGGCCTACAACATTTTCGCCTCCAACGGAAATCCAGCCGCCACAGCCTGGATTCGATCCCACAACCTGCGGGTCAGAAGCTGAGTACCTTAGCCCCAAGACCACCATGGCAGGGCTCAGGCACGTATCTGTGCGCATCCGTCAGGTAGTTATGGAAAAAAGGCGAACAGCAATATCTGTCAGCGCAAGGGTGAGAAACATGACGTAATGAAGATAGTCTCAAGCTTGGCTCCACGAACGAGACAGTTGTTTTTTTTTTCTAAAATTAACGATGACAAAGGCAGACAGGGCGGAACTTGATACGCACGAGCTACCCTTCGGTTATTCGCTTCCGTGCGGGTTCGCAGTCGCGTGACTAACTCCTCCCGAGACCGGCTTAGGTCGCCGAACCCCACTGCTATAGCCAGGAAGGCAAACGCTCTTGCACCCTACGAAAGAAAGCAGCGAAGCGATAAATTTTGCGCCAATTTCGAACCACTCACGCAACCACTCCAAGACGAGTGGAGAGCTTCTATGCAGCTCCCGTATGTGTGCGTGGCACACAGCTTTGTCGCTTGCGTGGGAAGACGTCGTCTATGACGGGGAAAGACGTTTAAAAAATTTTAGTACGATGGCATAGAAAAGAAAGCAGGGCAGGACGCGGGCACCGTTAGCTCGAGAATATGCCGGTGGGACGCACGAAATAAAACAACTGTGCCCATAACTCCCGCTTTCCACGCCCGTTGCTTCATCTGTCGTTTCGCACGGACCCGGCGCACGCTAGGCACGTTTGCAAACGTGTTGCTTTTCCTCATCTTTGGGCTTGCCGAGGCAAATACGCGGCGGAGCGAAATCTGTAATTCAGCGCTGACGAAAGGCCGTGATCGGAGCGAAGCGAGAGCGCACCAATCAATAACGCGCCCGAGATAAGCAGACGAACCGATCAATCTTTCACTTTTGCTTCTCGCGGAGTTTATTGTCCTCATTCGCTCCTCCTTCGGCTGGCAGTTGCTCGAGCCACCGATGTCTCGGCCTTTCTCCCGCGTCGGTTTCTATGTTATACCTGCGTCACCCCTGGCCCCTCTCCCGGCGTCCCTTACTTTCGCTGTGGCGACGTCACTAGAACGTCCATCGATCAGGTCAACCTAACCTGGCGCGGGAAAAGACCTGCCGAGCTCCGATGCCCCTGTCACTCGGCCGAGTCACCGGCGGTTTTATTGTCCGGCGGTTCGGATAATTACTGCCTCGGCAGAGACAACGCGAGTTTGCTTCATAGCAGACGGGTTTGCTACTACGTATGTAATGCGCGCGAAGTGAACTACGGATGCATGCGGAAATAGCTAGCTAGTGTTCTTTGAGATATGTGTGGAGTACTGCACTTACAGGTTATCTGCACCAGTGTATATAACATGAACTTAAACGGGTCATATAACTATAACAGACCTTCCTATATAATCATGCTGTGGAGAAGGTGAGTGGTCGGAATATTCGCAATGCCTTTCTTCAGGAAAATGACAGGTATGTAGAAAAGCGGGCCAATTAGTAACTAATCAGCCATCACGCGGTCTTTAGATCTATTGAATAAAAAGAACTTTTGGTTTTAGGGATTACGCTTTCTGTTGCTCGGCAAGACAGGCGTGCCTATGTCAGAATGAGGCAAGCGTTAATTACACTCCGCAAATAAGTGTTTCATATACTGCGTTCGTGGCATTGTGGGCATGATTTCGAAGAAAAGTGCATGTGTGCAAGACCCATTTAGCGCTAGCGTTTACAAATATACGCACGTACATCATCGTGAAATGAAACCCGAACAGCAGCAATCCTTCACAATGGTATAGTGCGCGCCGTCCAGTTATCACGGTTGACAAACGAGCGCGTCCTGTTCGGCAGCTCTGCACATAAATGCATGCCTGTTCACGGTGATAAGTGGACGGTGCGCACTATACCAAAGTGAAGGCTTGCTGCTGTTCGGGTTTCATTTGACGCTGATAGTACGCCGCACAAATAACCAATCTCGGTCTTGCAGCGCGAAGCCTTGCGATAATCGTGGCAATCCCAATACATGGCGCACCGACTCTTTCTAAACATAACAAAAGATCATTCATCGCGCACTGCCCACCATAAAAGCGTCCAATTTTGTATTCACACGTGACCGATCTTTTTGTTACTATAAAGTCTAACTAACCGTCATTACGAGATACGCCGGAGTTGGAGGCTTCAGATCAATTGCGATGACTAGGTGTTCGGTAATGTGCGCCTAATTTTAGCAACTCAAGCATTTTTTTTTAATTTCATCGCCTTCGATATGCGGCGACCACAGCCACCTCTTTAACCCTCGGGCTTTATCTCAGCAGCGCCACTGACCTAGCCACTGAGCCGTCGCGGTTTGTTGGGCAACCTCCAAACATGTGCTGACCTTTTCCCAAGGAAAAATCCATTATTCCAAGAAATGAGATTAAAGGCACTGACTATATTGTCAATATTTTTCACTCGTTCCAATAACTATTTCACTCACTTTACTTCAAAATCTCTTCATTCCTCCTCTGACCGACGCACGCTAATAAAGGCGCCAATTGAACAAAAAACGCAAAGGGAACACTTGCCGTTAGAAGAAAAAATGGCTACCTTCCATGGTGTACTCTAATATAACTAATTTACTATACCTGACAACGTCAGTGTTTGTAAATGACAGCGTACTTTATAGCCTATGAATCGTGAGTGTTGTTAGATATATATAGTGACTGTGGCTATGCAAACAAAAATCGCGCAATGGTTAAGAAAGAAAAATACTTTTACAGTGCATGTCTATTTCACGCGTTTCCAGGTGTTCATTCATGAACACCTGGAAACGCGTTCACCTTGCCCAGCCACCTTGCTCCAGCATGTCACAAACGCAAAAAAATATTATTAGGTGCCGTATAGTCATTCAGCTACGACATGTGTTAATGCTAGTGTTACGACGAAGGCGTCGACAACTCGGGTGCTATATACTTTTTGTCTGCATGAGGTCTGCGCCTCATGTACATCAAGATGTGGCGCAGGCATTCAGGAATTAACTAGATCCAGGGAGGGTACGTAAGTCACAAATACACTTCAAGCAAACTCACAAGCTGAAAAAACTGCAAAGATATATACATAGGAGCCTTCTATTTTTAAATTGGGACACAGCCTCGTATTTAAATGAAACGAACCCTACTTTGAGATTACGTTTGCTAAGGTGCACCTTGAAAAGCAGCAATATTCTACTTTAACGCCCCATTATTACTTAGCAGAGTTCTCTCTGAGTTGTGGTTCACTAACGATGTCTTGCAGCTGTTGCCGCCTGAAGAAAGGCGTATACACGTATAACCCATCCGCAGTGACACACCCATCCGTTCAAGTGTTTCCGAGCTTTTCCTCTCCGACTGAATTTTGGCGGTTTACTTAAGGCTGCTTGATTATTGTGTTTGCGAGTTATTCTCATCGTCGGTCAACCTGTTATAGTACAAGTAGCCTGTTACGAACACAGGACAATTTTCCATGTGAGCTGCCTTCGTGCGGCTTCTGCCGCGAACCTATACCCGTGCGGCTTGTGTGGTTATGAGACCTAGCTCCCTATACAACACCTGTAAGGCGGTGTTTCTTTGCATTGTTTTTGCAGCGACAAAGTTGACCTCGACTCCACGCGCTTTGAGTGGAGTTTGCGACTTTCGATATCTAGTGGGGTAAGGACTCCCGTCGAGTTTGAAATGCAGATTTAAAAGCACTTGCATCATGGCAGATGCGAACAATTATTTTCGTACCAGTATCGATGCAAACGATATTGAGTCCTCCACCCCTCACCCCCTTTCTTTTTTTATGTGTGGAGCACTTTAGGCGTCCGGCTTGCCTATTCATGCATCTGACGCAGCGTTATTGCGCTCGCCGTAAAGGGCCAAATACAATCTGTAACAAGGCTGGAATTGCTCAAAACCACGGAAAATTTAACAAAAGAGGTCTTAGATATACACTAACAAATAAGTGAGAAGTCATCGCAATAATCACCGTAAAGTAATTAAGACGCTTTAGAATATGTGCCTGACTGTCATGCTGCACAAGAGACGGTGGCACCAGCTCGCCCGAAATACAGTTACTGTGTATTCTCACGAGCGAAATAACAGACAGCCAGGAGTTGACGTCTTGCCCAGAACCAGACCAGGAAGCAAAGTTCTCTTCTTCCTCCACATCCAGGCGAGTTCCCGCCACAGTGGATAGCTCATACCCATTTACATGTGACAATATGCAACCTGTAGGTAGCAGAGTTGAGTATAAGTCGGCCATCTTGTCCGCTGAGAGGTTCATGTCAGGCAAGAAAGCCACCCCTTCCGAAAGTGGAGTCGATGCAGCCCAGTGGCTCCGCGCATTTTTTCGCTCGTTCATAACCATTAGCTTCCGCAATGACTTACTTCGAAGAGAAAAAAAAAACTCGAATGAATGATGGTTTTAGATAGTACTGGTGGTATAGCTTATATGATAGCAGTAACCACACAAAGATATTTTTGTTATAAATAACAAACAAGAAAATCTTGATTCAATTTGTCGAGAACCGTTAACACGATTCACGACAACTTAGTTCCGCGAATTGCTCATTTCACGTAGTTTTTAGCCGCTTTAAACGATTAGGTAGGTGACTTGAAAAAACAATTGCTAGAACTAACCTCCCGTGTGTTAGAAATAACTCAAGGAAACGAGAATTTTCGGCATATCTATACGTGGCTTTGCCATAAGTAGAACACTCGGTGAGGCTTTAAATGCATCGTCGCACAGTGCTCGGACTGAATTATGCCTTTTTTGATCGACATTAAGGTGCGTATTCAAACATTCACTCAATCACAATTTTATTCTTCCGTTCTGTTCGATGTATGCCAGTGAGTGTACGCAAAAAAAAAATGCATACCTTGCAGGTCGCCGGATCCAATCTCGGCTGCGGCGATTGCATTTTCGACGGAAGCGAAAATGCTGTAGGCCCGTGTGCTCAGATTTGGGTGCACGTTAAAGAACACCAGGTGGTCAAAATTTCCAGAGCCCCCCACTACAGCGTCTCTCATAATCATATGGTAGTGCTGGGACGTTAAACCCCACATATCAATGAATCCGTCAATCGATCAATCAAGAATACATACCCTGTTTGTTATCGCCAGCTTGAGTCGCAATAATATCGCCACGACATTTACAAGTACACTTCATAATCATATGTCAGTCAGGGATGACGTCTTTGGTGATGTCAATTCTGGAGCGTAGTGTAACGCTGGAATAAGTAGCGAGTCGTATGGGACTGCCGACTCATTTAACCTGCAGTAACGATTTCGATTGCTGATGAATAACACACAATGTACTGTCGTGAGCAATATATCAGCTGGAAAGCAGATTTCATGCTTATTCGATTAATTGCAATGTACTGAATTGACAGAGCTACCTTTCGCTTGAACATTTAGTGTCAGGCAGTGACTATGGTGACGGTGCCCGTCAATGCAGTACTGCCGTTAGAGTGAGGGGGCTCCGTGAGCGTAGGGCAATTGTGACTACAGTGACAGGGTGCGTCAGCTCAGTACTATCGTTAAAGTGAGGGGACCCGTCACCGTAGTGAAAGCAGTAACAACGACTGGGCCCGTCATAATAGCGATGCAGCTATAGCGACGGGCCTCGTCACCGTAAAGCAATGACTACTGCGAGGGGGCCCGTCACCGTAGTGTAACCGTAAAAATGAGGGTGGGGGAGGCGTTGCCGTAAATTTAAGATCGTTTCAGACGCCTCCCCATATAGCTGTTCTGGTGGCGTAGTGGTTTCACGCGCAGTTGGGTCGTGCCGCAGGTCGTTAGTTCGATTTCTGCTTTGTTATTGTTTAATTTTTGGTAATGCGTCAACATTTTACGGTACTGCTTCCGGGGAGTGGTAATTTTGCTTTTTTGCAAGAAAATAACGTCGCTGTTTGTGGCAGTTGTTGGCCCTACCACGTTGATTTTCTGAGGCGCAGGGGGTACGTTCTTGGCGTGCGACTTCAGTTCGAGTCGCGCTGACCAACTGAACTTTTCTCTTTTCTGATTTCAATATTCTTCGAGTAATGTTGCCTATTTTAAAGGCAACATTCTACAGCGGAGCGATGGGAGGAGCCGCTGGCCAGCGAGAACTTGGACGATCAGCTGAAACGAGGTTCTCGCGGAGAGAATTGGCTCGCTGAGTGGCAGGTGCCGCAGAGCCCTCGTCTGTCGAGCTCACCCCGCCGAGGAATCCACTGCAGTACTGCATGTGTAGCGAGTTCTCATTTCACTATTAAGAGCACGTGCATAGACACTAAGGCAATCACAACAGCGCGGTAATGATGTATTATGAAGTACTCGCTTTAACAACGCTGCCTGTAGTGACAGGCCTCGACATAGTGCTGCTGCTTGTTCTCATAATTACGTGATTGGAGAAGTTTTAAAGACGATAGTCTTTCTGGGGGACCTTCGACGCAAAAATTTTGGTCTGTCTGTCTGTACATTTTTCTGTTTGTTTGCTATTAACAGCATCGGGTATTTGAAACGGTTGACCCCATCCGCTGCGCCCACCTATGTTGCTTAAGATTCAGCGTCCATACTTGTGCAATTGTCGAATAAAAAGTAATTATTGCGCGTGTCTGGGGCACCATAACAACACGTACATATTCTGCTTGTGCACCTTTACTAGAAAAGGCATACATAAGTAATTTTAAGGACCATAGCGCTTATCACGCTGCGCTGACCATCCAACGCTTGCACAGAAAAGCGAGTGTTTCCAATGCCTTCCTAAACCGAGACGGTGGTGGCACCTACCCGTCGCCTTGCGTTCTACACCTTATCACCTTTGAGGCGGGCGCGCACACCCGTCTCAGACACACGCGCTTTGTTTTTGAAAGAAAATGCCAGATGGCGCTAATGTCTCACGTGTGACGTGACTTGATGCGCTTGTTCGCCTCCGGTGCACACTCGAGGCACTCTAACGCTACGCCTCCATAATATTATTCACCGATTTTCTTGAGCAGAACATCAAATAAATGTTTTGTTCACTCTCTCCACGCGCAAGAATATCGTCTTTTGACGACATTTGCAAATTAAATGCAGATACGGGGCCCATTTTTTATTAGTTTTTTTATTTACTGCTGCATGTGGTGACTGCGTTTGAGCTCCTTATACGGCTACCTTCCGTCATTGTAGGATACGTTGACGCTGCTATATGCACGTTCATTCTTGGGTATTCGTTTCATCGACTCGGACACGCCCCGCCGTGGTGGTCTAGTAGCTAAGGTACTCGGCTGCTGACCCGCCGGTCGCGGGTTCAAATCCCGGCTGCGGCGGCTGCATTTCCGATGGAGGCGGAAATGTTGTAGGCCCGTGTGCTCAGATTTGGGTGCACGTTAAAGAATCCCAGGTGGTCGAAATTTCCGGAGCCCTCCACTACGGCGTCTCTCATAATCATATGGTGGTTTTGGGACGTTAAACCGCACATATCAATCAATCGACTCGGTCACACCTTGTGGTTTACCCAAGCCCGCAGCCGCACCAGTCAGCACTTGCAAATTAAAGCATCCAGACGACCGGTCACGCCCGTGACTTCAGCGTGCTCGCATTTTAATCGCCGAGAACGATACGGAACACGTTTCACTCCCACAGGACAACCGTCGTCTCAAGATAAGAAAGTACGCAACCGTGCGAATGTATACTGCACCATAGAGAGCTCGAGTATGTGTATCGACGTTTGCATAGCAATAACACACATTCGTGGCACGAAAGCGACGTGCACATCCCCTTGTTTGAACAAGCCGATTCGATCACATGAATACGTCTCTGTGTGCAATTTTAGGCGAAGTAGGCCCGAAGTCGGGGCTACATGTATTGTGGCCATATGTATCGTGGTTTCGGGACTTACTGAGACATACTGTCCAATATACACAGCCCCCAGGGTTGAAACACATTCTATGTTGGCCTGCCCAACGTTTGACATCAGCCCATATGTCGCCTTTATACAGCGACGCGAAAAATACGCGGAACGAATTGATTTGGGAACATCACATTATGTGTAACAAATTATTGATTTGATTGATATGTGGGGTTTAACGTCCCAAAACCACCATATGATTATGAGAGACGCCGTAGTGGAGGGCTCCGGAGATTTCGACCACCTGGGGTTCTTTAACGTGCACCCAAATCTGAGCACATGGGCCTACAACATTTTCACCTCCATCGGAAATGCAGCCGTCGCCACCGAGATTCAATCCCGCGACCTGCGGGTCAGCAGCCGAGTACCTTAGTCACTATACCACCGCGGCGGGGCTGTGTAACAAATTATTAGTTGAATCTACGGTATCAATTTAAAGGAATAGAAACCCCACCCAGGGTGGTTGTTCATTGCGATAATGAAGTTAATTCGCACGCATACAACGAAATATGCTGGCCCAGCGATGTATCAATCGCAACATCATGAACATTTTAGCTCATGCCAACCACCATGAACGGGCACTATGAAATGAGAGACTCAAAAGCCACTTGCAGTGTAGCTTTTTTTTTCTGGCACACGTTCGAAAAAGCAGTTTATTTTGAGCTTAGGAAATGCGCAACAATCACATAAGCCGGCGACGGATGGCGGACTTGCCATATAGAATCGTGAAGAAAGCCTTTCTGTTTTCTCGTCAATTCGTGAAGTGGGGAACGCAGCATTCTGCAATCGTAGCAACTACGCAGCACTGAGTCACGTCACTGTGCCGCAAAGGCACTACCACACTGACGTTCACTAAAACACACAAAACAATACACAGTCACAACACCAACAATGTAGCACTTCCGCACTCAGAGAAATCGCCTCTCCGGACTGCTTGGGCAGCGGTGGTGGTGGCGCCAGTGGCGCAGCGGTCGCCAGCTCCCTGTCACTGTAAAGTTGGCTTTCCCTAAAGTACACCTTTTTTGCGCACGTGAGCTTGCTCGGCGATTGGGGCATGAGCGGCGAGTTCTATCATGCAGTGGCGCAACTCTGCTACCTAAAGGTAGTGATACCGTAACTCTAACCAGGACAACAACGCGCCTCTCACGCGCCTTTCATCGGTGCTTGGTCGCTACATCTGATGGGGGGGGGGGGGGGGGGAGCTCGCTGCAGGTGACACGAAGCCCAGCTGCCGCACAAAAAAAAAAAAAAAACAGGAAGTCGATAAAGCCACCAAGAACTCAAAACGCGCGCTCTTCACCTAGTTTGAAAATCTACGTAACAAGATACCACTCGTGCCGGGGAAACCTATACATGCTTACATGAAGCATGGGCGTCACCAAAAGTGTGGTAAATGAAGCAGCGGAACTGTCCGAACGGGAGTCACAGTATAATCGTGCTACCCACTTCAGGCTTCACAATAGCGGAGCTGCGTAAGGTACATTCGTGCTTAGGACCTTCATTCTAAATTTTAGCCCGTCTAGAAATGTTGACTCCACAAATTCAAAGCGCTAATACCCATGCAGCTTCGTTGACTGAAATAAGCAAGATAGCTTTGACCAGTGGCTCTCAGTCTGGCAAGCTGTCACTGGTCGCGTTATTTGGGGAGGCAATCGCCTGGCTAATTTCAAGGGCCGACGTAGCAGCCGCCCAAACTGCACCACGAAAGACAGATATGTGGGGTTTAACGTCCCAAAACCACCATATGAGTATGAGAGACGCCGTAGAGGAGGGCTCCGGATATTTCGACCACCTGGGGTTCTTTACCGGCACCCAAATCTGAGCACACGGGCCTACAACATTTCCGCCTCCATCGGAAATGCCACCGCCGCGGCCGGGATACGAACCCGCGAGCTGCGGGTCGGCAGCCGAGTACCTTAGCCAACAGACCACTGCGGCGGGGCCTGCACCACGAAAGCACGGACAATTTAGATTTGGTCCTATTTGGCCCGCCAGCAAACGCCGGCTGTGGTCCAAACAACGAGTGAAAGCCAAGAATTGATAACAAACAGAAATATATTCTCAAATACGGCAGATCGAACAATGACAAACATGCACACTTGGCATTAATCCAATACATTACGTCACCAATCGCAAAATACTCAGATCGACGGGCTACACAACAGCGCAAGGTATACTCAAAACAACGGGCACAAACAACACGCGCTACAATGCAATCTCATGCACCAACCAAGACACTTAGAGACTAAAAAGTTCTTCAAACTTTCAGCCTAAAGTTCTTGAAACAGAGTTTTAATGATTCTCTTCGAAGAACCACTCATTCACATTTCAGCGCTGCTGTCGTTCTGCTGCCCCCGAAGTCTCCTCCCAGAATACCTCACACCATCAAATCTCCGCACACCGATCAGAAGACTTCTTCGCCGGTAACAAGTCGGTTACTCACGCTCTGCGATGGCAGAACGCGTCTTCAGCTACTGGCGGTAAACACACTCCTTTATTCTGCTTGTAGCCCAAGCCTTCACCCGCATGTGGAAAACCTCTTCATCTCCTGCTTTGTCACTGAGGACATAAGACTTCGCCCGATGGCGGAAAATCTCGCATCTTCGGCTTCACGCACGCTGGCGCAAAACTTTCATCTCCTCCTCACCCCCGTACACTGCTTGCTTATATATGTTCGCCCTAAGGACGTTTCTAGTAGTTTCATGGGCGCGCCGCACCGTCCAAGTTGTGGAAAGGGCCAGACCTCTCTCGTAGGGTGACGCAACACTGCATCGCCATGCCCCTTTCCCGAGATTTTTCAAGTGATCACTCGGTGACCGATGGAAGGAGGTTGGTCGGCTGGTGACGGCGCCTTCGAGGGGTAGAGAACGCGCGTATGGAGTCTTTTTCATACTTGTTGTCTTCAATTCGCCGGTTTCTGCCGCGGCAATCTGGTGCCTCGACCTCACGTAGCGCTTACAACTCGGAGGCTCGCGTGCTCTCTTTAGCGCTCGTTTGCGACACACGCGACAATCGGTCTAGCTAAAGTGCCATTCCAACTTGAAATGAACAGCTTGTCATAAAGTTGCGCGTCCGGCGGTCACATTCAACCTCTTTCTAGCTATAGTTTTCTTCAAATATGAAAGCGTAGCAAAAGTGTGCCCCTGTGCATATGTTGTAGAAAACTTCAAGAAAAGCTTTAGAGACCTCTCATGGAGAAAAAGAAACATATATAGTCTCTTCAACCACACATTGAAGCTGTTATGCTGTGAAGCGTGTGAAAAACCAGAAGGGGTCAATATCAAGGGCTTGTGTGCCTCCAAGAAACGCTTTTTTTTTTCTTCTAGGATGGCTGTCGCGGACACCCTGAGTTCCTTGGACTTCCATTTGAAAACTAATCGATTAGAACATCGGTCGAAACATAAAACCATCTCTCCTGAGGGAACCTCAGTGGAATGCGTAGCAGCAGTAGTGCGCACGGCGTTGACTCAGTTGAAACGGACGCCGAAGGGGATGCCCGAAAAACGGTTTGAAGTGAAACTCGGTGTAGCGTTTGCTCGAGTAAACGTTTGTTTGAAACGCAATAACACGGAAGGCGGGTTGGGTTTCGTGTTTCATCTCTTTTTTCCGCAGCGTGGCGCTCCTTCGTATGGTCGAAAAGGCTGCGGCGCTGTTGGCGAAGCGTGCATGTGGCGAGAAAAAAAAGTGGTTTCGCGATTTTGTATAACTACGCGCTCATTTGGGAATGTCTGGTGAAGGTGTACGAGCGGCAAAGCGAATGCTTGGACGTATATATTCTCAAACGAACTTTTTTGCTGTATACTTGCGCCACCCATAATAAAGCGCTTATAATTGCGATGCCTCTGCTGGAGATCCGGATGTGCTGAAAACTTACTGTACTTTGAAGTTTCAAGGTGGTATAGTATGGAAGGCCCTGGCGCAGAAAAAAAATGACAGCCCGATCAACAAGCGAAGTCCGATGTGTGCAGTGTATACTCTCACGGGTTACACTCGATTAAGAAGGTTGCTTTTTCTTTCCTTTCATGGAACAGGCACTGCTTTTCATTATAATGCTGTTTCAAGAATCCTCCCACAGAGAAGCAAAAGCAGCATAAATGAAGGAGGGTGCAGGCGATTATCATGCCTCTGGGATATGTGTAGACAGAACACCGCCGTTTCTGCGATGACCAAGGGCTGACTGCAGGCACATTTTGAGTACTTATGGTCGCCCATTTGCACTGTGGATATTACGGTGCTCAGTGGATACGTTGAGCAGTATGAGAACGAACATCGAAATGTTTTGCTTCTTTCAGATGTACGCAACACGAGTTCAGAGTTTGATCTATACCTGGTAAGAAACAATGTGAAGTTGGATAGCAGTGAAAATTCGCACACGTTTTTTGATTTCGTAGTCTACCTCAGAAAATATTCAGTTTTTATTAGAAAGACGCCATTATGCCACATGTGCGACCCTTTGATTTGTATGCAGTCGAGAGTACAGTAAATTAACATGACATTAGTATTGATATTGTGCGACTAAAACTTAATGAAAATTCAGATGACGATAAAGGAGACGTTCACAACTTGGGCACTTTCACTGTTAACGCGTGGGGAGTGAATGTAGGTCGGCTAATCGAAGCATTCTAGAATACTCCGGCAAAAATACTTCTCACGTACCTCATTTCCGTGAGTTGACCAGGACACTCAGCTATCTAGAACGTAACTGCGCTTCGGTTCACCACCTTATAAATACCCGTAAGCGATGTAATAGTAAAGTTATGATTAAGATAGGAAAATAATACAATTCAACGAGGATAATTAGCCCAGTTTTACCCCGTACATGTTTTCAGAATGGAGGGTTGCTACAATGCGTCTATATTTCTCAAATAAATCTATTCATCACCGAGACAAAACGGGCCATAATGAAAAAAAAATAATACTGCCGCCAACAAGTTGATACCTTCTTACAATTACCTATCAAGACCGTACCTTTATACGCAATTTCTACCAAAACAAGTGCACCAACAGAAAACAATACTTTCCTTCAGTTCAGCCACAAGATTCTGGCGGTGAATCTTGCTCGTAAGCAAAAAAAAAACATTGGCACATCCCACGCACAGTGAGAATCGATAACATTCGAAGCACGGATCAGGGAAGTTCACATGTCCTATTAAAACCTGCACAACGTTACACGGCGGACGTAAATGATGACGTACATGCCCCGCCGCTGTGGTCTAGTGGCTAAGGTACTCGGCTGCTGACCCGCAGGGCGCGGGTTCGAATCCCGGCTGCGGCGGCTGCATTTCCGATGGAGGCGGAAATGTTGTAGGCCCGTGTGCTCAGATTTGGGTGCACGTTAAAGAACCCCAAGTGGTCGAAATTTCCGGAGCCCTCCACTACGGCGTCTCTCATAATCATATCGGGGTTTTGGGACGTTAAACCCCACAAATCAATCATCAATGATGCCGTACATGACAAGCATGCCATTATTATCATGTTTGGACATGTCATTTACTTTCGTCATATATTCACGCCACGTAGTACCAAATTTGGTATATGTGAAGCTCGCTAAACGTTCATAAGCACTTCCCTAGCGTGGTATGTGGTCATATTCTTACATGACCCGCATGTCAATATTATAATTTTGCACCAGTCATATACATTCGGCATTCATTCACGTCACGTAACACCGAATTCTATATATGTGAAGCTAGCGAAATGGCCGTAGACGCACAATGAGCGTAGCATGTAGTCATGTTTTGACATGACACGCATGTCATGATTATCATGTTTGGACGTGTCATTTATCTTTTGGTATTACGTGACGTGTCCTCTGTTCATGTCACGTAATACCAAATTTCGTATATGTGAAGCCAGCGAAACGGCTGCGAGTACATCATGAGCATGGCATCTAGTAATGTTCTTACATGACACACATGTTATGAGTTATGACTATCATTTTGCACCACTCATATATCTTCATCATCCGTTAACGCCGCGTATTACCGAATTCGGTATATGTGAAACAAGCAAAATGGCCGCGAGGGCATCATGAGCATGGTACCTAGTAATGTTCTTACATGACACACATGTTATTACTATCACGTTTGAACCCGTCATATATCTTCGTCATCCATTCACGTCATGTAATAGCAAATTCTGTATATGTGAAGCAAGTGAAACAGTCGCGAGGGCATCATGAGCATGGTATCCAGTAATGTTTTTATATGACACTGACACGCATGTCATGATTATCATTTTGCACCAGTCATACATTCGGCATTTATTGACGTCACATAATAGCGAATTTGGGGAATGTGAAGCTAGTGAAATGGCCGTAGGCGCACTATAGCGTAGCGAGAAGTCATGTTTTACATGACGCGCATGTCATGATTATCATGTTTGGACGTGTCATTTACCTTCGTCGTCCGTTCGCGTAACGTAATAAGAAATTTGGTATTTGTGAAGCTAGCGAAGCGGCCTCCAGCGCTTCATGAGCGTGGCATGTAGTAATGTTTCTACACGACACGGATGTCTTGTTTCTCATTTTGGCACCAGTCATATATCTTCGTCGTCCATTCACGTCTTGTATTACAAAATTTGGTATATGTTAAGCTAGAGGAGCGACGCCAGTGCACCATGAGTGTGGCGTGTATTCATGACTTACATGACACGCATGTCATAATTTACACGCGTGGGCCTCTCACTTATGTTCGCCATGCAGTCATGTCATATCATACCAGTTTCGCATTATGCCATGCGAACGAAACTACTCCAGGAGCAGCAAGAGCATGACATGTAATTCATAACATTCACGACATACATGACATTATACTCATGTTATGAGTAGGCCCTTTTGCTCGTAATACAGCCATGTTATGACATACCGATTTTGGTATAGATCCCATTATCGAAACAACCAGGAGAGCTTAACGTCAAAGGTGGCTAGACATATAATAGACAGATAAGGTAAAACTAGCCGATGTTCGCTAAGAAATGCTTCGCATTTAAAACCATGCTTGCGCACGCTGAATTACCGTGAACTCTGCTGTCTACCATGCATGGTCTCCGCCGCCACCGGAATCTTCGCGTGTGAGGCGATACTCGTTTATTTCGCAGGGGAGCGTGTCAATTGGGACGACCGGAAAAAAATACGCCGCGCGCCCGCCGTTTCGGAGGCCGTGGAGATGGGAACGTGTTGCGGCGCTTTCATGCGGACGCACGTACGTACGGCGTTAGAAACGTGAGTCAAAGAGCTGCTTCAAATCTAATAAATAAAGCGTCTAAGACGTGGAGTCCGTGGGTTGCTACGGACACAAATAGCATTGCAATTATGAATACAGGCTGATCAACTTCATCAGGTTGTAGATTGCTTGTCGCCGTCTCGTCTTAATGAATACCACTAGATATTTTTGTCTTCGCTTAAAATTCGTCTACTTTTAAACGGATGGGCTTACATGGAAGCTTCTCCCTAGTGCACCCATGTACCTTTCATGGAATGACCGATAGCATGTTTGTACACTTACCGAGGACATGGTATACGTTATGCTGATGAAAGCAGTGCTGGAGCAGGTGTGCACGTACCAGTAAAGTCGGTTCAGAACATTTTTGAGAGAAAAAACAACACATTGTTTTTAATGATTGAAAAAGTTAGTTAAAAATGTAGGAGAATTCGTTTTAGGTTGTGCCGAAAGTAAGCATGCATCCCTATGCCTTTGGGGCAATGGTATGTCCCGTAGTGTATCTGTGTGCCTTAACTGTAACCATTGCTCGTGCATTTGTCCTCGTAACAAAAAATTATGTTTTTTCTTTCAGTGCGTTCCGGTCGTCTTACTTTTTCGTAATGATCTCCCGTATACCCCGCCTACGAATCATCGATGGATCTCAATTCCCTCATTATTACACCTTTTATTTTGCTTTTTTTATCTTGTGCTATACGCAACGGGTCCACAACGCGATGAGCCGCATCTCATTTTTCCAAAATTGACGTCACCAAGCGATGTTGCACGTTGCATTGCCTATCAGATTGAGCACCACACGCCCTACTTTCGCCATCCACTTTTTCTTCGCCTAGTGCTCTCTTTCCAGGTCGGAAGCAGGGGTTCGAATGGGCCTCGTGACTTCGAAGATGTCCCTCAGGGTGATGTGCGCTCTGCGACCCGACCCCTCGACGTCCCGTGGGTGACGTTATCGGAGTCTTGACCACAACCAAAATCATCCCGTGCGATGGTGCCAGTGAACGGAGCACACTTTCCCACTCTCTCCTACCTCTCTCCCGATGTTTTGCTGCCGTGAAAACTGGAAAAAAAAGGGTATGCGAGGGACAAGAGGGTCCACTGAATGGTGAGTTGGCACACCACTAGAATGAAGTGCGCAATAAATCTGTCGCTGTGGGGCGGTTTCATAATGGAAGCAGAATAAACGGTCTTTGACATGACCGATGGTGCGATGATGGTTATGGCTGCCCGTTGTGCGCTTCAGTAACGGCTTTGGCGGCGGTAGCAGCTCGTCGACAACTTGCCACGCAAGCGGCTTAGTGGAAGACTCGCCGGCGCCAGCTATTTGAGGCGAGAAATTGGTGGCCCATTCACAGCAATGGAAGGAGCGTGTACTTCTCTTCGGCCGTGACTGGTGAGCGATGACGCTCGTTGCGTTGCTGCGTCACTGGGCGTTCAGTGTGTGTGTGTGTGAAGAAATACCTTGATACCGTGGTCGAAAATGTTTTCAGCACTACATGCGGCCATGCCGTGTACAGTGATAGGTGATGATTTGTTCAGTGCTATGAGTGCAGTTTGTGTAGCCTCATTTAACCACGCTACAAAGTAAGCTAATCATTGATTTTTAGGTAAAATTATTTGAACCAGTAAAAAAACAAAGAAAAGTATGTATGTAGGAGATAGTTATATTTTAATTAGTTGGATTTTAACGTCCCCAAACCATAATATTGTTATGAGAGATGCCTCAGTAGCTGCTCCGGAAGTTTTTACAACCAGCCACAGGTTGTAATCTAAGTAAACGGCCCTCAATTATTTTCTCCATCTAAAATGCTTCTAACCTGTGATATAGCTCTGACGCTAACGTAGACACTTAAAATTTTCAAAGGAAACAACCTTTCTGCCATCAGTAACATTAAGTTTGAATGTTCTTTTTAAGCAAAGCTGCTGAAACTGAGATATTGTTTTGGTATAAAGGCCCCGCCTCTGCTCAGGGGAGTCAGTCAGCCAAAATTAGTAAGACACGAGCTAGCAATGCTGAGAGCAAGAACCCCCTTTATGTTCGGCTCAAAAAAATCACAACCGGCCTTCCGGACCGGCACAACACAGCACTAGCGCACATAGGAGGGCCAAAAACCCGGAACGAACAAACCCCGCAGACAGGTGGTCAATGGAACATACGGCGCGGAACGTAATGGCAGGAAAGCCAGCACGAATCATATTAGCAGGAAAGCAAACTCACACGAAACACGCCGTAGAACACGGGCCATCGACTCGCCTTAGCGGTCGCCCGAACCCGCGTGGCCTCAGCTCTGTAGCACTAACGGAGGAAAAACCCATCGCGCCTAGCGCGACCGGCACCGCATCCGATCGCCCGCATGCCCCCGAAAAGCCCCCCCGGGCTCGTCCCACACCCCTTCTTATCTGCCCGCAACTTTTCCGCCCCCCCCCCCCCGTAGCTTTTTTGGATGCTGACGCTTGTCCCACGCATGCGCAATGCTCATGTGCTCTCCTCGCCCTGCTTCCGCCATGCGTGCTGCAGATAACGGCTTATCAGCCCAACAGGTCATATGCGGACTGTCAAATAAATGAAGTGAAAATTATTTATAGCAAAATTGAACGTAAGCGAAGCCACAGACACATGTGCGCGAAATAGCTGGAATTCTTCAAGTGACAGGTGATGTCATAGAGCTTTCTAAATATACACTAGAGGGAACTCTGGCACTAAAGTCTATGGAAGCTGCAGCGACGGCGCTTCAGCGAGCGTGGGAATGATGGGTAATACACGGATTTGTCCAATTTTCGTACTTCTCCTCCATGTGTGTTTGCGTTGCTTGGAGGACTTTTCTTACGAAACAAAAATCTGCAAATGTTCAGCGGTTGCACTTTACCCCCTTATTTTTTCAGGCTTACCTTTTCAAATAAGGTCACAAAGTTCAAAAGGGTTCGTTCTTTTCATCGAAACAAAGCCAAAACACAGCAATAAACGAAGCCACAAGTACGATTCGCTGCCTGCAAGTACGAAGACTAAGCAAATTTATATACTACCTATCATTCCCATGGTCGCTGAACGCTGAACGAGAGGCCCCTCTAGTTTTTAGGGAATTCTATGGGTGATGCGACCAATGTTAGCCCTGCGAACCAAGCCTGTAGAACTTCACATTGGGGCTTCGCGTGCTTTTGTCTGCTACCTATAGGTCATGCACCGTGTACAAACCACTGTCACGGTAAAACTCAACAACGAAGCAATTCAGTTGGTTATCTTGTATGGTGGCTACCGAAGCTGTTCAACTAATTATAGGTTTCTGCTTTTGACGTTCCTTTCAGAAGCACAGCGCTTCCTTTCTTAGTACTGCCGTCGCTTGTCTCCACTCTGAGTGCTGCGAAATGGTGATGTAATGCACTACATGTGCCTTACTGTACTGCTGCATATTTTTTTAACCTGAACGCGTGAGTGTCGACCGCCCAGTCGATATGTGCCATATCAAGGTATATGTAAACTGGTATAGCATAAGTTCTATAGAAGCACACGGGTCCAGTAATTGGCGACTCATCACCACCGTCACCATCTACGTATGAAGGGGACAACTAACGACAAACAAAATATAAATAAATGAAATTTGACGTCGCAACCGCAAGCACTAGCGATGTTGCGCATTGAGAGAAAGATTGTGTACTTGCTGTGGACCTTTTTTACGGAGAGGAATATTTCCTCCTTTCTGAGATGTTGCACGAGAGGACAAAAATTGGGGGACCCTTAAGCTTCGTCTTTAGGAGTTGAACGCGGTAGCGAAAGCCAGCCCCTAGTGTGCCCTTTAAACGCCGAGTGCATACTTAATATGTTTTGTTAGATACACACGCACACACACACACACGCGCGCACACACGCACACACGCACGCACAGTATAGATTGTACCAGCGCGCGCGCGCGAACGGTACATATAGGTTTTTGATGTAAAGTATGAGTCGCATGGGCTCCAAGATGCACGCCGCGCACTTCCAATCTCGGAGGCCATAAAGAATCTCACAATGCCTCACAGAGCATCCCATTATCTAGCGTTTGCTGTTTGCTTCATCAACGCCTCTGGAAAGGCATGATATGTTTTCTGGTATATGGACATAGTTGTCCATTTTTTGAGCTCTTTGAAAGTTCCTGTGTGTCTTAGCGGCAATGGCTGCACTATCCCTGCCTTTTTCGACGTAGTTCGATGGCCTCCCAACTGCGCCTACAATGCCGAATGGGCTCGTTTTCGTCGTGATACCTGTCAAACAAAATACGTTAAGGAGACTCCTTCCACTACATGGAATTTACGTAGTGTTTTTTTTCCATGGCAGCTGAAAGTAACGTCGTGGCTTTGTGATAGGACACCTGCTTGCAACGCGAAGGGGCTGGGTTCGATCCTCAATGAAAGCGAAAATTTGAATCTCTATTTTATTTCCTTATTTCTCAATTTTTCGCTAACGGGCGATTTTGCACTCAAAACCAATGGTGCCGACGCCACCGGCGGAATTTCTGCGACACGAGCTCTCTAACGCTAACCCGTTAAAAGCCGACGTCACAGACTCGGCAGTGCATTTTTTAGGGGATCACACACATTAACAAGAGCCCAGAGGGGGCTATGGCCACGCCAAGGCAGCCTCTAGTGAAAAGGTCTATATACATCAAAAGCTTTCGTGGTGAAATTGTGGCACAACTCTTCAAGAGCACATTAGCATATTAGTTCGAAAACTCGCGTTACCCAATTGTGGAAAACCATTGCAGCGAGACAGCAGCATTGCGATTATCACTTTGGCAACCGTAGACTACAGCGTTTCGTCGCTCATTACTTTTTTTGTTTATTTAGTTTTTGTACTTAAAAAAAACAAAGCAAAAGCAAAAGGCTATAAATACTTGACGGAGGCTTTTGCTCAGAATTACAGTCTGCTGCACAGAAAAGGTGTCTATACGCAACTTAGATAAAAATAAAACAACTTTTTATACAAAAACTAACAATCAACAAAGTGTAGTCGAAAAAATGAAAGTTACAAATGTGAAAAAGGAACAGAACAATATGCAGTAAAAATACCATTAAATAAAAACATCAATATCACGTTATGTACAATAGGTGACGTCAAGAATGCATCCGCAGACATATAAATTTCTAAAGCAAGCAAACGAAAAACAGACAGGATTGAAACTGTACTCTACACAATTATAACACAAAGTAATCACTCATTGAAATATGTATATAAACGTATTCAATGCAATTATGAAAGAGAAATTCCTTAAATTAGTTTTTGGAAGTTGTTTTTCATTCAGGTCATGGACATTTACAAGTTTATTGAGGAGACTGGGTATTTGATATTGAGTATGTTCCTGGGCGGTCCTAGTTCTCGGAGTTCTTATGCCAGGTACCGAGAAGAATCTTACACGGGGTATAGTTTGTTATCTTTAGGTACAAAAGTAACTTGCAATAATATATTTGGTTTGCTTGTAACATGAGTTATTTAGAAAATAACGGACATGTGCTAAGATTTTGCGACAGACAGTAGTACCCTTAGAATAGTCGTGATATTTTTTTCTGTAACGTAACTAACGTCTTACATTTTTTTTTTTGCTGCCGTTGTTTCCCAATACAAGACACAATAACAGCCTGGAGTAGAACGCTATCTTGAGCCAAAGGGGTAATAAAAGACATAGTCTGTACATACATTCAAGGCTTTTACTTAGATCTGCTGATAGTTTATGTGTTCATTCCAAGAAAGGTCTTCCTGGAACCACACGCCCAAGAATTTTTGTACCTTTATTTGTTATAAAGGCTGACCCTCAAAGAAGATATTTAGACTTATGTTGCGTCGCTTGTTTATAGGCGCAAACAACACAAATTTAATTTTTTTCGCTTTTAGCTTCAACTTGTTTAGTTTAAGTCAGCAGGACAACTTATTCAGATAAGTGTTTACAGTACTTTCATGCTCAGAGATTAAATAGCCACCAAAAAAGATATTGATATTGTCGGAATACATGGTTCATTTAAGAGAACCAAGAATATCACAGAAGTCGTTAACACTAACTCGAGCGTATATAGCGTTTTTTCAAAATTGCTTAGTACCTCGTTTTTTTATATGAAGTAATGCAAACTCTGTAGACTTAGATTTTTTAAAGCTTAATTGGGTGTCACTCATGACATTGTACTTCGCAAAAGATTTTTGTAATCTAATAATATTATCACTCTGAATAATGTTTGACAGAATCAGTAGTACCGATAAGGGTCGGTAATTTGCAATTTCCTGGTCATTACCACCCTGGAAAACTGGGCACACGCGAGCTATTTTTAATTCATCAGGAAACACGCCGGTAGCAAAAGGTTAATTAATAATATGTGTCAACGCAAGGGATATAATATCGGCGACGTATTTTATTGGTATAGGTTTAATGTCATCATAACCTGCTGCACAATTGTTTTTAATCTTTGTTATTACTTTTTCGGTTTCATGACATGAGATAGCATGCAGAACTATGGAGTCGGATAAGATGTGGAAATTTACAGGTGATTGTGGAACTTCTTCGTACACCACTTTAGCGAAATAACAACTTTTTATGAAGTATTCATTCATTGCTCTTGCCACCTCTCGGTTACTAACAACGCTGGAGTTTGCCTAAAGCCTTAGAATGTGTCTGTTTTAATTGACAAGAATATTTCGAGCCTCGTTCCAAATTTTGCTGGGACTATCCCTTATTCTACAGAATAAGTATTGATAATACTTGAGTTTAGCACACCTCATAACACAATTTAGCTGGTTTCTCCGTTTTTTTAACTCAATGAGTAATTTGTCAACCCGCGTCTTTATGAATGCATGGTACATGTTATTTTTTGCAATGTTTCTGAATAAGACAGAGTTTATTTAAGGTTTTCTAATTTTCTGGCGTTTTACGTTCTTCACAGACACCAAAAAAGCGTCATCATAACGTTTCATAAGTTTAATAATTAATAGTATAAATACCGAGTTAGCATTCCTTTCTATTAACACGTGGTTCTAGTCTGTTGGAATAACAAGATAGCAAAATATTTCAACCATATTAGCATTGATCTGACGAGACCGCACTTTTATAATTGCTTGTATAAGCACTGTTGCAAAAAAGAATGGTGCAAAATATTGGCAGATGATCGCTAGCATCTACTGCCAGCAAACCAGCAACGCAAAACGGTGGGTGTGTGTTCGTCAAACCTATATGTTTGATGAACACACACTACTAGACACTACTAGACATATATGTCTAGTAGTGACGCTGTCTCTTCCGTTACCCGGGTTGCCTGAGAAATTTTTTTATTGCAAAGAAATTTGTCAGTGCTATTAACTGCCGGGATCTTTCATTCTGATAGAGCATATCTATGTTTGTATCACCAGTTATCGCAAATGAAAAGCCAGTAGGACACACGTGCTCCAAAACTTCGCCTATGAATTTCATGATTTTTACTTTGCACGCTGAGGGTGGCCTGTAAACGACCATAAATGATTTTTCCAATTGCACCATAAGGCACTCTACAATTTCATTAAAAAGGAAAATTGGGAGACAACTACATGCTTTAAGAATTGTTTAATGTAAATAGCCACCGCACCTCCTCAACCAACGGTACGCACTAAGCCATTGTAAGTGTAGTTTTCAAAATATGGTGGATCTTCTCCTACAATTAGCCAGGTTGCAGGGAAAAGTAGTAAATCAAAAATGAATGTAAGGGAGCTAAATATATGAGGATCTTGTATGTTTTGTGGCGTATGTTGCGCGTGTTTAAGTGCAAAACCTTTACGCACCTACGCGCAGCACCAAGCAGATCATTCACGGAACTGATATCATGGCAATCATCAAGAGTTGTTATGTCAGTGCTCATCTTAAACGAACGTCTATCAGGTTATGCGTGTTCAAAAAACAAAACAATGAACACTGTGCGGCAATTCCACCCCCTTAGAAGGTCATCTTAGTGAGTTCATCTGCATTTCTTATCGTTAGTACAGGTGAGCACTCGTTTCCGCGAGCAAAGATCTTGGCCCCTTGGTCAAGACAAATTTCCAATGCATTTCCTTCTTTCTCTGAATAGTTGATCAAATAAGCTGTTTCCCTTGTTTCGTCATTTGCTCATTGACATATACAGCAGAAGACGCCTGGCTGCCCAAATCCTTGCCGTCAATGCTAACTTTTTTTACCTTGTATGCTTAGTATGGCAAGCTTCTTTGTCCTGCGCCCAAATCGGACTACTATGCTAGTTTGGTCATGACGAACAGTCAATACTATGTGGCAGATATCAACATCACATGCAGTTACTTCCACGTGAACGACACCACAGAATTTTTTAACCGCATCAAGGGGTTTAACATGGAATGGCACACCCTTAAATTCCAGATTATTTGAGCGCTGATAAGCATTGACCTCCTCTATTCCGCAATGTACTCTGTCATTTTCAGCTATGAGTGCTTGACTTTCTTTTATTACAGATTGAATATCTTCTCCGAGTTCTTTCACATAATTAAAAGCTTCTTCTATATCTCGAAGTTCCTTTCCAAGTTTTCATTGTGAGTTTTTGATTGTTTTAGTCGTACGACGTGCATCTTTCGACATGGTTGATTGATATGCGGGGTGTAACATCCCAAAACCACAACATGATTATGAGAGACGTCGTAGTGGAGGGCTTCGTAAATTTCGACGACCTGGGGTTCTTTAACGTGCACCCATATCTGAGCACAGGGGCTTACAACATTTCTGCCTCCATCGGAAATGCAGCCGTTGCAGCCGGGGTTCGATCCCGCAACCTCCGGGTCAGCAGCCGAGTACCTTAGACACTAGACCACCGGGGCGGTGCCTTTCGACATGGCTATCCAACACAAATGCGCACACTTGCAAAGACATAGACAGGAATAGCAGGCCCGGTAGCAGTGCACAAATTGCAAAAGAAATTAAATTCTGTTCAATACAAAAAGGCAAATTACCACCTGAAAGAGGCGTAGATTTTGTATACGGTGCCAAAGTGCACTGATGCTGGAGTATCGCGGCGGCTCCCGTGCAGCGTCTTTTATTAGCAGCGGTGAACCGTCGCCCTCTGGTGATACGCCGCTTTCGTCGTCGGTCGACAGAGGAAACACGCTCCGCCACGCCTGGGCCAGATTATCAGGCTGCGTCAGCGATGCATTGGTCGTATACGCGTATCTGACAGAGGCGCCTTTGGCAACCGTACAGCGTCTCGTCGCTTAGCTTGATTCACAGGTGAGGGCGAAATCCCGCTGCTCCGCGGACCTAATAGTCACGTGATTGTTTAATCCAGCGCAGCAGCGGAGACGTCGCATGCGCACAGCCGGAGCTACGCTCGCGGAATCCTCGTGCATAGTCTCGACTCCAACTCGCCTCTTCCACTCGCATCTTCTAGTGTCACACGAAACGCATTCAGTCGTTGCCGCAAAACTCTTAAGCTGGCAGCCTGCTTCCTAGTCATGTTAATCCATCCAATGTTGACAGATTCGATTCTGAATCCTCTCGATCGAGCGCAGACGACCGTCAAACAGACGGATCAGAATAGCGGCGACGCGTTTTCATCCGTGCGGCGAGCGGAGGAGAGCGGATGAAACGAGGACGGCAAGTTTCGATGACGCGCACGCGTCACGTGATGCGCAATCGGCTGTGAAAGTTTCTTCTCCGTTCTCTCGTGTGAATCCACCTTGAGCGTGTCGCAAGGGCACGCTGGCCATGCGTCACCGAAGGCAGTCAGGAGTCACAAGAATGGCTACCTACACATTCTGTGATAGCGCTTTCCATTGGGTGAGCAAGAGCAAGGAAAACGAGCAGCCAGAGCAGCACACGGGGGCAGTGGGGACGTGCGCTCTCGTCTCCCGAATGGAACAATCAAGCTGCTTCAAGAGCAGCCTGAAGTGTGACCGATGGCGGCGCTGCGAATTGCGCTTTTATGACGTCAGTTCAAGGATTCGTGCACTTTCGAGGCGTAGTGCCGTATAGAAACCTCCACTGTAGTAAAACTCAGCAAAGATGCTGTTCAGTTGGTTATCTTGTGTGTGGTGGCTACCAACGCTTTTCTAACAACCATGGGTGTCCACTTTTAACGCTCATTTTAAAAGTACAGCGCTCTGTTTTTTTTTTAACTGTGGCCGCTTGTCTTCGCGGGGAGTGCGGCGCAATAGCCGAGTACTGCTCTGTGCCTCTATATGATCAATCATCCGTGAAAAGAGCTTGAGCAGCAACTATTCTAAGGACCCCGAGGTGAGGAAGAAATTAATAATAAAACTCAGAGAGGCAAGCGCCCCGTGCTTTCATCGACCATGTGGAACAAGCACTTCGCTGACAGTGACTTTTGCTGTACCCGCCCTACGCTCCACTTTTCGGTAAGCTTGTAATTGTGCTTCGGCGCCTCGCCAGTAGTTTAGCCATTCATCGCAGGCCACAGGCAAAGGCGAGTTACACAAGGTGAGGTGCCGTCCCAAAACCTACCGCGAAGGTCCTTAGACAGGGAACCGAAGAGGCGCTCCAAATGGCCTCGGGCAGAGAGCCTCGGGTAAGCGTGCCTCGTGAGCCCCGTTGAGCGGCACAGGACATCTGAGTATACAGCTTTTATTTGGTTGGTGTACGTACACATATACCTAGTTTACTGAGCAAGACGAACGCTTGCCTATTGCACTGTTTACCATGAATTTATAAGCAAAGCCTGCATTCGCTGTTTAGTGCACATTCATTTAAGGTTGTCCATAGGCTTTGTGGGCCTGTGCGCGGTATATACAATGCGCGATAGCTACGTATTTTTTTATATTCTGATACCCGAGTGATGGTCCTGCGTGGTATTAATATGAAATACCTTATGATGTCACTGTCACTGAAACAACGCTGCTGAGACAAACTGCAGTCATTTGCATTGGCCAGAGAATGCATTAAGGTGGAACTTGCCCCCTTTTCGAGTAACACCAACACCTACCACTCAAGACTTTTCTTACTTCGATACAACACAAGCTTGCACCCTAACTGCAATCGCTAATACAAGCTTGTGGATGCCATGAATGGTTGATTGACTGCCGAAGCAGTAATTTAAACAGCTGCTCTGCACTGACTATCTCATGAGTTGTTTTCGAATACCAGAGTTGCAGAAATCGGCGATTATCACACATACCTTCGTGTTCACTGTCACTGTTGTTCCACTGCAGAAAAACACATTCTAAGCAAAAGGGCAGGCGTGCCCTTCCCTTTAGGATGGCTGTGAAAGCTAACGTCTTTTTCACGAGTGGACGAGGTACACCGAGGCAAAGAGCAGTTTTTCACCATTGCAGAGCACTGATCGCAATGAGGACGTTGTGTGGCGGCTTGGCAAGTTCACGTGTTTTCAGGACCAAAGTAGTGACTGGGATGTGATCTCCATTGACGACATCGGCTAACGCACAGTGAATAACGTGGCCTGCGTCGTACACTATACCGTGCCGTCGATGAAACACCTTGGCGTTTCGCTTGCTGTATTTACATGATTGTAGACGGTGGAAAAAGGCAAGCTCACTGAAATTTCGAAACATGCGAACTAATTAGTTCCGCACGGCAGAAACTGCGGATGACGAGCGAGAGCACTCACGCATAGTTTGAATTTCTGACCAGCAATGTGGTCGGTGGCATCAGCGTGCTTATCAGCCATCTAGGAGGTTTATTGGCCCTGTCGATTGGGCAGCAATTAAAACAAATTCATATTTGGAATTGAAAGCATTCGTTGTGGGTGTTAGTTGACCCTCACGAGGTTGCTCATTCAAAACAGTTCCCGCCCACAGCACATGACTCTCGCACAGAGGCAGCGACTGCTGCAGCGCGTTTGAGAGCAGAGTCCACAAACAAGCCAAACGCGAGAGGGCGCCACTCCAACATCTCGAGGCAAATAGCGGGCGCGCATCATGTCAGGCTTCATGTGACCAATCTTTTCCCGTGCTCGCGCGTCCGCTTTGCGGTCATGTTTAGGCATGCCACACGCTCGCCCTCTCCGCGCGCTGGTTGTCCGCGCCTACTCACGAATAAAACTCGAAGTGACGGGAGAAAGGTCATGTGACTTCCTTCATGCTTTCTTTACTGCGCTGGTCACCAAAAGCTGCTCTCGGCTGCCCTTGGCGCCGTAAAAGTGCTCCTCCTCGACCAATGAAATACCATGCGCCTGTTCCTGCCCGACAACTGAGCGCCATCGTGACTCGCAAGAGCACATTTAGTGCACTTAGAAGTGCTCCTGCTAGTACAATGGAAAGCGGTATGAGCTAGTTCAGCCAAGTTCAGCTCTGAAAGAATACGCCACTGAACAGCATATAAGGAAATGAATAAACTACGGAAGGTATATCACGCAGAAGTGAGTGGTACCTCGTTGACCTGGCAAGGCGCCGAACAAAACACATGCCAATGATGCAGATTGCCTGGATATTCCCCCCCCCCCCTATTTATGGCACTCGACCGAAAATTTCGGCAACCAAGTGTCAGGTAAATCGTAAAGTAAAATATATTTGTCAACTTTGATTCATGAAAAATTAAAACTTTTTGAAAAATAAAACATATTATGAGGAGCTTTTTGGTTCTGGTTATTTGGCCTCTCTTCACCTATAGTCGCGCTTCCAACGTCGGTGGGCGTTCATTCCTGTGGCAATAGGTTTTTGACACTTTACGTTCCAAGCTTCGGGAGCTACGTGGTCAAAATTTTTCAGTGAAACCCCAGGTGGTCGAATTTTTCGAAGCTCTCCACTACGGCGACTCTCATAATCATATGGTGGTTTTGGAACGTTAAACCCCACATATTATCATTATCATCATCATAATTATCATCATCAGTTCTCAATACTATTGTTTCTAACAAAAAAAAAACAAGCCCCCAAGTTTACCTTTCTTTTCTTCGCCTCCAGTTGAACTATTTATAGCACGCAGGCTATAAGCATAGAGGACTTGCATCAGGTGCGGTGCCATCCCAAAACATGCCGCGAAGGCCGCTAGACAGGGAGGCGTCAACACGGCCTCTGCATCGTCTTGCTGGTAAATGCACCTCGCGAGTGTAGCTCAGTGGCGCTTGATATGCGAAACTACACGGCTTTATTTTTTTAGTGCACGTTCCATACGTAGTCCACTCATGAAGAAAAGCGCGCGCATGGCAGACTGCTTATCGTAAATTCATAAGTCAAGCCTGATGCTGATCTTTGGTGCACATTTTCTAAAAGTTTTCACATGAGGCAGAGCAGACACATAAAAATGCAGAGCTCATCAAAACGTTCGTTATGCCACGTGAGTTAACAGCATCTTGACCCGGCTTGCTTTTACCATGCTAGTCTGTGGCGCCCTGTGCGCCGTATAGTATATAATCAGCGATAGCTATTTGTTATATATTGATACTCAAGCGATGGCCTTGCGCAGTATTAACATGAGCTACTTCGTGATATTGTTCTTACACTGAACCAACATTACTCGGGTAAACTGCAGTCATTTACATCGGCCCGGGGGTGGAACAAGGTGGCACTTGCTACCTCCTTCAGCCACAGCAGCACCAGCCTCTAAAGCTCCCCCCCACCCCTCCCACCCCTTCAGTGCGATACTGCAACACAGCACGGGTTTGCGCTCTCAAGACAAAACCTTGCCGAGCCGACGCTCGTGACTGCAATCTGAGCACAAATATATCAAATATGGTAATTTGAGGGTACTTTGCACTTTCAATGCTGTCAACGAACAATTAACTGCATAAGCAATATTTAAACAGCGACCCTACAGTAAGTAAGTGGTGTTTTTTTTTGCATTTGCCGAAATGGCAGAAGTAATCAGCAATTATCCCACAATTCCTCATGTTCACTATTTCTAGCAATGCGCTGGAAAAAATATTCCAAGGAGAAGGGCGCGCCTGCCGCCTGTCCTTCTCCGTAGCATAGATGTGAAAGCTAATGCCTTCTTCACGGGTGGACGATATGGACTGAGGCACAGAGAATTACTTCACCATTGCACAGCACTCGTCGTGGAGAAAAAAAAAATATGCAACACACTGGGCGCAGAGAAACTGAATGGTGATTTTAAGTCATGAACTCAATAGCCCCGAAGATGTTTTGTGGCGGATTATCAACTTCACTTGCTTGCACGGCGAGAGTCGCGACGGTAATGTTATCTCCGTTGAAAGTCTCGACCACGCATACAATAACGTGGCCCATGTCGTTTATGTATACACCGCTTCGCCCTCTATGGGACACCGCGACATTTCACACTTTATCTACATACCTGTAGATGCTGTAGATGGGCACGCTCAATGAAATATCCAAATGAACACCTGAACGTATATATTGTAGATCGGATACTTTAGCTGACGAGGAAAAAGACACACACATATTTTCACTTTTTTACCAGCAATGCGGTCGGTGGCATAGGCATGCTGATCAGCCATCAGCGAGATTGCCCCGCTCTTTCGATGAGGCTGCAGCTGAAACAAGTTCATAACTCTACTGAAAAACATTCGTTGCAGGCGTTCGTTGACCCTCGCTAACCTGTTTGTTCGACAATGTTTCCGCCTGAAGCAGATAATCCACGCATACAGGAGAAGCGGCTGCTGCATCACTCTTGAGAACGGAGTTCTTTCTCTGACGTCCCACATTGGAGGGCACCATTTCAAGATGTCAAAACGAATAAATCCTAAAATTTATTCAACTATCATAGGTATAGAGGATAAATCATTTATAGTTTTATTACGTTCAGTAAAGAGAAATAGAAATAACGCAATCGCCGGTAGTTATTACGTGCTTGAAATGTGAAAAATGCAGCAGCCACCAAACCCATAACGATTCAATGGGCTCTCCTAAACCAAACACTCGCCGCACGACGCTGGCTATATGACAACGGCCGTCGATTATCCAAAGTCTGCCCCTTAGATTGTCAGACGTCGACATTTATACATGTATGAACCATCACTCATCCGAGTGTTACCGATGGTTCTTTAGTAAGCTCGAGTGCGTACAAACGCTCGCGCACCTTGCTCAAGTCTTGCGGTTAGAAGCCTCAACAACATTGAGGATCTTCCAAAATGTTCAGGCACGATACGCATCGAGTGATAACATACGCAACAGATTCAGCTGATTATGGTGCTCGTCAGCTCACCAGCAGGTGGCGGGATCGAATTCCGGCCGCGGCGACCGCCTTTTTGGTGGAGGCGAAAGTGCTTGAGGCCCGTGTAGTTTAGATTTGGGTGCACGCGTAAAAACCTCAGGTAGTTCAAAATTTAGGCAACACTTCACTACGGCGTCACTCATAACCACATCAATGGTTTGAAAACAACTATTATTACCTTCAGCTGGTGAAACCCAGTTTCCATGGAAAAGGAAAAGAAAAAATCGAGACTATTGCCCTCTGTGAAAGTGGGTGACTAGGAAAACTAACGGGCTTATTGCCTTCTCTGCTGTGGTCCCCATTCTTGAAATTTCACTGTTCTGAGAGCGTTCTTACAATGCGTTAGCGTCAATAACTTGCTACGGACGACCATGTCAACTCAGCGCCTTGACCGCCTGTCGTGGCGAAACACGTAATGACTCGTTTTATCACTAAACCTATTAGTTCTCTGACCACTCCCTAGAGGGCACTCAAGCATTTTGTAAGGTAAATGTTTCAAACTAACCTTTGAAGCAATAAAGTGATAAAACTCCTGGTTCCCTCCATGATCTAGAGACCAGTGGAATAACTAATGAAATGAAGCTAGATCTTCACTCCTGCCTAGAGGGCATAGGGGTCTTTGCATTCGGACGGCGACACGGAAAGCTCAAAGATGCACCAAGTAAACAGCACCATGAAAATGTGTGCACGTGTCCTGGTCAAACGTGCAGGGAACGCTTCATGTGAACACCTTTAAAACAAATATGTTTGAGCACTTTGGCCAGCAATTACTATTCGCCGAGGTTTCTGAGGCATTCTTGAGTGTTAAGTTCACTCAGTGCTTGTGGGACTTTAACAGTGATTCAATCTATGTCATAAGGTATTGCCTTGCCGGTGGTTTTACTATGTGGCCCCAACGAAAATCAGTTCACTGACCTTTGGCTGACTTCTAACACCAAACGTATCACAACTTTAAACTACACAATGGCATCCGTCAAAAATTTGTCTTCAAACCACGGTAAAATCTTTGGAGTGCTACGAACTGTGCATTAACACTCTATTGTGCTGATCTCTTGACTGGCACATACTAGCATGAAATGAAAAAAGTCACGTATCTATACAGGCTCATTGAGAGCTTCTGGGTCCTGATAGGTATCAGCTCAAGCAACTCCTTTGAAGTCATAGGAATATTTTGTCTTGCACCCTCATCTGGTTTCCGGATCACATCTCAACTCTATGGACAGTTAAAGGGGCCCTGCAACATGATTTGAGCACGTATTATTCATTGGTTCTTTAGGTTCTCTGAAACGCGTCGATATCGTTATGCAAATGGCCACGGCGAAATCGACACTGTTATAATTTTAATTCACGGGACAAACTACCTTGGTTTCTGACTGCGGCAACACACATCGGCTATTTTTGTTATGGGAAGTGACGTAATGTCATGTGACGTGACGACAAACACCGTTCACTTTTCATGGACTGGACGCGAGAAATAGCGTGCAATATCCATATGGTGGTAGCTAGGCCATACGAGTAAATGCTAAAAACACCAAAAAATCTTTTTTTTATACTTTCTCAGAAAAAAATTATTTAAGTTTGTAAATGATGTATTTGGAGAAAAACGAACACAACACAGCCTGCGAATGAGGCTACGGTATGCCAGCAAGCAACTAAACACGAAAAGGCAAGCCGTGTTTTTAGCGAGCCAACAAAGCGACGGGTGCATGGTGGGCGTCGGCGTTGACGTAGAACGAGTCTTGAATGCAAGCCGAGAAGTAGCCCTGCCCAAAGTGTATGTGTTTATTTTACACAGTGTGACCGTGGGAGCGTCTTCTAAGGTTCTACTCGACGCACGTGGTTCATAGAAACCATGCTAACGACGCCGTCAAAAAAAGCGGTATCGTGTGAAGACCGCGATGAGGTGACATTTCCTGAATGTCTTTATGAGGCGCGCACTGTGACTGGAAGCGGTCTTTGATGTCAAAAAGCGAGTGAAATGTGAAAGAAAACGCTTCTCCTCGTCGTCTGCTCGTGTTTTCAACTTTGAGGACTAATAACTTCACTGTCCGTGCACCAATTTCCATCGTTCTTGTTGTATTCGTCTCAGTAATCATCGCTACGCGTGTTTCGCGGCTAAATAGGGCTGTTCAAAAAGTGTCGCAGGACCCCTTTAACCTAAACTAGCCCGCCCATGGCCGAGTGCACAAATTTACTTCGCTGAGCAGCCTGGGGGATCTCCGCGATCCAACTTAGTGGTCATTAATGACGTTTCCTTTACTTTCTAAAAGGTCGCCAAGCATTATCAGTGGCGCAGAAGGTTCCGCCATTTTCCTAATGCATGTGAAGCTCTTCAAAGCGCAGGCATTCACCGTCCGAATGCTTCAAACCAGATCCCACCCATGTCTAAATTCTCACAACAATGTTATTGATCTATAGATTGTGGCACCGCTTCTTCACTAAATCACCTGCTCGGGCAGTGCCATTCACTAAAGGTTTCTAAACGCCCGACAGAAAAGAAACGAAGCTCTGCGCTCACGAGCTGAGACTTTCTAAACCAACTCAGGGCTTTTCAAATGGCCGGCGAAGTGAAGCTGAGGCTTGTACTACCAGTCCATGCGTGTGAGTGGACCACTTCTCTACGACCTTAGGCGTTAGCTTTCCTCAGGACCTGCGTAAAATTCTGTTTGTTGATCCGTTGTCGGTGAACCGAGGAAAAAGCATGTTCTGTTGTAACGCACGAATCGATAAATGTTTGTAGTCTTTATTCTATGCATCGATAACTGCAATAAATTTTTAAGTTGACCCTGGCAATCCAATTATTTAATAAGTCGGCTTGCATGTACGACTTGACTAAAGCCAACAACTTGACACAGCACCAGACGGTGGTAATCTCCGACCGGATTTCACTTATACCTCTAGGCACCTGCACCAATCTCCATGTAATTGCTTGTTTTGTGCTCTTTTTTTCAGTGCTCTTTTAAAAATACATCTCATGTCGGGTGCACTGCTACGCACAATTATGCAAACAAGCGGGCGATCATCGGGTCCCTTCGCAACCCACTGTACTTAAAGAAGCAGCACATCAGAGAAAGAGAATAGCCAGCATTTGCGTCCGTCTCGTTAGTCAGTCTTCTTTCCTCTGGATCACTTTTTTCTACAAACAACGTCCATAGGCCTTTCGTCTTTGTGGACGGTTCCGTGTTCAACTGCATAACTGCATAATATTCGATGTACCATTGGTTTTACCGACTTCACCACCAAACTGCAATGTTGTATGTTCGTGCGCATACATGCAGTCGTTCGCATACATCACTAACTGTGGCAGCTATAGGTACAGCTGCTTTGTTTTGTCCCTAACAGTAGAATTACAAAGATTTATTGCACGCTAACAGTTGGGCGCGCTTCGCAGACATAAAGTACAATACCTCATAAAAGCTGTGCCCTTCGCCAATGACCGAAAAGAAGATGCCTGCCAAAGGCGTAGACAAATTGTTCACATGGCCATACATGGACGTAGGACCATACATTGTGTAATGCCAGATAAATCTCAGTCAGATTGCGCTACATAAATGCATAGGATCAGCAAATAATATCAAAATCGCTGCAAGCGTGGGTAAAGAGACGAGTTGGAATCGTAGAACTTGTCTCGTGTGTTGTACCTCTCAGCCATTCTTTGCCCCACGCTTTCAGTTATCTGATCAAAATCTTGTACCAACGATTCCACTTCTCGATCTTCCCACTGTATAAAATTGTATATAACCTGTATCACATGCACGCAATTACATCCTCGTTTCTGTAATTGAATGCGTGCCGGTAGCCAGCACAAGAAATTGGCAAATATGCTGCGTGTATCTCATAACACGACAGCAAGCATGACGAGACGTATACATATATACACGAAAGCAACCATTTTACGGGTGGTTTGTACATCCGCTTTTATCCACACACACACACATGTCTTTTCTGCACTACACTGTCGCGAACTACATGATTGGCTTGTGTGCGCGCAAGGTGGCTTGCATTTCAAAAGAACGGTTCATTCCAATGTAATACAGCATTTCAATTGCTCAAACAACGTTATCAGAAAGGAGAAGCGTATAATCAGGGAAAAAAGTTAAGGCTACTGTATCATATTCAAAGACTCGGCTTTCAGTTGCGATTATGGCAACGTGTATTCAATTACAGCAGAAGAGATGTATAAACCACCACGTAAGACGAAGCGCTTGTTTGGAGTTTTGGCCATGCGACTTCGACGACAGAAGATTCAATTTCCTGAAAAAGGGAACGTCTGCTCTCTGGTTCGATTAAATGGAGTCTTCGAATATACCTCACTAAAATTTTATGCTTTTTTGTTTTGACAAAAAAAGTAGTAGCGAGTCATAGCAATCTCAAGTCTACCTTCACAATAGGTCCAGAACAGCAGTTGGCGAACCATGCCACCGGTTCAATTTCGCAGTGTGCCTATTACACTGTATTCCTTGTCTGGTCTTTCTTACCCTCATTTGATTGGTCGCGCATGGAAATTTGCTTAAAAGCAAGCGAAATTTTCACAACCTGAAGTGACATAGTTACCAGTAAAGAAATTTTCCACCATGGTGGTCTCGTGTCTAAGGTAATAGACTGCTGTCCCGTAGGTCGTGGGATTGAATCCCAGCTGTGGCGGCTGCATGTTCGACGGAGTTGAAAATGCTGTAGGCCCGTGTGCTCTCACTTGGGTGCACGTTAAAAATCCCCAGGTTGTCTAAATTTCCGGAGCCCTTCCCTACGGCGTCTCATAATCATATGGCGGCTTTGGGACGTTAAACTCCACATATAAGTAAATCACTACAAGTAAAGAAATGATGAAGACGGTTAAAGTGGTTAGAGCTCGTGCTGGCTCCATCTGGCTGTAGGATGCCCGGCAACAGCTACGAGCGTGCATGTTCCTTGAAACCGAAACTAGCGATGAGTTTTCTGGGCCTGTTGACGAACTGTCGGCAATCTCCGGAGAAATCAGGGATGCCTGTGGCAGACGGCGCAGGCAGGCGCAGGCAGGCGCAGGCAATTCAGTGTGTTCCACCGCATGCAGTGGGAGCACGTGTGGCACACGCAGTACGCATTCTACAGTTGGTACAGGGAAGTGTGGCAGCTTGGGCTAGTTGTTATGGCATGACGATAGTTATAGCGCGAGAACAAAACGACGACACAGAGACAAGAAGGACATGTCTTTCGTGTCCTTCTTGTCTCTGTGTCGTCGTTTTGTTCTAGCGGTACAGTGAACTTCGGCGCCGTGCTGTTAACTTGGCCCACTGAAACGAGACGCTTGCTGTTCGAAGTTGCATTTCCACCATTGCAGAAGGAACCCCACGAAAGCGTCAGCAAGGTCCGAAATATTGTTGTGTGCCACGACAGTGCAGAGAGTATCAAGACACGCTATTCACCTACATGTAAGACTATTGGTTGCCGGACAAGTCGCGCGATAGAGAAAGAAAACAATCCTGAATCACCACAGGTGAAAGAATAACGTTCTAGAGTTGTCTCACCTTCCGTTTTTTTCCAATTTCTTTGCATTAAATATTTTGTTTCGACTAGCTGAATGCGTACGTAACGTGGCGCGTCCATGCACAGTAATTATTGCTCATTGTCTTTTCGCATTGTGAAAGTCCAGTAAAGGGTGTATGTTAAAACAACTTATTGCTAATCAAATGGTGGTTTTGGGACGTTAAACTCTACAAATCAATTAAAACAACTTATTGCTTTGATTATTTATGTTTGTGAGACGTACGTAGCTGTCGTCGTGTAATGTTCAGACTCGCATACGTCAGACCACTGTTAGCCTTGTGTTATTGGTTACTTTCAAGCAAACTCCGCGCATTGTCAAAAGTTCGCCGCCTGCAACTCACGCATCTGGAAGGCTGCGTCATCGAGTCAAAACGAACGTCTGGGTATTTTCAACAAACATGGCTTTGCTGGTTTGGTATACTTTTTATCGCTTCATAAGGGTGGTATTCATTAGCCGCTAAATCAAACTGGCTCCTAATACATGAGTTACAAGTCTAACAATCTGAGATGTGCTGTTTTCTTTCACGTGCACCGCAGGTGTGCGTGTTACACTTGCTACACTGCTTTGATAGTGCGTTTACGCGTGCGATAACTGCGTGAGCTCGTCGCGTGCCTGATATCACATCGTGCCCGACATTCGGCACTTTTCCCGCTGAGCCTAATTCACGCAGCAAGTTTTGTACGCCCGTAAAGTCGATATTCTAAATGTGGGAGTGCAAACACGACGCAAGAATTGAAAGTAAAAATAAAAAGAGAAAGAAAGAGGTGTTCGCAGCTGTTATAGCTATGCTAGCTGCCTCGCAGCTAATGGCTAAGACTGTGGGAGATTCTGCAGTGCTACCGAGGACATAACTCAGACCTTATCGAGATTTTTAGTGTTATGGCTGAGTCATCTTTGTTTTACAGCAAAAGCTGTTATGACATCACAACTCGGGTCACGCGCAGCGCCGTAGTTGTCCGCCGCCCCCGGTGTCAGTAACCACTGCACGAGATATAAAAAAAAATTACTTTTAAGGACACAGTGGAGCGTGAACCCGGGTCTGTGTCGTGGCAGCCTAGCACTCTACCACTGATGCACGCCGGCGCTTGACTCTTGCCTGCAAACTTACCTTAGGCGGGCTTGATGTCGGGAATGGAATTGCGTTAATTTGGGCGGTAAAGCGTTTCAGAACAGCAAAATAATAACCTGGCGTATCACAAAGCGAATAGGGTAACGAGTGGGCCATCCGATACTCTAACCCAATACTCCAGCCCATTTCAAAAGCTTGTTCTTGATCCCCTACTAACTGTGGTGCATACCCACTTCAGGCATAATTTCTCATCATTGTCAGCCACTGCATGAGCAATTGGCACAAAATTCCTTGGAGGTGTTTAGTGGATACAACACTTTTCAAAAGAATGACGAATAATAGCAAAGCAAACGCCAGCCTACAACCCAGATAATATTAATATTGATGTCGTAGTGGGTATCAAGCAAGTGTACTCGCAGCAGTTACGCAATGACTGTTTAGAAAAGGCTCTGAAAGGCCGCTCTTCTAGCTTTTGCTGTGACTGTGCTGCACCTTCCGCGCAGGCCTGGCGTTTTTTTTTTTGTAGTTGTTGTTGGCACGCCGTGACAGTTTGTTCGCGACAGTACTCGTCTGCTACTGGCAGCATGCACATCAAAACAATCATGTTTTTCATTGCCGACAACGTAGGACATCGATCACGTACGTGGCTTCATTTCACACTGCATGCATATATAAGATTAGGTGTATTTAACCTATGACGCAAGGAAGCTTATCTCGACCTACCGTATACGGTAATGTCGAAAACTTCAGAAATGCCTTTCGGCGAGAGCCATGCACGTGCACGGAAACGAGCGGCAGCGCGGCGGAGAGAAAAGAAAACGCACGATATACATCCCCAGTTTTGATTTTTCAGCCAGGGATGGCGTTGCCTATCCAGAGTCGCATCACTACCAAGCGCTGCTTTGGGTGACTATGGGCTTATTCCTGTTTAAGGAAAGTTATGTTGCCAGTTTGAAACTTCGTGGGCCTTAACTTCTAGTACTGTCCCTGAAATACACATAATGGACTGAATGCTTTGAGAAATAGTTTAACAGTGAATTTCGCCTGACGCAACTTTCCGACAAGTTCACTTTTTTCTGTAAAGGTAATGCTGCTGTTCTGATGAAGACAAGTTCACTTGCGGAAATACTGTCTCCAGTGGCCACTCAGTGATTTCTATTTGCTTCGTGCCGCTCTTTTAACTGAACTCATTCCTCCTTCCTGCTTGTTACTCAAGCTCTACAATACACACACATAGTATATATATATATATATATATATATATATATATATATATATATATATATATATATATATATATATATATATATATATATATATATATATATATATATATATATATATATATATATATATATATATATATATATATCTATATATATATATATATATATATATATATACAGCCAAAAACACTCGAACAAATGCGAAACACATCAACACTCATGAGCTCGGCTCGAGTATTTTGAATTGAATGTTTTCTCATTGTGTACACACTTCTGTTTGGAATTAAAACTACCGTTGAAGATCCAGAGTTTCACATCGCATGTATCCCTCTGTTTTTTAGTAAAAAACATGTGTTTTACAGGACAGATTTAAGTTTTACTTATGTTGATCAAGTTTTGTGTTACTGAGAAATCAGTCAACGTTTAACTCTTGCCTGCACAACTCACGAAGAAAATATAAATTTACTAGCTATAAGCCAAAGCGATGAAATTGTGATTAGAGATGTTTCATTTGTGAAGAGGGTCATGCGAAGGAAGGCAGTGTCTTCACAAAGAGAAACACAAAATATTCTGAAATAAGATGCAACATATTACAAAAAAAATATTTTAAAAATAGAGTTCTTAAGGGTGGTTGACATACCAGGAAATATGGAGCGTAGTAATAAAGTAGAAATTATGTGTAACATCTAATAGAACCTGCAGTCAGGTACTATAAGAAATCTCGATTTCAGCACAAAGTTGATGCGCCCGGCATTTCACCCAGTGTTAATGCCGTTGTTGTGGTTTTGAGTAATGGAGTTTGGGATTATTACCCAATTGTTTCAAACAATTTTTACATGAGCTCTCATTCTCAGACTACGACAAACAAACACCTACCTGATCCCTTCGCAACAATGTAGCATATCTGGTTCAACCTCACGTCACGGTATATGTCAGGTTGAACTTGATGCCCCCTAGAGGGCCTAGCGAGCTGAGGTTGAGCTTACTCGTGTCTATTGTCGAGTAAAGTTGTGCTTTACGCTCACTCACGTCATGGTACTTAGATTTACGATTTCGAAGCAGTTTCATGTAATCCCTAGCCATTTGGAAAATAATTTCACAGCACATACAGCAGTTCACTGCGTGTCATTACTGACCGCATTAGACGAGGAGTAACGAGAAATCCGTTAAAATGAAGTAGGCAGGACAATGTGGCTCAAACTTCAACTCTTCAAAAATATGAAATTGCGTCGAACATGAACATTTTGTAACAAGAGGGACTATGATAAGAATGCCACTTTCTAAACTTTCTTTCGCGATCATAGCCTGAATATATGTTCGAAAGCAACATAAAAGATCGCCAAACACTGACGAAAAATCATTACGAACGATAAGCCTTACGAATTCGGCTGAAACGTCTATACATTACAGTAGTAGCCTTGATCAACAAGACAACGCAGCTTACCTTACGCATTGCCCAGCATTCCGTTTACACTCATTCCATTTTATTAGAGAGCAAGCCGTCTTTCACCGTTCCTCCCATGGCCACCTCAAATGATCATGGGTGTTCGTGCCCGTGTACCAAAATTGCCTGCTTCTGTTATGGCACTCGTGGTTTTCCCTTACTTACACACCGGGTAGAACAGCGATAGACGTTGGACCAGGCCTTACTTTTGTATTCCATGCGACGATCCATCCTCATTTATAGCCACCGGAATAAGGCAGCTGCATTAATTCCTATTCGGCCTGGGTTCCATATAGTAGCCGCCGGATCGAGGTAATCCTCAGCCGTTACTTAACCGTTAGAATCGTCCCAGATTAGCCAGATGACGTCAACTCCCGCGAGGCCTTACAGAGGTAAAGACAAGGAGAACTGCCCGAAAACAAAAGGGCCAGCGTGGACCATTCGGTGCGCGCTTTCCCGGCCGTGGCCCCGTCTAAATAAAGACGTACAGTCATTCGTGGAACGGTGGCGTATTGGCCGCGGCCGATAAGCTCGCCAGCTAGCCGCTTTTCCAACTCGCGCACCCTCTATACTATCTCTTCGCCTCCCCCCCCCCCCCCCCCTTGTATTTTTTTTAGTGCGCACCATGAACTGCGAGCAGCCTTGCTCTGGCACTGCGACGAATCCCAGTCATCGTGTCCGAGGTGCTTTCGCGACTCGCACAAACTCGGCCGCACGGAGACGCGAATAAAAAGGGGCAAAACCGGAAAGAGTGAAAGAAAATTAATCAAAGTGAGAGAGCAGAGGATGGCGAAAGAAAGAGAAGCAAATGAGGAGAGGAAAAGAAAGAGCAGAAACTGCGGTGAAGAGTTGCCTCCTATAAATTTGGATTGGGAGAACATTTCCCAGAAGTAATCCGCTCCAACGTTCGGGGATGTGTTGCGCGCCGTTGCTGCTGGCTCTCTTCCAGTTTTTCCGGCTGTTTGTTTTGTCATCGCGAAGAGCTCAACAAAAAAAAAAAGAGAAACATGAGTAGGTGAAGGGGGAGGAAGGCACAAGCACCTCGAGTGTAGTAAAAATTTACAGTTCACGAGCAAGCTAAACATCGAGCGAGTAAACCGACAAAATCTAACGCAGACAGCAGCGACGGTATCAGGCAAAGGGAAAAAACGACGCGGAGATATTTGCGGGCGAAGCGAGGAAAAACAAAAATTTTATGACGGAGAAACAGTCTTTGATAGAAATGCGTCAAAAAAATAACCAAAAAGACAGAAGGCTTAGAGCGACATCAGCTGGGGGATAGGTGGGGCAGAGTAGCGTATTAATAAATCAATAAAAGCAAACCAGTGAACAAAATGCCCGGCACCGTCGGATGCAGCGCGAAGACTCCGAGCCGCAATAAAACACGGCGGAAGTGGCGAACGACAAGGCTGGCCATAGCCGCGAGGCGAGCCTCTTCGTGGGGCAACAGCCGAGAGCTCCTCCTCCGGAGGCCGCCAGTGGCAAGTGAGAGCGTGCGTGCGTGGGGAAATGGCGCTTCTTCTGTATCAAACCGGAAATATCCGGCGGAAGTAAGTTGTGCTCGTTTTTCACGGAAGAGCTATTGGCCCGGCCGGCCGTTTCCGGCGCGGCCGTGGTGGGCCTAACTGCGCGGTCCGCTTTTCGAGCGTGGTCATTGGGAGCTGTCCTCGCGCGCCGCCCCAAGACGACCACTTCGCTGCCGGACGCCAGCCGTAGGAAATGTGCGAGCGCAGTGACGACGGCGACGCGCGAGGCCTGTTCAATGAGTGAGCCCCGAGGACTCGGCGGCCGCTTGCATGAGAGCGCACACACGGCCGCGGCTTTTGTTCTTCCTAATACTTGGAGGCGCCCGGCTGAGAGAGTTGCGAAAGTATGGTGGGCTTCGACGCAACGTCCTTTTGACGTTGTGCACATGCTGGAACGCCAGCTGTCCGTGCCGGCTTCCATTCGCTAAGTGACGTAAACGTCACCGGAGCACTTAATGCCCGTTAAGAATGCGTCTATAGACCTCGTTGACACGGGTGACATCACGTGTGACTTCAGGATCACTCTTTGCTGTTTGCCACTACCACCATCTACATTCACACAGTACTTCCGTGTTATACGCCTTTGAGTACAAGTTGTCCGCCAATAATTTCACAACGCGTGGTGGTCATGTTTTATTGTGCTTATTTCGCAGTGTGGCGCGCAAGTTTCACTTATCTTTAGTCATGTGTCTTGCTGATAGATTAGTCGTTTCAACTATCGGAACCAATAAATTTTACAAGATAGAAATTTAAGTTGATGCCACTGAATATTTTAATTTCTTATATGCCATCGTGTAATACGTCCACAATATACTACTTGTTTGACTATCCTAATGTAATTATGTTGTGGCAGCCGTTCCGTCTTCGCTAGACCTCCTAGCCTGTGAACCGACTGACCAAGTTATTGTGCATGCCATTATCTTCCACCAATTGAAGATGGTACCTGAAAATAAAATCAGCTACAAATTCTACATTCACTAAAAAGCGAAAATAGGTCAGAGTCTGATTGCTGACAAAGCAAACATTGTCTACGTTTCTGTTCTTTTCCTAAAGTGATACATGCCACCAGCTGCTTTGCGATCAAGACATGTTACCCAAAACCAACTCAAACTAGATTTCATTTGCATTACTATATATTACAGTTTTTTTCCAAGCACTGAGGATTTCCATGCAGGGGGAAGGTACTGTGCTACCACAATTTTTGCATATTTGTTTAACTGCATCCTGCGACAATTAACTTAGTGCGACAGCACAGTAAAGGTTATAAAGCCAAAGTGATCGTTCTTTATACTATACTCTCCTACATAACTGTGCAGGGGAGTAACCTTGGGGTGGGGAACACAGGATAAAATAAACATAATATTTATATATTTATTTATTCGTGCTCGAAATCTGAGGTCTTCGTTTTCAGTGAACCAGTCGTGCCTAGTCTGTTTTCTTGTGGCCAATACCTGCGCTAGGTGTTTTTGCACACACACGCATACAAAGCTTCTCTCCTAAATTATTGCAATGTACCCTTATTTTTTATTAAATAAAGCCTTAGATATCTCATGAAACACGTGGCTTTAGCGGCACCGGTGTCTCGTGTCAACATGAGTGACGTAAAAAAATTATCATGAGATCTACGCGTGAGATAATAAAGCTTCAGTAAAAGTAGTCTAGGGCAGGCACTGAGATTGTCCCTAGCTCACGCCACCCACGCTATTCCCAGTGGGGGGTGGAGGGGGGGGTCAAATTATCAAGTTATCATGGGATGACGTAGCTATATGATGTTACCATAGCGTCACAGACTCCCACGATTTGTGGTGCCATCGCGCCATCATCACGACTTCACTGTGACGTCATCACATGACATTGTTCCTCGGTGAGGATCTCAGAGATCATTTAAGAGCACGAGTGAGATGCAGAGAGGTCGCAATATTTTTCTAATTCTGGGTGGAGCGCAGAACTCCGTTCACGTGCAGGAAGCTGTGATAGGGCGGGGGAGAATCATCACGTCGATCGAAAAAGAAAAGAACGGCTTTTGCCTCAGAGTCGCCTGAAGTGAAGGCATAAAGAAGCCTTCATAAGTGCCTTTTGTTTTTTGTTTTCTATATATTCAGAGAGCAAAAACATGGAGAGTCTGGACGAGCTTTTGCTGCTGCAGCGTTAGTCATGTTCCGCATACAGGCAAAATTGATGACATATCCCTCTCCCATCTGCGCATCGTAAGTTGTACCGGCGATTAAAAGTGCGCGAACAGAGCTGACGAACGTGGCTAAATCTGATATAAAATTGGCCGCTCTATATCTGTCACTTGTATAGCACTTGCGATAACATATTCGCGATCTACCAATGCTGCTGAAGCAGTGAGGAAACATGTCATCGTATTGAACATGCATGAAGAGACGTGAAGCAGAAGGGGGGGGGGGGGGGGGAGGTTATTTGAGCCGCAGTCGTAGAGAAACATACTATATACAGAGTGGCCACTCGAACCTTTTCGTGGCCCAGCAAGATAGGCTCTGACCAACCACTAGACGGCGCGCCCATGCTTGCTTCTACTCTTCTGTCACGACATATAATAGCCGCCTCAGGAAGTCAAAGAAAACTTAAGCTTGGCCTCAAACTTCTGCGAAAAAGAAACTTTATTGATTTGTACAATTTTCCACATCCACTTTGCAATGTGTCCCGCTGAGGACGTTTAATGCTTTACCACAAAAATCAGTAATGTCTCACTGTGAAGTGTTGTTTCTCTGCATTTATTTTGCACAAAAGCTACACATTCATGTGGTTTAGATGAGCTGTATATGTATTCCTTCCGTGCAAGCAAGGATTCGTAGCCTAGTGGTAAATACACTCGCTTTCGGACCATGAGGGTACGGGTTCGAATCCCAGCATCGGAAGAAAGTTTTATTTATTTATGCAAAAGACATAATCGGCACTGACCAGCCACTCGTGGCGCTGAAAGCAACGCAGTAGCTGGGCCGCAGGACTTATGGGAGTGTCCATCTTTATGTACGTTTCTCTATACCGCAACTATGTCCCTCCATTCTGAAGGCGTGGTCGCAATCGCTGGCACGCGCAATATATCTTGGCAGGCATCCGCAGATGACTCGTATGCCCCAAAACGTGCTGCGCTCTCAACGCGAAGAGACAGCGAAAAGCACATCTAGCCCTATAACAACCGTATTTTCTTACACTATACAATTCAATGCAAAGAAGCAATCTGCCAACCTTACTTTGTAAAAGATTACAATTTGTTGCTATCGCATTCATTGCTGCACCCTTGTGTGCAACCTATTTTAACACGAAAGTGTTAAAGAGCTAGCTTAATTGTTTCGCGGAAATTCCGGCGTCGGCTTCGGCGTTGGCATTGTTGGTTGTAAGCTAAAATCATCATCTTATGCGTGATCAAAAATTCGAGAATAATGGAAAGAAAATAAATTATAAAAAAATCATGGGTTACAATGGGTATGGAACCAGGGTCGTTTGGATCTGAGTTGAGATTGAACTCGGGTCGTTTGCGTGGCAAGCAGATGTTCTACTTCGCTGACACGCGTCCACTTCTGAATACAGCGAAAAGAACATCCTCTGCTTCGATGCGGCGACGTGCGGGTCAGTAGTCGAGTACCTTAGCCACTAGACTACCACGGCGGGGCAGCGTTCAACCCCTAAAGACGAAGCTTTAGGGTCCCCTTAATTTTTTTGTTATGTATTCCTGCTTCAACCGCTAAAAATATTAGCACTCCTAGACGCAGGCTGCACTGCAATGTTTTTGGAGCTTTGCGAGTGTAAAAGATATTTCGGTGAGATTACACGCAGGACATGATTATCACGTATATTAGGGAGTTTATGCGAGCGTCAGATCGCATAATCGAAGATAATCGAAGCATAATCGAAGCTTAGATCACGGGGGCATAACAGGCAACCGCCGCTGATCATCAGATTCTCAACGGCCGACGAATTTGAGCGCCGCTAGCACTATGCAGAGTGAATCTGTTGTACGTTGAGCTTATCAAATAAAAATGTTTCTAATAGTGTGAGTCCTTTCTTCTTCAAGCCACCTTCACGTGACAATATTATAAACTTGGTCAAGTGAGCGAACTGACCTATATAGTGACACGTTCATATGCTCTACCAGCGTAGCTTCGATTGTGCTGCAGCGGAAAGTTTCCGCAATGAATGCTTCATCACAATCGATGCAACTAGAGCTCGCCAGCTGTCTGGAAGTTACACTACAGATCAAAAGCACCCTGCCTCTAGTGAAGGTATTTAGGTCATACTTCACGGTGGGTATGCGTGAGGTACTTCATTTGTTCATTTGAAAGATGCTGCGATAAAAAAGGAAAAAAAATAAAACGAAACAAAAGAGAACAGGCAGGAACGCCTTTGCTTGGCTGCACTTATGAATAATGAAAGGAATAATGGAAGAATGGTACGGTTGGTAAAAACGAACTATGATTGCGAAACCACGGAAGAAGATTGCGTGCTTGTTTACAAGCTGTTCCTGAAGGCCAGTTGACCCCAAGAAGTATGATAGGGCCTCTGTGGCAAGAGCAGCATTGAAGGAGCACCGCCAAATTTCGGTTGGTTAGCCAATTAAATTTATTAGGGCGGCTATGTAGGTTTTATTTGGCAGTAAAACGCAATGCTATCACATAATTACGTCAGTTTTGTTATCATCGGATGCCAACTCTGACGCTCATTGGAATTTCCGCTTAATAGAACATATAATACTTTGGCATCAAGGTTACAAATGTTGCTTATATTATTTAGAAAACATACCAGCATGTGCTATAGAAGTGTCACGTATTTCAAGCGTTACAACTCTTCTGGCGTAACGTTCGAACCTCCTCGAAACACTCGGACAGTAACCAAATCAACCGAATTAAGCGCTTACTCACTTGAAGCTACGCTGGTCATTTAATTTCACAATGTGTGCCTTTTGCTGCTTGAGTGCATAATTTGGCAGATGTTATTGTCGTTTGCTTGTCTGTAGTGCTTTTCAGTCCTTCGTGTTTTTAGAATAGCTTACTCGGCGAAAATGAACAGCAGGCGCCCAGAGAAGCACCAAGCTCAAACTTCTTTTAAGCATCTCTAGAAAATTTCGGTCACCTTCGTCACCGAGTTCCAAATGTATAGTCTTTTGGTGGCAATGTGCACTTTGAAGTTAGGCGCCTTAAAGGCACCGTTGTCACGCTATGGTTTACCTTAGTTTATATGTAGAGCAGCGTTTTGCCTCGAACAATCTGAGGGTGACAACATCTGAGAAAATATTTCTAAGGCAACATTAGGTAAAGAACGAAGAAGTTCGCATCGCAAGTAATTCTCTAGAATGTGGAGGAGTCACTTGATGTCAGTCATTATAACTTCTTTCCGCGCATCTTAGGAACAAATAAGCACAAAAAAAACTAAACAGCTCTGCGGCAGCTGCGACCGCACCTTTCAAAGTTTACGCTCATGGTATGCCTCAACCGAGCCTTTCACAGAAGTAAATGAATTACGAACCGTCTTGTCACGGTGTTTGTTCGCTGTTGAAACTTCGTGCGCATAAGTTTATTATCCATGGCAGTACTTGAAACCAATTCGCCTCGTGTATAGTTCTTGTTATGTACGCTCATTGACAAAATAAGTCGGGACGTGCGAGCGACGACCACAATCCGGTAAAACTGCATCGCCGCGCCATCTGACGTGGAGGGTGCGCATGCGCGTTCTTTCAATTTTGCAGCCATATCAGTTTACTTTCTTGCAGCGTACCAGTAATTACATGTATAGCGTTTCGTGCTAGGAGTCGCTTTCTTCGTTCCGTGACACGCTCAGTTCAACGGCTGCACGGTGGCGGCGAAGTGTATGCGGCTCGCTTCCCAGAAAACGCAGAGCAGCCGAACTTTTCGCTTAACGCGCTGGTGTTAGAAGCTCCTTTCGCAGAACTTCCGGTGTCGGTGTCTACGTAAGCGTCATTGGTAGTGGCCGAAAACAAAGCGGGTTCTGCGTGGCAAAAATGTGTTCCATGTCACGCGCACAGGCTTTGTTTTCCTCACGGCACGTTGGACTAACTAGGGAGAGTAATCTCGATCAGGTTCTCGTGTTCTACTCTTAGGCACAAATCTCAAGCGCCCTTCTCACTTTATCGTGGTTTGAAGAGCGCACACATAGAGTACAGAGAAGCAAGCAACGTCTACTCATTCATGAACAGGCTTTGTTCTTTTCAGCTGTCACTAAGCTTTTTTGAGTTCATCACTGCTCTCACATTTTTTCGCAACTTCCTGCACCCTCGCGAAACGCGTTGTGATTTACATGCTCTCTTTAGAAGATATCGCAGGCTCCGAAGAAGCGTGATTACAGCTAATATTTTCGAAGACTTGCAAAGTTTGCTATCCTGTCGGAAAACTTGCCGATCAGTGTCTGAGCGTGACCACACACGTGGTGTACTGTTTCACAGTATTTAACGACAACTCAATGTGGCATAAAGTGTTTAGGCTAGCAAATTTTCTGTTCATGAACACATATTTCTCAATAAAAAATTTCATGGCACACCTACCTCCACTAAAACGCCGATTAAAAATTGTAGTTATCAAAAGCTAGCCAGAGTTGCGCCATGCCACCATAGAATCATCTACACAGTCGATGAGCTGATTTTAAGTGGTTCGAATAGAATACTGCTGTCACGCCATTTCTTTATCTTCGCCCGTCCATCATGCGTTCGGGATTTCGATTGGCTAGCGATACTTGTTAAACATGTAGAAATATTGAGCGCCGGATAAAGGTCTGTCGTCCACTGAAATGACGGCTCGTGTTCCCATTGAAGATTGGCGATACATCGCCAGACTTTTTGTGGAGGATGCCCCGCAGGGAGAAATAGCCCGAAGAACTGGGAGGTCAAAGAAAGCGATCACCAGGATTATACGCGCTTTTATAGAGAATATGAAACACTTGCGGATGCCAAGCGGTCTGGGCGACCAAGAGGCGTGACGCACGAGGCCAACATTTTTAGTTCTGGCCGCAGCTGTCGCGTATCCTTTCTCGTCGTCCGAGGAAATCCGGGACGAGCTATAATTGAATATTCCTACAAGGACAGTGAGCTGACGATTGAAGAAGGCCTCAATTTACAATTTTTCCTCGGTGCAAAAGCCTTTTATGTCCGAGCGACCGCGCCAACACCGCTTGGACTTCACTTTAAAATCACCAGCATCAGAAGAATGGAAAAATGTAGTTTTTTCTGACGAGTCGACTTTCTGCACTCGGTGGGATCAGCAAAGGAGGGTGTGGCAGCCCTTGAATTAGGGGTAACCAATGCGTTCACTTTTAACGATGTTAATGTTTTGCTGCTTTGTATATGCGAAATATTTTCCTACATGTATTATTATTCAGTTTTTTTTTCAAACTCATTTGAACAAATAAAAATATCCTACAATGTCAATATCGAAACAAATGGACTGCTAATAACAAAACGTCCACAGATAATTCTTTGTTAGAAGCACGTTATATGCAGTTTTTCACGCTGCGTTTTATACGCGTTCTTCCAACGATGGTTCAAACCACACTACAGTTTTAAACAAGCGCGCCTAATTATTCCCAAATCAATTTTCTGCACCTTTTGCCTGCCCATTCTGGTTTTTTAAATATGCAGGTACAACCTTGATTATACTCAGTGTCCTCTCAAGTGGCCACTGTTCTGTGTTCATGTGGGATTTTATCAGCGAAAATGGGCTATGATGCCACTTGTCCACATTGACGGCAAGTCCACAGCGCCCTACTACAGTTCCCTGCTACAAGAAACCATGCTCCCATACGCTCTGAACGAACCCTTTCCCGACGGCTGCTTCATCTTCCAGCAGGACGAAAACCTCGCACACATGGCTCATCAGGTGACAACCCTGCTTGAAGACCATGGCGTACGCACCTTCCCGTGGCCTCCCTGTGGCGCAGACGCGAACCGAATCGAGAACGTGTGGGATCGAACGAAGTGAGCTTTGTCCAGGCTCAACCTGTCTAGGGAAACGTCGGACGCGCTTTGGAACGCGATTCAAGAAGGGCGAGAGGCCCTTCGGTTGGGTGGCAATTATGTCACCTCGGTATACACCCTTTCACTGTTTACAAACACCGGCTCTTGATGACGTCTGGTGTCGTCCTTCAAAGTGCCCTAATAGCATCGGTGAGCAAGGAGAGCGTTAGAAAATAGCCCACTGACTTTCAGCAGTATATTCCCTTTATTTGACAAAATATATTCTAATAAATGTTCTTTTGAGCTACATTGAGCATTACGCACATTATAATCTGAAAATTAATAACAGGCTTTTCTTACCCTTGAAACCCGTGAAAACGTCTTTCAGTTTTGACGAGCAGGTAAATGAGAACCGAAAGTTCTTTTGCGGCACAAAGATTGCAGTCTTGAAACCGTCTATACAAATGAGTGCCAAGAAGGATGTCAGAAAAGTTCGGCAGATCCCATGTACCTGGGGATCGACGTTATACGAAGCATGCGGAAGGAAGGTTTCCATGTTGCAATTTTTAATTGAGCGGCACCTCATGAAATGACGCTAAATATATTTACAAATTTTGCCCACATATACATGTGATGAATAGTTGCAGATGTTTATATAACCAGTTGTTTGCACTTGCGCAACGACGCCAATTGGAACATGCGTATTAGCTACACCAGAAGATGACATCAAGCGCTTAGGCTCGCGAAGATGCAGGCCCAAGACACGTCTACATAAATCAACTTCAGCGCATGGCAACTAACCACAATTGACGTTAAACCAACATGACGGCTGTAATAAAGAAGTACATATGTAGTGTTTATAAAATTGGGTAGACAGCACTGCAGCCACTATTGACGTTTCACGAAGATCAGCGTCCATTTGAAAAGTAGTTCCGAAATCTGACGTAGCTCTGTTGTGAAATGCTTTATTGTAAAGCAGAATGCTTGGGTTTGATTCCAGCTGGGACCCTGAGATTTTTTTGTTTACATTCATCGGGCCGACGTTACCGATGTCGGGTATTTCACGTACGGGACGGTATTGTGACATTATTCGTGTGTTTACCAGCGCGTCATATTCGTCAAACCATCTTGCCCGCCAATGTTAATTTTGGTTCACGCCAAGTTAAGGGCGTGACCACGTAAGGACTCAAATGTAAGCGGATAAATAGATAGATAGATAGATAGATAGATAGATAGATAGATAGATAGATAGATAGATAGATAGATAGATAGATAGATAGATAGATAGATAGATAGATAGATAGATAGATAGATAGATAGATAGATAGATAGATAGATAGGCTCAAGGTTGCTTATGTTCGCTAAGAAATGCTTTGAATTCAATAATTTCCGTGAACGGCCACTTCACTCACTATAAACCTTTGATGGTGGTTGGGGGGGGGGGGAGGGGTTGTGGTTAGATGAGAAAAGGCACCTAATTTCTGCAACCCGGTCGGGAGCACGGCGCAGATTTTTGTCACAGAGCGGGTGAAGGGAGCAGAGGGGATAAGTTTCGCCACTCCTATTTTTCGCTCACCCTCAGTTGCTTTCCTTTATTTGTTTTTTGAAGGCCAGCTTATGACCTCGCCTATTACAGCAATCTTTTTTTTTTCTAGTGCATTCGCCTCTTTTGTTGTATGTGCAAGGTGATCTGCTTGTATCTTGTTATATTATGTTTATAAACTGAAGCATTCTTTACACTCAACGCCTTTTCGTTTTCGATGCCCTCGTTCGTGTTTCACTATTACATGATACGTTTCAACTAAAACAAACATGTGGAGAAGAAAATTAATGACGCGTGTGGCACCACTGATCCACTGTAACAAGATATGCTATCTTTAATCAGGCCACAGCGAGTCGCTTACACTTCACCGCCACTGGGCCCCCCGTTGAACTGAGCGCGTCACAAAATAAAGAAAGCGACGCATAGCACGAAACGCTACATGTAATCACTACGCCCCGTCGCGGGGGTCTAGTGGCTAAGGTATTCGGCTGCTGACCCGCAGGTCGCGGGATCGAATTCCGGCTGCGGCGGCTGCCTTTCTGATAGAGGCGAACATGCTGTAGATCTGTGTGCTCGAATGTGGGTGGACGTTAAAGAACCACAGGTGGTTGAAATTTCCGGAGCCCTCTACTACGGCGTCTCTCACGATAACATGGTGGTGTCGGGACGATAAATCCCACATATCAATAAATAATTACATGTAATCACTGACACGCTTCAAGAAAGTAAAAAGGTATGGCTCCGAAATTGAAAGGACATGCATGCGCACGCTCTACATTAGGTGGCGCAGCGATGCAGTTTCATCGGATCGCGGTCGTCACTCACAGTCCCGGCCGATTTGGTCAATGGGTGTACACTCGGGTTCCACGTGGCCAGGACATACAAAAGACCAAAAAGAGCGTATGATAAAACACCAATTCCTAATAGTGCTACGTAGCAGTACTTAAATTTTTGATCCTTAATTAAGTAGAGGGCCGTCTGAGCCAACTGAGTTGTTTCTTTTTATTTAAGGCGATAACCTTAAATGCTTCAGGAAACGTGAAATGTGGTCATCAGTGACTTCGCCAGCGTCAACACGAAGTGCTGTAAAAAGTTATGTGATTGCTTTTCCCGGCGGCGTCATCATTACATCACGGTCCCAAAAAAACTTACGCCACACAGTGACGATGTCGCTTGACGTCATAGCTTGGCCACTAGTGGGACGATCGTGGCCTCACCAGAAAACAACGTGGGAAGTCGAATGCTACCAATGCCTCCGCAAATTTCTTAACCACATCGGGGTGCAGAAAGCTTCACAGCGGAGTTGTGTGTTTCGGGAGGAGGGTTGGACTATGCAATCGACAATGAAGAAAAAAGATAATGCCTTTCGGCCTAGTCAAATGCAAAGAGAAATCGCGCGACCTATTTTCTTGATCGTCATTTTCAGAGAAATTTAATTTGCTGATTTCCTGTCTTGCGTGCAGAGTAGCTTCACAGAAAAGCACTTGCGGCGCTCTCTCGGTTCTGCTGGACGCAAAACGGCCTTTTTTCGCTTCTATATTTCTCTGTCTCATTCTTTTTATTGATCCTCCACCCACGCCCGCTGTGTATAAGTGGTTGTTTGTCTTTATTTGCATCTCGAGAAAAGAGCAACACCCACATCGCTGGCTTCTTTTTGCTCTGGGGACCGGCAGCGGTGGCCAAGGAAAGAGAGTCGGCGACTACGCGAGACGAAAACGGCGGAATGCGAAACGAGCACCGCAAAGCGCACAAATCCTCTTAGGCTTCCGCTTCCGGAGCACCTCGAAGGCAAACAGGATTTTCTCAGTTCTTCCAGTCTGCCGCGTTAGCCTTCATTTTAATACGATTTCCGAACGCGCTAATCTAGCTTCAGACAAAATGAATCTAGATAACTCGGTACTCTTCTTGAGCAGACGCTCGGCGTGTTGGCTATAGTGGCGCGCCATTATTTTCTCGATTTTATTTTTCTCGACAAACTCGCTTGCAGTGACCTCACAACAGCCGACGTGAACATCTGTATAGTGGTGTCATTTAGGGTGACAACTTGAGGCGAGGCATACATTATGGTTGAAGTCAAATGACTACTTTTCGCAGCTCTTATTTTAAATAGATAGGAAGAGAGAATAGTAATAATTGATATAGTTTAAATTAAAGTCCCAACACTATGATACAATCATTAAATGTGTCACTGTCAAGGGGTGCGAAGATATGGCACACTTGGGGTTCTTTAACATGCACCTAAAAGTAAGTACACGAGCTTCAATCTGTTTCGCTTCCATCAAAAAATGCGGCCGCCGTGGAGACGGAGAGTAATAAAAGGAGAAGGAAGGTAATAAGAATAAAAGAAAGGCAGGGAGTTTAACTAAGGCTGAGCCCGGTATAGGCTACTTTGCAATGTCGAAGACAGGAGGAGCAAGGGAAGTTCATAGAAGAGTTAATACTAGTTCTACAACATCCCCCTTCTTTCTCGTAAACGTTCCTAATAATCTTTTAGAGTGTGCACAGTGCGTTCATAGGTTGCTTATAAAGACTGCGTCAGGACAGAAAAATAAAATCGAACCCCATGAACTCGTACTGAGTGCTCGTCTTCCGAAGCACGCCAGTTTGGTCTGCCAGCACAAATAAAACTTGCACCGATAGTGCCCCTTTCGCACATGTTTTCCTTCCTTTTTTTTTAGTTTGCGTGTTAAGACAATCATATTCGCGTACATTGGCATATTGGGCATAAATTAAAAGCATTTTTGCTATTTAATACACTACAAATTAAGCCGATAGACATGTCCTTGAAATAATTGTATGTGGGTTTCTTTAGTTTTGCATAGTCCTTTATTACTGTCGTGGTTATTGTTTTAGCGAAGCTTTTCAACAGCAATTGACGTATTGATATTCTTAACGAATAAACTTGAAATTCGCCTATTCGCTAGGGGAGCTTCTCCTCCTTTTGGTTCCGCCTCACTGGTGTGACCTTTCTACCACGTGCGCCGGTGCGATTGGATGTCTGCAAACTCTTCGCAGCAATCCCCTTTTCGCTAATGACGTACACTCCTTGCTAGCTGCCTTAGTGCACGGCACTAATTTCACGGTCGTGAAACTCTGTCGTGGTTGAGCAGCCATGACACTTCCATAAGCTGGCCGAAAATTGCACTGAAACTTGCCTCGCCAGGAATTTCCTACATGCGTCCTCTATAAGAAGGATCCCGATATCTTTCATGGCATAGACTCGATACTTGGCTCTTGCGTGGTCGCCGCGTTAATTAGGACTGATCGGTAAAAGTTGTAAGCCAAGTAATTAGTACATTTTTATCTAATTCAAGTTGCGGATTCATTGCCATACGTGAAAAAAAATCGTCGATTAATTTTTTCTAACACACAAAAATTCGTAACTGAAAAAAGAAACAAAAAACAAGTTGTATCAATCGATAGGCACGTTCGTTATCACTTGGTTATCGTCAATAGCACAGTCCTAGAGCTTACCTTAACAGCGGGTGAAGTTTACTTTTCGTTCTCTCGGGCACCACCGAATTGAGAAGTGATATCTTCATACAGAAAATACGTCTAATAAATGTTTCTCTTTCTTCTCAAAGCCAGCGCGAAATACATTTGATTAGTTTGATTTTGATGAAAAATAGGTTCACAATTGGTTTCTTCGCACACTTGTTCGCATACCATTGCCCCGTACATAGAAATTTAGTACGTACCTTCTTCTTAGCGTCACTATATATAGTTCACGGCGGTATTATTTCCCTTGATTGATTGATATGTGGGGTTTAACGTCCCAAAACCATCATATCATTGCGAGAGACAACGTAGTGGAGGGCTTCGGAGATTTCGCCTACCTGGGTTTTTTTAAGATGCACCCAAATCTGAACACATGGGCCTACAACATTTCCGCCTCCATCGGAAATGCAGCCGCCGCAGCCGGGATTTGATCCCGCGACCTGCGGGTCAGCAGCCGAGTACGTTAGCCACTAGACCACCACGGCGGGGCTATTACTGCCCTTTTTATAGAAATACAGTCATGCGTTAGCTAGCTAAAGTGGCACAACTGCGCATATGATATTGTAAAACACTTGTCTTCAGAAGCGAGAGTAGTTGAATTAGGTTATCTGCGCTTTTTTGCCATAAGGTTGCGCACTAGACACATAGCGTGACAGCCGTCTGTCTGCTTCTACGCATTTGAATTGCGTTCAGACGGGCACGTCGCAGACTAGCAGAATCCGCCAGCTCACGTTTAGTCACAGTCATCTTGGTGCGCTGTAGAAAATAACTTCATGGAAAACATCATGTGTGCTTAAAAAAATTGACAGATGCCACGTAGAGTGGGAATCGATGATATGCGAAGCATGAATGAGGACGGTTGATGTTTTCATTTAGGATCAAGAAACGTTGCAAGGCGGACGTAAATTATGCCGTACAGCACTTCCATGCCTTTATTATCATATTTGCTCCTGGTATTTATGTTCGCCGTCCATTCACGTCACGTAATACAAATTTGGTACATGTGAGGCTAGCGAAACTGCCGCGAGCGCATCATGAGGGTGGTATGGTCGTGTTCTGACATGACACGCACGCCATGATTATCACGTTTGAACGTGTTATTTATGTTCTTCGTCTATTCATGTCACGTAATATCAAATTCGGTATATGTGAAGCTAGCAAAATGGCCGTGAGTGCGTTAAGAGCGTAGCATGTTGCCATGCTTTACATGACACGCATATCATGATTATCATGTTTGCACGTGTCATATACCTTTTCCGTCTATTCAAGTCACGTATTATATTATTTGTTATATGTGAAGCTAGTGAAACAGCCGCAAGCGCATCGTGAGTGTGTCATGTACTCATGTTTTTACATTACACGAATGTCATGATTATGTTTGCACCAGTAATAAACCTTCGTCATACATTCACGTCACGTAATATCAAATTTGGCATATGGGAAGCTGGCGACACGACCGCAAGCGCACCATTAGTGTAGCGTGTAGGCATGACTTACTTGACATACATGTCATGGTTTTTACATTAGGGCCTGTGACGTATGTTTGCCATGTAGTCATGTCATACCATAACAGTTTTGCAATATATCACGCGAAGGAAACTACCGCAAGAGGAGCAAGACCATGACGTTTAAATCATGTCAATCATGACATAGATGCCACAATTTTCATGTTACGACAAGTCACTTATGCTCGTGATAGTCATATAATGTCATGCCAAGTTTGGTATAGATCCCATTATCGAAACGGTCAGGAGAGCTAGAAGTTGTAGGCAGATATATCCATAGCTAAATCTCTATCTCTAGATAGAGCTCTATCTCTAGAAACAAAGATAGTTAGATCGATAGCTAGATCTCTATCTCTAGATAGATCTATATCTCTAGAAAGGAAGATAGATAGATCTATATCTCTAGAAAGGAAGATAGATAGATCTATATTTCTAGAAAGAAAGAAAGAAAGATAGATAGATAGATCTATATTTTTAGAAAGAAAGAAAGAAAGATAGATAGATAGATCTGTATTTCTAGAAAGAAAGAAAGAAAGATAGATAGATAGATCTCTATCTCTAGAAAGAAAGAAAGAAAGAAAGATAGATAGATCTCTATCTCCAGAAAGAAAGAAAGAAAGATAGATAGATCTCTATCTCTAGAAAGAAAGAAAGAAAGAAAGATAGATAGCTCTCTATCTCTAGAAAGAAAGAAAGATAGATAGATAGCTCTCTATCTCTAGAAAGAAAGATAGATAGATAGATAGATAGATAGATAGATAGATAGATAGCTCTCTATCTCTAGATAGATAGATAGCTCTCTATCTCTAGATATATAGATAGCTCTCTATCTCTAGATAGATAGATAGATAGATAGATAGATAGATAGATAGATAGATAGATAGATAGATAGATAGATAGATAGATAGATAGATAGATAGATAGATATGATCAAAGTTGCTCAAGTTCTCTAAAAGTGCTTCGCATTAAAAAAAGCAAATATATTCTTACCGTGATGAAAGTAACTCGCTAGAAAATTTTAGAATTTGGGCATTTCCTGTATAAGCTACCCAGCAAGTCGGGTGTACAAAAAAGCCAAAACAGGTTGGTAAGAAAACGCGGGACTTTGCATCAGTAAAGGTTCTATGTGTCACCCACAAACGTGAAATCTAAAACTACCAATTGTCGCGAATGAGACGGCGTTCACTGAAGCACACGGCTTCCGTAGCTGCCAACTGCCAAGTTGATTATTTACGCTATAATAATAATTGCAAGGCACTTGCACAAACTATTATATTACCTATATGTGGGGTTTAACGTCACAAGTCCTTCACGTGATTGTGAGGGACGCCGCACTGGAAGGCATGGGTAGGGAAACTCGCTCATCAGTCCACTCAATCGAACTCAGTTAAAGGCGTAAATTTGAGTGAGCCCGAGTGAATGGGTTAGGTCTGGGTCCAAGTGATCCCAGCCGAGAAAAAAAATCAGTGGGTATGACTCCCAGTGAGTCTAATAGAAGTTAATATTGGTAAAAGAGTCCCTTTGTTAGTCCTAAGCGCAAAATATATTTCCTCTGTGAGTCTGAGGAAGCTTCACATTTTTTGCAGACCAATGATCCGATTTACTTGCCTTCGACAATAACATCAGCCTTATGTCAACTCACATTTATACTAGCGTCTACTCAAGGATACTTAAACGCGCGAGCATTCCTACGTGGGCCCAATATTTATTGACTAGAGGCGTGTGTAACAACTAGGGCAAATGATTTCATAAGAATTTCTTAAAAGTAAACCATCGTTGAAGTCAACTATTTCAATAAAAAATTCTTTACTGTATTGCAACCACTTATTAGTCGAAGTTCAAGGTGCGAGATGAAAAGATGACAAGTATAGCAACAAATATGCGAGGTAATGGTGTTAAAGAGCATTGGCATCATGGTTTGAAAAGCTAAGTAAACCCTAACGGGCTCATGAGTCAACTCACTCAAACTCAGGTCTAGCCGTCATTCTATGAGAGTCCGAATCAGTAGAGGTCACTGAGTGAGTGCGGGTGAGTCCGAGTAAGTCCCAGTAAATAAAGTTCTGATTAGTGATTACCAGTGTGCCATAAGCTCAAAATATCGTGTGTGAATGAATCTGATTGAGCTTCACATGGTTTGCCTTGAGGTTCCCGGAAATTTCGACCGCTCTTTAGCGAGCACTGTTGTCGCACAGAACACAGGTCTTCAGCGTTTTACTTTCATTTAAATGAAACCACCGTGGTCGGTATCGAAGCCACAATTCCACAAATAAGCATGCACTTCGATAAATACGCAGCATTGAGAAATGTGTTTAACTACACAAGTTATTTTTTGAGAACATAGAGGCTCGTATTCACAAACCAACCTTGTCCTTTTCTCACGTTTAGCTCAAATTTCTGTACTCTCTATGTGCGTTATAAGGGCAAAGAAATGGCGACGAGTAAAATATAACAAGATTGGTTCATGTATACTAGCTTACTTTGCTCAGCAAGCGCAATACCGGCTTAAAACTCATGAGGAAAGCTCGAAGCAAGGTTGAAGATAGTTTGTGAGTACGGGCCAGAGTCACACGGATGAGGACAAGAAAGTCCGTTAGTCTCAAAATTCTTGCGGCGAAGGACGAGGTGGAAGACCACAAAGGAACAAAACAGAAAAAAAATGGGTGTGGCAGCTTGGGCTAGTTGGTATGGCATGACGATTGTTATAGCGCGAGAACAAAACGACGACACAGAAACAAAAAGGACACGAATGACAGTTATAGTGGTCGTGTCTTTCGTGTCCTTCTTGTCTCTGTGTCGTCGTTTTGTTCTCGCGCTATAACTATCGTCAGAACAAGAGGGATCGTTATGCGGATAGCATAACGTCAACTTCCCGACACATGGTCAGCCCTCTGCAAAACCCGCAGTGTCTAAACGCACTTACTTGTACGAATTAAAGTATATAGAAAATCACGAGGGTTTTTGAACTGCGTCAAACGATTGAGTGCACCTGTGAGTTCGCGGAACGCTCTTAGTGACGTTATATGCCCATTTGATGAGGCATGTGTATTTGTCGTATACTGCAGTCGTTACATCATCAGGCGTGAGTACAATATGACTTTGAAAGCGCACCGTCAGAACATATACAGCCTTTTAAACTGAGTTTATATGGTTTATATATAGGTATGCGTTGTGATGGCTCAATCGCACAAGCGTTGTGCGTGTTCTTATTGATATGTGGAGTTCAACGCCTCCAAACCACCATATAATTGATTGATATGTGGGGTTTAAAGTTCCAAAACCACCATATGATTATCAGAGATGCCGTTGCGGAAGGCTCAGAAAATTTCGACCACCTGGGGTTCTCTAACGTGCACCCAAGTGTGAGCACATCAACCTACAGCCTTTTTACCTTCATCAAAAATGCAACCACCACAGTGAAGATTCAATCCCGCGACCTAAGGGTCAGTAGCCGACTACTCTAGCCACTGTAGACCACAGGTACGGGGTGGGGCGGCATTTTTGCGTGCGTGCGTGTGCGTTTGTATACTAAAATAAATTATGACTGCGATTTCAGGCATTCACTCGCGCAGTAAATGCTCACAGGTTTTTCACAACACGCTCCGATTTATTTACTTTTGCAAATTTTTATCAAACTTGTGTGTGTACGGCCGTAACATTGACACGGTGCATGCGACTGAGTCACCATCTTAGCACGTCTGTAAACAGGTATTACTGCCACAAGTAGCAGTATGCATTTTGGAAATTCCCAAAAGTCACTTAATCAGATTGATTGATTGATTTGTGGGGTTTAACGTCCCAAAACCACCATATGATTATGAGAGACGCCGTAGTGAAGGGCTCCGGAAATTTAAACCCTCTGGGGTTCTTTAATGTGCACCCAAATCTGAGCACACGGGCCTACAACATTTCCGCCTCCATTGGAAATGCAGTCGTCGCCGCCGGGATTCAATCCCGCGACCTGCGGGACAGCCGCCGAGTACCTTAGCCGCTAGACCACCGCGGTGGGGCATAAATGAATCAGAGTGTCAAGCGAAACCTACAAGCCTTTTGCTGGACATTTCGTAACTGGTGCAATACTACGAACATGAAAAAGTGGGAACGAAAATGATAGGCGGGAGCCGAACTACCAATTGTGTATTGCCGGTGCAAGGCCGAGAAACAGGTAAACTTGCCCTTATGTGTAGTGGCGTGAAAAAGCTACCACAGACATGTCATCACGTGAGTAGTTTATTAAAGAAGAATAACTCAGATTGATAGAGAACAATAGACGTGTCACTGACACAAGGCGACCCATTATTTCAATTATTCCTAGCAGTACCTTTGCTGTTTGGTCTCTGCTTTTGCCGATAAGTATAGTTTACTCAAAACGTGGCAAATGAAATGCGTGACAAACGTGGCATGATCAGACATGCGCAGAAAGATGCACCCCATCACTTTTACCAATACTATTGACATGCTCCCTTAGGCGGTCGTTAATTAGGTAATACATACGCACCGTCCCGTTTGTCCAATGTAGGACTTGCCACAGCTCAGGGTAATTTCATCTACAAGACCTTCGGCCCACCGCCCGAAATGTTTCACGTGCCTGTTTTGGTACCCTTGCTGCTTAGCACGAGAGATTCGTGGGCACATGTGTGCTAGTTTATTCGGGGCGCAAAACACAACAGTAATTGCAAACCTTAGTGGCTACCTTCTTAAGGTTATCGCTCATCTTCTGCAAATAAAGTACAACCTGTGGCTTATGGAGGTTCCTTTTTCTCGAATGCTCTTTCCGAAGCTCCTGTAGCAAAGATATGGCAATGGCATGCACGACCGCCCGAGGAAAGCCAGCCTTTTCGAGTCTTTTAATTTGAATACCTAGGCTGGCCTGCATCATGTGCGGACACGATCTGGGCAGCGCAGTTTGAAGGCAATGCAGGGCAATACTATGTTTTACAGTGTAACGCCTAGTTCACACTGAAGAATCGGCTTTCGACTGTGAGCGGAATGATTTTGCCACTGAAACACAACGTCATTCGCACTAGACGTGCTCCGCGCTGTTGAATATGTCATGGATCTACGGGGCGAACGCGGGATGGATGTGGTGTCGTTCGGTTGTTGTCGCGGCTCGCAAACGCCACTACGCTATTCAGTCTTGGGGACTTCTACTATTTTCGTACACAGGAAGCAGGAAGAAGCAGTAATGCTTACTTTGCTGTCACGCCGCTGTATTGTATTGCATGAATAGCTGGAAAGGCCACCCGCATTTTCCCATGAGGGGAACTCAAGTAAATGCGTCTTAGAGTGGGGGGGGGGGGGGCGGGGGGTATCACGTGAATGTTGTGTAATTTGGTATGGTTTGGGAATGCTTCATTGTTATTTCGTCTTTATCATTCTTATTTTTTATTGAATGAAGGAAATGCGTTGCCTTCAACGAGTGATCAGACGCTGATGTTGGATTTTGCCGCACTATACCGGTTGAAAGTACAGTGGGTTCCCTCACTTCGTCAAGGAAAGCGTCAAATCAAGCGAAATCCAAGTAGAAACGCGCTTGACCGAGTTTCTAACGCGCTATCCAATGCCTACATATACGAGTTGGCCAGTGAACGTTCGTGCAGCGCGAGCAGTCGGTTTTTACTAGCAGACGCTATCTGCGTCGGCATTGCGAGGCAAGAGACTGGGGAGGGAGAGCCACAGTTGGCACGAGACGGGAGGATGCAGCATGAGACGCGAGACGTGAGCATGCGCAATCGGTGTGTGGACGACACTGCCGACGCCGGATTTGCGAGTAGGTGCGAATATAGAATGCTCCGCATTTAAAAAAACCATCGACGCCTGCTGCGTTGGTGGGTTCGTCTTTCTCGGCAAGACCGCGACAAGCTCTGTCACGCCATCTACTACCTTTTCCACAAAACTAGGACTTGAAGTATGCTACTACACAGAGTTGGTTAAATTCCCGTTGGTTACAACATTCAGATACGTGCACTGCGACATCAGGAGCGAGTCGGGCTTGGCCGCCATTTTTAATTTCTTGACTAGCACTCCTATTGGCTCGTGGTGACTAATTCGGCGCCAGGTGCTGCTTAAATCGGTGCAAGACCAATTGGCATGGACAGCGGCAATTCGGTGCCCTTTCGGCGGCTGGAATGAGCCATTAGAATACGCGGAATAATATGGCAAGAGCTCGTTATCGCGAGGCATGTAAGCCCAACAAACATGCAGGATCGCTTTTTAAGGCAAGTTTATTGTATGAACACGTCTATTGTACTTTATCAATATCAGTTGTCCTTCTTTAGTCAACTGCTCACGTGATGACATGTCTATGGTAACCCTTTCCCACCAATGCGCATGGGTGGAAGGTTACCTGTTTTTCAGCTTCCACCGGCAATAAACAGTTGGTTTAATGGCTCCTGTCTGCCTCTTTCCTCCCTTACTTAGTTGTTCATGGTATAAGGTCCGTTACAATATGTTCAGCAAAAGAAAGGCACCAGCTCACCCAAAAGCAAATTCTACGAGCAGTTATTGCTCCATTTGTGTGAAACAGCATGATGAAACTCATGATTTTACTCTAGCACTTTTCAAAACGAAAAAAAAACATCAAAACAACGAATTAACGCTGTAGCGTGTGTTACTGCCTCAGGAAGACACTTCGGAAAGCCTATCACTCCCACAATATTTCTTTTTGAAATTATCATTAAACTTCTTTAAAAGACGTAGTTCATAAGGCGTCAGACGCATTCCGTCAGAGTGCTACTTTCGTAGAACATCCAGTCAATTATAGTTTGGCAGAACTGTAGAAGCCCGAGGCAGTTGTTCCTCAAAGGCGAATGCACATTAGCGTGCACCAATCAGCGCACACTCCAAGACAGCCCTCATGAGCCGAACGGGCGAAGGCGACTCTACTTCCTTCGGAGAACGCTGCCATGCGCATGAGTGGGCCTATTCAATTAGTAGCGCTAGCGATCGGCTGATGGTCATCGGTCACCTGGGCGGTAGGTCTCCGGACATTTAAAGTTTTATCTGACGATATGTGACCAACAAAAAAGCCTTATGGCTACTTCATAATCGTGATTCCGATCCTTAAGGAAAAGCAGAGCTATAGATGGCCTGCCATGTTTTCTTTTCGTATTTATTTTCTTTATATTTTGTCTCTTTCACAGTACCTTTTTCTGTATTTCTTCATTTCTCTTTCTATCTGGCTCCCCTGTATTTTTTTTTGCGTCTGCTTCTTCCCGTCGTTCTCTTTTTATGGCTTTATTTGCCTTTCTGTCTTTCTATATCTTTCCCTCTATCTCTCTTTCTTGCAATCTGTTTATTTCTTTTCGCCTTTGAGGTTTTGCTATCTATTTTTCCAGCCTCTCTCTTTATTTTTGTTTCTCTGTCTATCTCTTTCTCCGTCTTTTTTCATATATTTCGTTCATTTTTCTCATTTTTCTTTCTCTTTTCTTCAACCACTTTCTTTACTTCTTTTTTTCTGTGCTTAATGTGCTTCACTTCACCACGCACAGCTTTCGTTCAACACTCGCATTTGCTGTGCTCGGTAGTGGACCTTACCCGATTTCCGTAGCACATACGGGCTGCCACTTTCTGCAGATGACTTAAATGATAGGTGGATAAATAGATGGATGGATAAATTGATGGATATGTAGAAAAAATTGGTGAATAATATTCTGGAGGCGCTGCGTTAGAGTGCCTCGAGCGTGCAGCAGTGGCGAACGAGCGCCTCAAGCCACGTCACACGTGAGACATGAGCGCCGTCTGGCAGTTTTCTTAGAAAAAAAAAACGCATGGCTCTGAGACGGCTGTGCGCGCCCGTTTCAGAGGTGATAAGGTGTAGAACGCAAGGCGACGGGTAGGTGCCACCACCGTCTCGTCTTAGCAAAGCGTTGGAAACACTCGCATTTCCGTGCAAGCGTTGCATGGTCAGCGCATCGTGATAAGCGCTACGGTCCTTAAAATTACTTATTATGCCTTTTCTAGTAAAAGACGCACATTCAGAATATATACGTGTTGTTATAATGCCCCAGACATGCGCAATAATTGCTTTTTACTTGACAATTACACAAGCATGAACGCTAAAGCTTGAGCAACATTGGTGTTCGCTGCGGATGGGGTCGGCTGTTTGGGATATCCGCTGGTGCCGTTTAAAGAGCCCGGTACCGTTAAGGGTGGACAAACAGACAAATGAACAGACAGACAGACCAAAATTTTTGCGTCGAAGGTCCCCAAGAAAGGCTATCATCGTCTTTGAAGACTATCGTCTTCAAAACCACTGTGGCCCCTCGGAACGTGATATAGCACGTTACGAGCCGCTGCCGCGTCAGAACAGAAATACCATCTGCAGCGTCACGGGCTTTGGACTGCTGATGTCGCTTCTTCGAGAGCGGAGCTGGTAACAGCTACTTACAGCTCTGACGACGGGGCGGCCGCCACGTAAACACCGCCAGAGTACTTGTTCTAGGTTGGCAAGAACCACGCATAATGAGCAGGCATTCGTTGTCAGCACTTCTGAATGAACATCAGGCAGCAGCCCGGGCTTTGGGTGTGCCACACCTGAAGTTGCCATGTTGTAGAAGCCCAATCTTCTTCGTGGTAGAAAATAATGTAAATAAAATGAATATGAATAAGTAATCATACTTATGAAAGAGTGTTAACGTTATAAGGATTACGAACCAATTTTCCTGGTAATCATCAAATGACCTAAGTGTCGGAGTATATTGCCCGACGAATCAAGTGCCAGAATTTTTTTAATACTTCAGGGCAAGCAAAATCACGAGGTTTTGTGGCGCACTTTAAGCTTTTTTTCCTGTGTGCAAAAGGGGCAAAGGAAAGGCAAGACATGTGGGAAAGAAGTTATGTCGGCGCATGTGAGGAAATGCGATTGCTCGCTCTCGTTAGTAATTGAAAATTTAGTTAAGGCACACCCCCCCCCCCCCCCACTACCTTTAAAAAAAACAGACGGACAGAAGAGGCTGACGAGGACAGCGCTTGTCCTTGTCAGCCTCTTCTATCAGTCTTTTTTGTGTGCACTTCAACAAAAATTCAATTATGAACGTACTCCAACTGGCCCAACTTGCCGTCTTTCGTTAGTTTTTGTGCGTGAGTGTGGCTCACTGTGCAATGTTAACAGACTAGGAGAGTGCTGCGCCAGCACATGGTGGCACCCAATACCAAAAAGCACATGTGATCCATACAGTTAATTTATGCCGCCAGCTTTTGGCCAATAGCATACCACTCGTTTCTCTATGCTAAACAGTGGGCGAGTGAGTGTGGACCTATGTACGAAAAGAGCGCCTGAGAAAGCGGCAACTCATTCGCGTTTCGCTTGTCAGCTCTCATTGCGAATGCGACAGTAAGAATTAAGTGAGATTCTTACAGAAGTGTCTACAATCCACGGGAGGTGTTTTGTCACTGACACCTAGGCCTGCTTTATGATCACTTAAATGAAAAAAAAGTGCAGTAGTAATGCTGAAAGAAGTACTTTTGTAAAAAAATGTTTTCAACGAAGCAGTCTTATACTTTCGGAATCTCTTTCCGAACACAGGAAAAAAAATTGCCGCAAAATGCCGCTCGTAAAGCTACTTGGCACTGTCACACATAACAGCATGAAGTTTAAAATTAACATGCTGTACTTACATTATAATGATCTATATTCAATGCGGTTGTTTCAATAACTGTCCTAAAATGTTCATCTGCGAGCAAACGTATACAGACTATGGGAAATCATGCCTAAATCGCTTTCTGTGCAGAGTAATTGGGAGCCGTTGGCTATCGCGAGCGTCACTCTGACGGAATGGCAGGCGATTTCTCTCACGGAATTCATCAAAGGAATTACCTCGACAGAAGGCGGCTAGCCAATAGACGACGCAGACAGCAAAAGTATAGGGGCAGCAATGGTCTGTATAATCTGTCTCCCTGATGTACATGGCACGACATCATATATTGACATGAAAAACGACATCTCTGGCGTGTATCGTATGGAGAGAGTGAGAGAGAGAGAAAGAGAATCGGAAGGCTAGGAGGTTAACCAAATATTGGCACCCAGTTTGCTACGCAGCACTGGGGGCGGCAAACAGGGACAAGAAAGAGGGTGTAGAGAGAGAAAAAAAAACGTGAAAAAAAACGTATGTGCACTCAAGACAAAACAAAAACAGAAAACACATAGGAAGAGCGTTCTTACTACAACTGTTTAGAAATGCCAGTTGACCGCGAAAAACGCAGTAGCGCTTGCAGGGCCTTCTGTGATGTTAAGTCCTGACGATATTCTAAAATTATTTCCTCCGACAGAGGTTGAAAATCTAATTTTCTAAGCTCAATGGGGAGGCATAATTGATGTCCACTATAGTTTAGACAGTCACAAAAGACATCGAATGGTTTCTTTGTTGCTACAGTGGTCACAGCCTGCTCTGTGGGCCATTCCAAAGCGGAAAGCCAAGGCGTTGGCAAACGCAACTCCCAACCACCACAGCCTACATAAAAGGGTCGTGTCTGCTCGGGGAAGCCTCGGCGGGAATTGAAGACAAAGGGGCCCTCCAACACTTTCGAACTACCTCTTTTTATTTGTAGTTCGCATAGACCAATGGCTGGCCATGATTTTAGCTTAGGTCTAAGCACCAATATCAAATTATTTAGTCATTTATTCAAGCAAAAAACTCACTACATCACTGCCGACCGCATCAGCGCGTAATGTCACTCGCCATAACTGGGCGGAAATTATGCCTAATGGTTGTCGCCATATGATTAGATAAATGTAGCGTTAGAAGCTATTCTAACGTATAGGCAGATCCCGCAAACTAAGTGGCAGTTTCAGTTTCAAAGAACATGCACGCTCCTAGCGGTTGCCGAACATCCTAAGATTCGGTTGAATGGAGAAAGGGTGATGTGAATCTTCGTATTCATTGGCTTTCACAAGTTTTCACAAATAAAAAAATGATACCCCTGTAAAAAACCTCTCTTTTGTTTTATGTCAGTTCTTATTCCTTATTTCGTGAATTTTTAATCAGGCGAAGTGCGGGAAGTGATTTACTTGCGTTCGTAGTGCTTACCCCCGCTGCTTCTCGCCCCTCGCTCAGCGATATTAGAAGTTGGATCGTGCTTAGTTATCTCACTCTGTTGGCGTGCCAACTACGGGAAAGATAAAGACAGCAAGTTGTGGAGGGCAGAGAACGGAAGCCGCAGTGAGCTGAAGTCAACCCTGCCAACGCCTCATCTATTCTATCAATGCCAGCTACATGCACCTGATCAAAGCCACTTGGAAGAATATTCTAAGGCCTGCTCACTCCCGCCGTGATGTAACTCGTTTCGTCCGAGTGAGCGTGCGTACGGGAAGCTGTGAAACCATTGCCGTCACTGCCTCCTGTTAAAAGATAAAGCGTTCGCGGCGAGTTTCACATGCCTAACAGTTTTATTCTGCCTTTTGGGTGAAAACAATGTGCTGGTTTAAGAAATGTTTTGCGCTTGAAAATGTTTGGAGATTCACCTGTGAGCCATTTTTGCACGAATAAGTCAAAGATTGTACGCTATCGAACGTTTGGTCGATCTAGAAGGGCCGAATTCAACGGACCAACAAAGTGACGAAATAAGGTAAACTTTATGGATTATTTCTTTACTTACACGAACGCAGACACACACTATTTAGAGCATACAAAGAAACCATTGCTACTCAATTGCAAAGTTTCTGCAGTTTTACTTGTACACTCTTTCGAACATCTGGCTTCATAGACGCGTAATTATTTAGAAGATTGTGTGATGATGCCACAATTATTATATTCAGAAAACATCAGGGTGATGACCGTTGCAACAGAAAACAAAATCTTTCGTTTCACAAAAATCTATTGTCACCACGACACAAGAAGTGGCGTTTCATCTTTTGCTCTGACCCCTCTCGCAGTGGTTAGCAGTTGGCCTTATAACTTAGTGACTAAGAAAAATTCTATTGCCGGGTCTATGTTAAATCGTGTAGCCCCCGTAGGTGCTTCCACTACCCTGCTGGTTCTTGGATCGTATTTTCGGTTCTTAAATATTTTAGCTTGAAGTATAGATCACACACCTTGAAACCAATTAAGAAAGCGCTTTGCTTTAAGTGTCTACACGCGTCTCAATTTCAAAAAAACAAATTAGGGTACAGTTCTGGCCAAAATAATACCGCAATGATGTGGTAAGAACACCGGCAGGAAAATACTATGCACAGTACAAATGCACTGAGTATTGCAACAGCATTCCTTACATTTTTCTCAACCAAGTGAACAGAGGTAATGCAAGTCCGCAGCGGTGATTGCCAATAGAGAGTTTTAGAATAGCGCACCACGAGCCCTTGCGGTGCGGTCGCTGCCACTGCGCATGCGTCGTGACGCGAGTCGGCGTTCGCGTTCGCCGACCGCACGCAAAAAATCGGAATATGCGTGCGGTGATGGCGGCCCGCATGTGGCCCGCAAGCGCTAGTTTCGAGGCTATGGTGTCGCTGCGATCGTGCGTTGCGGTTCGCAGCAGGGCAAACGCTATTCTAAAACTCTTATGGCGCCCGCTACGCCCGTAGCGCTTGCAAATGGTATTGTAAAACTGCCTAATGTTTACCGACCCTAAAGTAAGAACACCTGTTCTGAAAACGTAATACCACACGTGTTTCTTATTTATACCATGGCTTACGCCAACAAACCAGAAGCACCATGCATGACATCTTAATTTTAAAAGAAAAATGGGACATGGTAGAGAGGGGTCTATTGGAAAGACTTAAAAATATGTAGTGCGGACAAACGTACCTTCGAGCCACGCAAAAAACGGATGTCGACGTGAGCTATATGAACAGCACGCTCCCATTTATTTCTTCAGTGGTCCTTGGGGAACGGAGAACACTCAAAACTTCTGTCCCTTTGGCGCCACAATTCACCACGCTGCATCACCCAACTCTTCGAATTTGCAGCCGTGCAGGTTGCGAGTATCCACTGCACAAAACGCATAACAGACCCATGCTCCAGTTCACGGACAAAGAAAAAGACTGTCTTCTCGAGTCACTAAAAGCATACCATCACGCCACGAAAACGTTCGTCGGGCTTGGCGATCCATGTCTGTCGAGCGACGAGAGCAAGCATGTCTGTGCAGCGAAAGACACCAGTCAAAACGGAGTGACGTATGAGCCCGCGGAAGACATAGTGAGCCGGCCTGAAATTATCTAGGTGGCATTGGCCCAATCCTGCTGTTCACCACCCTCTCCTCTAGCCCTTTCCTGTTCTCTCCATCACCTAGTCTTCTCGTGTGCTTTGCGGTCATGGGGGAGAGTAGCCCCTCAATGCAGTGTCTCATGACGGAAATCATATCAAGTAAGTTTTTGTTCAGTTGTGTACGGATTCGTGGGGCGGCGTCTTGCATTACCCATGATCACAATATTGGCAGTCACGCTGGTTCTGTAAAATATACGGTGTTTTGGGAGAGCGTGTCGCCCTTGGTGGCTCTCTGCAGGCAACTAAAGGGGAAGCGTCACTGCAACGTTTCTGCATGAGCTGCTCTGTGACGCAGTGGCGGCCTTGTCTTGAGCCAGAAAGAGGCAGCATGAATGAACGAATCTGACAGACGTATGATATTGGTGTGGGAAACGAGTCCATCGCATTTTCGAGGGAAAGCGCTAAGACGCATGTGTGACGCGTGCATTGCGACCCCTCATATAGCACCGCAACACAACCACTACCTCAATTAAGGCGGACCGACGGCTCCCGTTGAGAAACGCGCGTTTGCACTGGCATTGAAATAAAGGAGGCGTTGATAATGCATTCGTCGACGATCGCTTAATGGGGCAACACATGTTTTCCGCGGCTCTGTGGTGTGCTAACAGGTGGATTTTTGTTTTGCGAACGTTTTTCAGCATTTCCTAAAAGCACCAGGTGAGCATAAGAGTTTGGACCCATTGTTTGAGCAGGTGATAATTTTGCATGAGTAAATATGAGTACACCCAGTTCTCCGCAAGCTTGACACGACTGAAATAAGTGTAGTGCTGCTCGACTAATTGGCGAAGACGGCAGCCAATCTCCGGTCGGGGAAATTCGTTTATTTAAAAGATTGAATTCGAGTTTGCTCGGCTAAATAGCTTCAGCTTGTTTTACTTTTGGCGTGTAGAGCAAATGATGTCCAGTAATTATACGCTGCTTCATACAAACGAAATTCTTGTAGCAGCGGTTTCAAAATTTGTGAGTCTTTACTTCTAGTAGTGTCACTCAAATACACGTGATGGACTAATTGCTTCTAAAAATTATTACAAAGGATGTCGTGTAGCCAACGTTTTGACAAGCGAGCATTACTTTTCTTCGTCAAGGCAACGCTGTTGCCCTAACGAAGACAAGTCATCTTGCCGAAACACTGTTTCCAGCGACGTTCTTTCTCGAAAAACTTCTTATCGCTTCAAGCCTTTCTATGCCTCGGAACTTCAGTCTGGTTTGGTACTCCAGATCTGTACGGAAGCTATGCGCGCGGTCATAACAAACGTGATTGAGTGAAATACGACTTGTCCTACTCGTGATTGGTCATAATTTTGAATTGGTTTGGATATCCTGGGTTCAATCTTTACTCATTATGGCCGCGTGTCAAGTGTAAGATAAAGCTGCTTTTATGAATTCACACTGCGTGTATGTTTGTTTTTATATGAAATGTAAAATAAAAAAGTTAGTTTTATTTGTGCCGATCGCGTTTCAACTTACGGAGAAATCAGTCAGCTTGACTGTCGCCTCTCAAGAAAACACTAACACAATAAAAAAACAGATTCACAAAATTTTACGAATCGCCACATTGCCGAAGCGGCCAGCGGACGCGCACAAAGGCACGATCGCATTCCGATGCATGCGAAGGGGGAAAGGAGGGCCCCCTGGTAGCCACCCTCTTTTCAATTCTTCGTCCTTGCACTCGGGATGTCCCCAGTGATGTCAGGAAAGAAATTTTCCTGATCGCAATTTTTTTCTAGTAGGATGCCCGGCAACTGCCAGTGGTAAAAGCGACGCTTCCGATGCTGAGAGCAAATACTTTGGAGGTATAGGGAGTTTCCGCCTTCTGGCGTAGGATTAAAACAGAGGTTACTAATCTGTTACATGTTCTTTCCCTGTGCTTTTTCATCGAACCATGAACAGACGCGGCTAGAGCATATATATATATATATATATATATATATATATATATATATATATATATATATATATATATATATATATATATATATAACTTTGACTACAAAGCGTGACAGAGACTCTGACTGCCATTTACCCACTGGATTTTCGGCTTGCACGGGTCGGATGTCCATTCTATAGACCTCTTATCTCTTACTTCTCTTTTCTTGCTTTCGGGAGATTGCGAGCGGTCTTTTCGCACATGCGCTGTGGAAGGCGTGCAGTGTAGCATTGTTGTTCGTCGGGCGGCTCACCGAACTTCACCGCCCATGGTCGTACCGCAAGTTCCTTTCTCCGAACAAGAGGACGCGCTGACTCGGTATGTTGTAAAGAATAGCAGAAAATACCTCGCTTCGAAACAGCAGCTCCCACTCACGTTTTGGCAAGTCAAGCGTCAGGCACCACGTTTGTTACTGTGACAACAAGGTTGACGTTAAGTTGGAAACAACAAGGAACAATGGTGTGCGAGCTTTCTCTGCGTGGGCCCTCCCAGTTCATTTCATGCCGGAGAGCCATTTGACGTCATCGGGTGAGTGAAATGTGGCAAGGTGATCCTGCGAAAAAGAAATTGATAATATTCATTCTTTTTCTTGTATTTAGATTTTTTAAAAATCGAATAACTTAGAACTGCGTGCCGTTATCACTGCCATTCTTGCTGCATTCGTTTGTTTGTACGTCACTCTACACAATCCACAAATAAAAAAGGAGGCGTCAGTGTTGGAGAGCCCCTTTCACGTAAGGTCAAGGAAGTATACAGTGGGTAATGCTTCAAGTGCAGCTGATTCCATTGTGACCTGATGTGTTGATAAGCAAGCCAGCGGAGCTTCTATTAGGCATATGTCCTAGAAAGCGGTAATAGCAGTTCATGGTCTTTTGCGTGGGCTGAACAAGCAGGATGATTGGCCCGTTCACTGCAGATAATTCTGCAGTGATTTAGTAACCACTGATATGTAATTTGGTTACCTTTATCAGTTAGGTGGTGTATAACCTCTGCTATCTTTAGTACCAGCTGCTCGTGTGGTCCATGGCGTAAGACGGTCAGTAGAAACTGCAGTGCCACTTTCGAGTAGCAGAAACTAATCCACTTGCGTGTAGGTTGATCAATGACGAATTGTGACGCGGTACGAAGGGTTACCTATTCTGCTGCTGTTGATGTTGTTGTGTGGGAGGCCTTGAAGTTATACGTCGTGAACAAATTTGGTATCTCGACTGATCCGGTTGAGCTGTTCGGCAGAACCGGTCTTTTATTGTATTCTTTATGCAAGAGAAGCAATGTCAGCTGCCTAAAGATGGCCTGAAACACTTTTTTAAGTAACTACGGAATGAATTCACTGGAGAGCTTATTGCTTCACAAATTCGACGCAGCAAAAATTTTAAGAATCTGTCCTGTACGAGTGGAATTACAAAAATTTTTCGCACGCTGCAATCTCATTCTCTCTTTTCTCGTTCTGACAAAAGCGCTGGAAACTAAAGCTAAGCAGGGAGGGTCAGCAGGGCCAAATAAAATACTTCACACCCACCTCATGACCTTGAGCACTCTTTCTTCTTTTAAATACGCGACTTCTTCAGCGTTACGCACGCGCACACGTAGACAAGTCATGGCCTATATAGCAGCGATCTCTGTAACGACCGAGAACGCCATGTTAAAATCAGTGAATGATTGATAGATGGCCTTCTACGAGCATTTTTTGAGCGCCTTTCAATATTTGTCGAGAGAAGAGAAAGCAATTTTTGGCTGATTTTAATAATTCCTTGTGAATTCCAGGCCGTGTGCGGCACTATAACATTTCGCTCTCGTGTTCTCGGGAGGCTCGACTACCGATCGGCAGAGTTTTATCACCATGCTCAAAACGTGCTGCAGGACCCCTTTACGAGCCGGTGAAGAAAAATCGGCTTTTTTTTCTGGACGCAAAGTATGGCAATGTTAATTTTTGGTTAAGGGAGGCACCATGAAGGAGTCACAGATCTAGCGGCAGGAGAGAATAAAATTGGGATCTATTCACCATGTGCGGTCACTGTTTGGCAGTAAGATATACGTGGTCACTAGAAGCTAGGTGGTGGCGGGGAGTTCGAGTAAGGTGTCGTGTATGTCTCCTCAGTATTTCAACACCAATGTAGGTCTTCATGAAGCGGTCCCTTGCGATGGAGATGGTTGCCCCTGTTGATGCCACTGTTGGTGACTCAAAGCGCATCGCATTTATTCAAATAACACTGGCACGGCTTAATTTCAAGCGCATGAAAATGTAGCAACACTCTGTAAGAGTACCGTCAAGTGTGGTGTGATCTTCCAAAGAGTTCTTTTAGCTCATTTGAAAAAAAAATTACGCATATATTTCGGGTATAACATCCTGCAAAGATGAGCCATTAGAGTAATCCAACTTCGCACTACTGCTACATCGACGGATGTGTCCGTTTCAAAGTAGGCAGCCCGAGACCTATGCATTGTAGGTAATTAGGATGTTCTGTTTTTTTTTTCAGTACTTGTAGCCACGTGACTCCTATGTTCGGCGATTTCTCTCGAGCATCGATCACACGCTGTAATTAGCAAATATTGTGACAGCACGTGTCCAATATTCGTATAGTGTACTTTGAGAGCAAAGGCACATAGCGATTCCAGACGATAACATGCCTAAATTAGCATTTCATTTCTACGCTAGAACGTCAAAACTTCCAACAGAAAATGTCCTACTTTAAGCGTCACTCAAGCAAAGTCAGCCCGTGGAAACTTTTTCTTTCGTCCTATGCGCTATCTCTTACGTGAAATATTAAATGGGGAGTTTTACAATGGTCGTGGGCTATTATATTAATAGGGTGTACCCTCCGCGCCCCACACAATTGCTCAAATGAAATGGAACAGCCTAGCATCCTGTTCTTGACATCATCAAAGACAAAAGATAAGTGACCGTTTTTATTGCCCTCATACACTCCCGCCTTTACTCTACCCCATTGGACATTACTGCCGTACATTGTCTGGATGGCTGGCTTATAATATCTATCACTGTTCTCGAAAAAAAAAATGGCAATGACTAAAAAGAAGTACCAGAAAAGAAGGTCGAAGAAACATAAAATCAATAACAAAAAAGAGACATGCAGAGGAAATAAGCGCATAAGCAAATCCACATTACTCTTACTACAAGCGTCAGGCATCGCGGCATCGCATGCTGCCCACGTTGCAAACTATGGAGCGGCTGTCTCTCAGATGTCTTTGGGATGCTTCAGGTCAGATCTTGCGTTGCTGCTTTTCATTCTTTCCCTCATATTTGCTTGCACCAACGTGGACTTCTTCGCGAGGAGTTCTTGTGCGTTGATATTTGTCGGTTTGTGTTCTTTGTCAAACTGTCATTCGTCGGGTCAAACAGGGGGACCCGGTCCGAGCAGTTGGATTCGGTCCGATGAATCAAGGCGTATCCATGTGTTTTCAGCGCTGTGGTAATTTTTCATTCTTTTTGTGTGTATCTATTTTAGACTATGCAAGTGTCCTGCTGTTTTCTTCCGATGGACATTTCTTGTTTCGATATTACTGGCAGTTATTTTTTTTGCTTCATTTTGCTCTTTGAAGCATCTCTTTCGTAAAGGACGTGCTCGCTGGTGCGCTCAGACAGGCTTCCGCTGTCCCCGCTGAATAACGCATGAACCCTATCTGAATGCGTCCTGATCCATGACATCAAAGTAAACACGGAGGCTAAATATGCGACCTTTCTGACTTTACTTGCCCGTTCTGGTTGCTACTTGTCCAGCCTCGTTTTCTCTTTCGTGTCACGAAACGAACATACGTACTATGTTTACTAGTATATTTTACACGGAAACTGCGTGGTGGCTCACTGGTCGCGCACTAGAATGCGCGCCTGTTTAATTCCTTCAGAGGAAGCTCGTAGGGGCCGCATGTTGCGAGCCGTTGATTTGATGTTCAAACTACCAGGCATGAAAAAGGAAGCAGCAACATGCGGGTTTCTGTCTCACAAAAAAAAACGAGTCTTACTTTCAATTATGGTGTGTGTGCAATTTAAAATTTATCAGTTTGCAGAAAAACTTCTTTGCTCGGTTTGCTTGGTCACTGCTAGGACCACCAGGACTTGTGCACGCGTGTGCGTGCGATTACACTGAAAAAGTCATGGAAAGATTCTTTTTTATATTTCTATGCGAAAGAGTGTGCTCATGTGGTAAAGCGACTGGCCTCTTGCTTTATATAGCAACTTTCTCCTTTCAAGATTCGTGTTTGAGTTCCCTTACTTGCTTTTTATTCATTCGTGTAATCATCCGCTCAATATAGCCGCTGCTTTGAAGTCTCTTAACTTGGGTATGCTTTTAACTACCCTGTGGTGGTATGCTTTCACAAGGACTTGTTTTACGCATGGGGTTGCGATTCCTCTCTTTTCGTTCTATAGAGGGTCCCGAATGAAAAAGTAGATGCTAAATTTCACATCCCCCTTTGTGGGACCGGCAAGTATGTTGATCCCCCCCTTGACATTTACAAGCCAAAAAACTGCAATCTACCTTCCACTGAAAGTGTGTGATTCCAGTGTAAGTGCTTGGGCTCATGGGCATGTGCCCTGTATTGTATTATTTATGTATACTTTGTCAGTGATAACTAAGGACACCTTTGAATATGAATGAACAAGAACTGGCCCACCTTATAGCTATCCTCAACAGTAATCACGTATAGCACAATTAGCAACGCCTCTTCTCGCTTATTGCAGTGGCTTTGTAAAATAAGAAATAATTCAATTATGGGTGCACTGTGGTTCAGGGACTACAAAAATTATGTACTCGACTTGACCGTGCACCGTACGCCATTTTATATCTTCAATTTGGCTCGCTGCTGGGCAAGTCAAGCCCTAGTTCACACTTCTCCTGCGCTAGATTTGGTTTATATGTCAGTTTAAACGTGCCAAAAGTGTCTATAGTTATGAGATACACCGTAGTGGAGGGCTCCAAGAAGGTCGGCCAAACTAGGTTCTTTAACGTGCACCCAAATCTGAGCACACGGGCCTATAACATTTCCGCCTGCATCCGAAATGCAGCCGCCGCTGCCTGGAGTCGATCCCGCGACCGGCGGATAGCAGCTGAGATACCTTAAAGTGGTACTGACGCAGAATGTTTCTCTTATTGTTTTTTTGTGTTTATGTGTGTCAAATGGTAGGCCAAGCACCCGAGAGCGTAGAAAACATATCGGTAAGCGCGAGTGCACCCTGAAAGTTAATTACAGCATGCTTTTAAAAGTGAGTTTCTGTTCTTACTTTGCCCTGACGTCACGACATGGCATAAACCCAGCCACCAGGAGGTAGTAAGTGTACGCTCACATTTTTGTGACGTATCATCATCAGCAGGTCGCTTCTTCGATCGTCTGTTTTGTCTGCTGCGCGCCGTACTAGAGGCCACTATCGCGGCAGGGATGCTCAAAGGTTTGATGACATCACTTTAGTGCTGCCATCCAAACCAAGTTGCCGTACGGCTGTTTGTTCCAAACGCAGCCACGCGGGAGCGTGACAAGGGGCGCCACTGGTGGTCACCCGTACCAGGCTTGTTCCTCGCTGCCAGCCCCATAGCCCCGATCACCCTGGTATTTGCGAATATCTATCTTGCCGGTGGTATGAAAAACATTGGATAAAGTGTTTATGACGTGAAATAACTCAAGACTGTATAAAGTGATGTTTCAAGTTTGCTATTTCTGCAAGGCAACGTTAGTTTCCCTACCATCAACGAGATGTTGACCCCTGATGACAGGACATTTCGCAGGTAAACAAACAGTGGCCGCGACCGCCTCAGCGAACCGGCCCGCTTCATTCTCACCTTTGCTATTTATATCGAGGCCGTCGAAAAAACCAGTTCCACGAGTAAAAGCGTCATATAAATGTGCAAGCTTTTATCGTCTTGGCCAAGAAAAAAAAGCGCTCAACAATGAGCTCACGTTGGAAAGCGAGCGGCGCTACAGAGTATACGTCGGAGTGTGTAGGCCTCCACTCGGAGTCGAGAATGAATGTGCGCTGTGGTGATGTTTCTCGCTCTCGAAGAGGCAGATTTGTTGGCAATATTATTAGACAACTAATCATTGCTGTGGGATGTTGTTTTTTGTGCAAATGAAGAGAATACGACGTCTTCTAAGCGTGCAACCTGAAGTGTCGTCTGTAGGCGGAGACCGAGCGCTGACGGCTCGTTCACCCCATGTGTCGTAAATCGTCGTACTCCGCGTGCGCTGTCGCACGCCGAATCGAATGCCGAATCACGCGATCTGTCCAGCGCTTTTTAAGGCGCAGGTTCTTTGTCAACAATTTGAAATCGGTCAGCAACTGCCCGTTGTTCGTGTATATGCGTCCGGAGCGAACAGAGTAAACTCCGCTTGGTTGGAGTCCAGTCTCCGTCTCAGTCGCTTTGCACGAGGTCAACTCACGCCTGCGTCAACGCTGGATCGGACTGGAGCCGGTGCAACGAGCACCCTTTGTCCCCCGTTTCACTGGCGCAAGCCGATTTACCGGGACAAAATAATGGCGCCATGAGGACAAATTTGAAATCAAATTACTCTTTTGCCCTTTGATAAGCGTGTATATTGTATTCGCGTGCAGGTACATCATATTCCAGACTCCGCTAGCTCACTTCACAGCTAAGCTGAATGAAAGTGACCTCACGGCGCAAGCAGACGATCGAAAGGGCGACGTGCAAGTTCTATTTTTGTGTTTTGGTGCTTGACGCCATTACAAATTGCCAGACTGCGGCGTGAAGTCACCAGGATTAGTGCTGTATCCTAACGTCAAATTATTGTCGATGTTGGTAGGTGGACCGCGAGAAATTGGACTTTATTATCAAAACAGCTGTCTAGGCACCTTAGGAAAAAAATTATTGCTCGCTACATCGGAAAATGGTTTGGCTTATGCGGGTTTCTCATAGAATGCGTCCTCCAGCGGATGAAAAAAAAATACTATTCATATTCGGTTTATGTGACGTAATACTTAAAGTTGTTATTGTGATAATGAAAAGCAGTTACTTTCTCTTCAATTACGTGTGCATTTGTTGAAAATGCCTATTTACATGCAGCGGAAGACAGAATGCGTTTATTGCTACATTTATTGCTCAGAAAATGCAGCCAAATACACGATGCCGAACCAACAACATTATAGTACATTATTACAGCTAGATCACGTCGCATACGTATTTTAAGATCGAGTGTCACACAGGGTAGAATTCTGACTCAGACAGTGGCTGTCACCCTTCTGAATAGTATGGGTACTGAAATAGAAAACAAAGGCATTTATAGTAGGCATTTATAGATGTTCGGCGATGCAAAATTGAGGTGAAAAAAAATCGCCAAGTTCAACACCAAAGTCAATTTTTAAATTAGCATTCAGCAAACGTTGGCAATACCAATATCACTTACTGGGGGTGGGAAATGCGTCGTGGCGCAGTGCTTTCTTTGTCTAACAGGCTACTATCATGCTTAGTTTAGCATTTCGAGAAGACGAGCAGCCAAATTTGGCATTTCTCCAAAACTGTAGGGCCGAACCGCTTTCATGCGCACTTGCCCACAAGCTTGCACCTTCCATTCCCTACAAATACTGTTCAGGTTCTATCACCTTTCTATTGACACCAGCACCATTTCGGTCAACAAAAGTACAGGGGTTACATTTCTTGAGTCTGCCAGGCCATATACCCAAGCTTTTAGAGAGTTCTTGCGCTATTTCACCATTTTCGACCAACACGAGGAAGAATCAATATAGTTAGGCTACTCATCATTTACCGGCCTGCGTTGCAGTGAGCACCAGACAGCAACTGTATAGAGAGGTGGGCTAATTGGTAGTTCATATTCGTTCAGCGAACTGGATCTTCTCTGTCTTTCGTGTGTTCCGCGCTCCTAGTTCACTGAATTAACATCACCAGACGAAGCACGTATCGCAGTTGAATGACGCATGTGGTGATGACGGAGACTTCCTCCGCATACAACGGAAAAACGCTGTGCACTGAGAAACACGGTGGAGCATTTGTGCTAGATCCGTAGCGATATGACGTAGGCGTGTGCCAAGAAGAATCGCTCAGCGGTTTGTTCTCATGTTTTTTTTTTTTGATAGAGAGCATTGAGCACTGGCTTGCTATCGCTATTAAAATGACGGACAACGTATCTGCATCAATTGTTCAGAGCTGAAGAAAGAATGGTTTCCTGGCATGGTGAGAATGGCATGCAATTTCATACAATTCGTTAGCAGGCCCCTGCGCTATATGTAGAGAAATTAAAATAGGAGCAACACAGAACATCTTTTACTGTTGCCCCCCCCCCCCCCCACCCCGAAAAAAATGTATGCGCTCTAAAAATTACTCATTTGGTGACACTGAATTAACCAATCACTTCTCCCGTCTTTATTTAGACAGTGCGCAAGAATTAGCGTATATACAATGAGAAACACTTGGCAGCGGGCATGCATATTCATACTTTCGCGTAAAAATTGTCGATCGGGGCGATGGCGTTGCGTGAAAAACCACAAAGTAAATATATCTGGCATAGGTTCCTGTTTATTATAAATGAAGCACACGAATTAATGATGTAGTCTGCTCGGGGTAGGTGAATTTTAGTGCACGCGGCACGTTACACGTCTTCAAAGAGCACCTTGAGACTATACCACAGAAAACCTTTAAAATAATAGATTTCCTGAGAAGTCTTTAATTTTGTCACAGGTGCCGGTGTTCACTGGACGCAGACTCAGCAGCGTCGGCCATAGCCCGTTCAGGCCGTGATCGAGCGACAAGGAAGAGGTGATGTCTGCTGTGCACCACGCGCCCTAATCGAGCCGCGATGCTGCGTCTGTCGCCGAGTGCCTTAGTGCCTCGCTCGCAGGGGCTACGTTCGCAACGGGTTGGGATCAGTTAGGGCATTTCAACCAATTAGCCCGGGAGAGTGCCAGTACGTACACACTCCCCCCCCCCCTGGTAAGTTTGTGCGAGCACATGGCAGTAATAGCAGGGCGTCGATAAAAAGTGCTCTCGTAGTGAAGGAGAGACACAGTGAAAGGATAGCATTTTAACAGCGGCGACGCACAATGAGTCTCTTTTACACGTGACAGCCTTCGATCGATCGCGTAACATTGAAGCACCTCATGGCATTACAAAATGGTGAAAAGCGAAAAGAAAAGCCTTGAAACGACAGCAAGAGCAAGCAAAAGTTATACCAGTCAACATCTCCTGGAATATCTCCTTATATACTGCCGTGCCGAGCAATACAAAATGCCTGTGCAACAGCCTAGTGTAGAAACCAGTTGGCTGTTAAGAAGGCAATAGCAGAACATGCAGAGTTACTTATGCTTGTAAGGTATATTAACATGCAGCAGTATATAACCTACCCAGCAGCACGGCAGTCTAAGAAAGAATATGTTGTGTAATACCGTTACAAAAAAGGGATTGTGATTGATGAAGAATTGATTTATTCTAATCATTTCAGCCAAAATATCTATCTATCTATCTATCTATCTATCTATCTATCTATCTATCTATCTATCTATCTATCTATCTATCTATATATCTATCTATCTATCTATCTATCTATCCTTTTCAATATGATTACACTGCAGAGCTCACCAAGGTCAGTATCACAATAATGCTGTATCCGAAATCACAGCCTTCTCACATCCACGAGATTTGTTCAAATCATTTAGAAATTAGCGATAAGATATATCAGGGCATACATTTCTCTGTCACTTATTTTTTGTCAACTTGTTTACGGTTCGTTCCTCATTCGGTGCGCTGCTTAGGTTTACTACGCCCCTCGATGTGATTAGCGTTGAGTCGGCAACTTTTTCCCTCGATGCCAAACATACTCTGCCCGCTCTCGCGTCATGGTAAACACCTCGAACGATCAAATCAAAGCGGGAGCCTTCGTCGCTGCTTTGGCTCAACCACTTCGCGACGTTGCCACCTCATTTATTGTTTGTTTGCATTTTTTCTACTGTTTTTATCTTCCGCTTTACCTTTTCTATATTTCCTTACCATGCTATCTCGGGGCCTATTTCTTTTTCGCCTTCAGTGTGCCTAGATGTATGAACAGGTAGACGGCTTCCGCAGGAGCGTTCTGTAATCTCTGTAAACACCCTTTAGTGTTTGTTGTTTGCGTATATTAGAATTATCTTTTGCTTGATGTTGCTGTTGCAGGCTGAGTGAGAGTGAACAAACACAGACGTGGCATCGAACTCTATGTTTGCTGTTCTGGAGGCGTTGGTGTAATAAATAAATAAATAAAAATCATGGCTCGAGCCTACCGTACAAATGGTTAACCAGTCAACTGAAACGTGCGGCCCTGGTGCTTAGCAGTGGGTGCCACCCGACGCTGCACTGAAGCCTTCCACAATTATTGGTTACATGTTCGTGCTTGTTAATGAGATTAGAAACATGTTTGCCTTGAGTCCGTCTGCATGAGCCCTCATTTATTCCTGTTTGCGTGCACTATAAGGAAACTTACTGAAGTTGGGTTTACCACAGGGTTTTTTTTTTCACATGCCGCACAGTGTGCCTCGCGTGATTATAGTCATGGGGGAGTGTAACGATAGGTCTAATTTGTTTCGCAATGCGTTTATTACAGTGGTACGTCTCGAACCACATATGGTCACAAACGTCGCAGCCGAAGCCAAAGTGCAGCTGGAGAAGCTTCCGCTGAAAGCGGGCGTTCGCCCCGGCGAACGCACTTCTGCAATCGTCACGTTGACGCTGTCGTGCCCGCAACGGCGCTTGTTCGGCTTGGCGTTGTTGCAAGCGTTTGACATTGCGAGTTCACTTGGTGGCGTGGCTTGTAGGATCCGCTAGCCACCGGCACTTGCATTTCCTTCCGTTCGTGATTTAGCACGGCTTGGAAGGCTGCCTGATCATGAGAACGCAGTTCCTGTCGGCACTCGGCCTCCCAGGCCTGTCATTGTGCACGAACTGCACCGTTGGCCCGGTGAATGCGAGCTTTCCACATTTACACTGACGGTGCTTCTCTAGAGTGGTCCATGGATTACCCATGTGGACGGTATCAGTAGAAACTGACGCACGCGTGCTCGGCGCCCCAGCTGCGGTGGAATGGATTACGTCACTCACAACGCAGCCAATTGCGCGCGTGCTTGGGTACGACATTGAGGACGACGCAACTGATAGTTCAGCCAACGGAGACTGCGCGTGACACCGATGCCGAAAGATATTTCGTTTCTCCTAGCTAGCCATATACAGCTATCGTTGTAAGTCACACACACACACACACACACACACACACACACACACACACACACACACACACACACACACACACACACACACACACACACACACACACACACACACACACACACACACATATATATATATATATATATATATATATATATATATATATATAATGTGTGTGCGTTACAGCGAGAGCTGTATAAGGCTAGCTAAGAGAAACGAAATACCAATCTAACAGACAATAATGGCAAGGAAAGAATAGGGAAAGGAATGGGACCCAATTGTAATGTAAATGTAAAGAAAGAAAAGTGGGTGAAAAGACAACTTGCCGTCGGCAGACACCGGTTCCTGCCGATGGCAAGTTATCTTTTCACCTACTTTTCTTCACATTTACATTACCATTCAGTCTAGTAACTTCCCCTAAACTTTCCTTGGCATTATTGTCAATTATAACTCATTATTATTGTGTCAAAACAGGAAAAAACGAGCCATTAAGAATACACTTCTTTCCCTTATATAATGTAAGAGAGGGAGTGTGCGTGTGTTTATTTTCCTCCTCTCCTCATTCAGTACGCGCTCCTACCACAGTCGGTTTGGTTTGAAGAAGTGGTTGCGTCTTCTGGGGAATAACGGGCGCTTAAGCAACAACAGAATGCGAAGGAAGGATGAAGAGATGCAGAGCCTTCGAGCGCACGCGCAACGCTCGCTCCTGATGCCTATACGCTGTACTCAGAGGCAACAGGATAAAAATGGATGCGTGGAAAGAGCGGGAAGCGTGGAACCTAAAGGCAGACCAATAAAAGCTACCATAGAGAAAAATAGAAAATGAAAAGAGCAAAATACACTGAGCAAAAAAAAAATACACCAACACCAGTGGGTGTGATATATATACCATGTGTAACTTGAGAATGGGAAGAACGGGCAATGCAAGGCCTCAAAAAGGTGCCAAAAAATTTAGGGCACAGAAAGCGTGATGGGAAAACATATTTCACAAAGAAAGCCCGCGGCATAGCTACATGAAGAAGTGAAGCCCGTGGCCAGGCAGGGTGAAAAAAAGAAATCTCGGTGCTGCTTGCCTCATTTATGTCTTGTATAGCGTGCTATACGGCTCTCGAGCCGGGTAGTTTCATTCACTCACCAAATATAAGTAAATGTGCGCTGGCTTAAAACATTAATTTTTGTCCCTCTGGCACATTGGAATCATTTCTTTTGTGCCGCGGCCACGAGCATCGGCTTTCACTTTTCGTGCTCGCGTGTGAAACGCTCACAAGTATGGTTCAAGACTTCTTTCATTTCCTCTTTTCTGCCTCCTTCTTTTTTCTCTCTTTCTTTCCGTATACTTGCCGCATTGTTTTATAAAAAAGGAAGCATCTGGAGGCACTAAGCTTGGGTTGTTTCCTCCGCAGCAGCAATGAAATGTGCAGCTTCATGGCTCGGGGGCTGCCAACCCATTCAAGCGCTTCGTTCCGCTCGTTGAATAGCCGTTTCCGTCGAGAGCTAGCATACAGGAAAAAAATAATAAAACAGTCTTGACCAGGCAGGGTGGCATTAAGTGGTAGCTTCCGAATCTACAACAGGTACCTTGGCTTCTAGTCACAACTTAAAATATGCACGCCTACGTGCATCACTGTACGCTATGAATGGAATGAACTGTACTCCATGAAAGCAATGTCTGCGTAAATGTTATCGATTACGACAAGTGTTAATGTTTTAAAGATATCTGCAATGAAACAAATCATTAGGCCGGAGAAACGAAGAAGAGAAAGAAATGAGGGAGAAAGGCTGGAAGGTTAACCAAGCTAGGCTCGGTTGGCTACCCTACACATGGGGTGGGGAAAAGGGGAAATAATGGATAACATAGAAGAAAGAAAGAGGAGAAATGAACAGTTAGTGAGAAATCGCACAGCCCGAACTCGTGCTCGAAGTTTACAGGCGCTCGTGATGTCCGGTCACGTTCACGTAGCTCAGTAGGGCTTTCGTGGCCATGTACATGCCCAAATCATAGGCCAAGGTCCCAGGATGTTTTTTCGGATAGCGGTCTTGCATCAAGACGATGCAGTGGCGCTCCGAGAACGGACGCGCAGCGACAACAGCAATTGCTCCTACAAAGTCACACTTGTACAATTAAATCACAGGGTTTCTCTAACTCGCGTGCATATTCTATTCACCCTAACTTACGACTTAACTTGTCATCCAGACTCTCCCGTGAGATGAAACTTTGTTGTGTCGTGTGTGGCTGAGAGTGGCATTGACCAAGGCAACCGCTCATCTCTATAGCAATTGCCAACAGTGTGGGATGCAGCTCATGTGGCTGTAAGAAGACCATTGAAGATATTTCATGCGACTGCCCATTTCATCAGGAGTGAAGAAAATGAAGGAAGAAGACCGGGAGGCTACTCAAAAAAGCGTCAGATTAGGAACTATACGCTGTTGGAAATTAAGTCAGATTATAGAGGTGAAAAGGAGATGAGGAACGGAGAGAATGATAGCAGTGAAATTGCTTGCACTAAATTGCAGCACTAGTCCGAGACGTCCTTAGAAGCCCGCTTGTTCTCCATAATTATCTGATATTCCGCCGTATACCAACCACACAACTCAAGAATACAGACTTTCTGATCCACTCTTATTGACATAATGGCACATTAAGGAACTTATTTGGACCAGTAAACATAGAACCAATTTAAGTTGTGCGTCATGCAAACACACTACAAGCGAAGCTTGTATAGTGTGTATACCTGGCGTGCAGCTTACTTAATTTAGTTTTTTTTTCATCGCACAATGCTCTCCACATGCTAACTTTTCCCATCCAGCATGCCGCAAATGATATCTTAATCTCCGTGCTCAGCACCGCAACCCTTCAGTTGCTACGGGCTACTGCGAAGGTCACACGTTCATAGCCAGAAAACAATCAAATGTGGCAACGTGAAACGACAAGTCATCTAAATAAAATATCAGATTGCCCCATTAGAAGCGGCTGATAGCCTAAGAGCCAAAGATCGGGAGTGCGTGAATTATTGCAAAACGACGCATACAAATGCCCATGTGAAGGGCGCACCTTCGATGGCACTATTTCTTTGCGCTAGCGGGCGCCATTTTTTTGTGCACATTGCCGAAACTTGTGAGTTTTAAAAGCTTCGCAACCAAAGATGATGATGAAACAATGATAATGATTGACATGTGGAGTTAAACATCCCAAAACCACCATATGTATATGAGAGACGACGTAGTAGAGGGCTCTAGTAATTTCGACCACCTGGGATTCTTTAACATGCATCAAAACTGAGCACACGGGCTTACAGCATTTTCACCTCCATCGGAAACGCAGCCGCTGCAGCCGGGATCCAATCCCGCGACCTGCGGGTCAGCAGCCGAGTACATTAGCCACCACGACACCAGGGCAGGCCACCTGAACACATAAACAAACAAACAAAATATACGTGCCCTGTAAACACAAGGTGCGCATTGAAGACAGCCTGTTCAATAGACTCCAAATTTCAGAATAACAGCGTGTGGTTTCATTCTGTCCCTGGGCAGACAAGAGCAGTCGCTTCGAGTGGCCCACGGTTGCACGTGCACCAACCATGCTCGGCCCCCATATGCAAGACAGCGGCCACGGAGACAGGCTTACAGAGTAAAGATCCGCAGGCGAAGCGTGACCGATTCACTGATAGCCTTGGTATACGGAGCTCGCCCATTCTTGCACCCCTCGGCTATAATCCCACGAAGCTTCTACGTGATTTCACTGACGTCCGGGACCCGGAATTCGAGCCGTATAGTAGTTCGGTTGAACCGGGGGCAGTCGGCCAAGCCGTAGCTGTCCCCCGCACGGAATCCGGCAGTGGCGCGTGCCAGGGAAAACAGGGCGGCCATGGTGCGTCCGAGCCTAATGGCCTCGTCAGTTCCCGATGGGGTCCGCTTCGATCGGGCGCCGATGGTCGAGATTAGACGCTCTCCTCAGCTGAACGGATTTCCTCCTCCGGGCCTTGTTTCTTCCAACAACTCTGCCAAATGTAGTATGGAGTTGTCTGGTCCCATGGCGTGGTGTTCTCTGCGCTGGTCAGCGGCGTGTGTTGCTATACGTGTTGTTCCTTTCCCTCTCCCGCGTTCACCTCTTGTCTCCGACTCAGCTCAAGTCGAGTTTCAGCCATTATCGCACTTTCTCAGTTTCTTGTTTTACCGTCACGTTAAGGAGTGATGAAGTTCGTCGTTTCAGAGCTCCAAGCTAAGCAGTATCATCTGATAACTCTTTAATCTTACTGCCCGGCGTGCTCCGCCGCCCCCTTTCTCTCTTACACAATTACAGGTCCCTATTTCCTAAGCGATTGGTGAAAATCTGCTCTTAGTGGGTGAAAACAAATGCGCTTGAACAGGTGAAATACACATACAAATATCCGAACAAAACAATACCTAATTAAATTCTATTATGTCTCTTTGTCTGATGAAATGTAGTTAAAGAACATGAGTTGGAAGAGCACGTACTCAACAAATTTCACATTCGTAAATGCCAATCATCAACCGAACACCAGGAGCGAATGCGGATATATGTCCCTAAAAATATTTCTCATCGGAAAGATGTGTCGAGAATTCATGCCACTATTCGATCCACCGTATACCCTTGAAATGAAACCATATACAATAGTTATCAGCTTCGAGTTAGAGTCTCAAACACATGGGTCTCAGTTGCGGGCCGTGGCCCGCGTTCGCCCCACATTGTTTTTATTTTTACGCCAGAGACGCCTTCCATTGTAGATGCTGTCAGACACTGTGTTAAAATACGTCACATGATTGCATCAGCAACAGCATAACCTATAATACAGTTGGCGGGTGCTTCAGCTTATTGATTGATTGATTTGTGGGGTTTAACGTCCCAAAACCACAATTTGATTATGAGAGACGCCGTAGTGGAGGTCTCCGGAAATTTGAACCACCTGGGGTTCTTTAACGTGCACCCAAATCTGAGCACACGGGCCTCCAAAATTTCCGCCTCCATCAGAAATGCAGCCGCCACAGCCGGGAATCGAACCCGCGACCTGCGGGTCAGCAGCCGAGTACCTTCGCCGCTAGACCACCGCGGCGGGGCAGGGTGCTTCAGCTTAGGCTTCAAGAGTAGGTCATGATTGCGTAATCGGGCCTCGCGCACATCCCCTCCTGAACTGCTAACCTGCTTCGGTTCTCGGTGCCAGCCTCCACCCTGGCGTGAGCAAATAAACGACAGTGCGCGTTTATTTGGCAGTTTCGAGGTATCGTTGAATTCCGATTGCAAGCACAGTTGTTAAGTGCCCACTACGCCACATTTATTTATTTTGCTGGTAAGTGAATTAAGGGCCCACTGCGCGTCCATAGACAAACACGCGAGAAGCTCTTCACTTTGTTGAAGGTTTGCTGCTGATGATTTTAATATGACTGAGTGCTTTGTAATTAATGGACTTTTAAAACACCCACTGCAGGGCAAAGCCCTCTCTTATAATCCGCCAATCAATCCGGTCTTGTGATTTCTGCTGCCACGTTATACCTGCGAACTTTTGAATAGCATTGGTTCACCTAGTTTTTTGTCTCCCCTTCATGAATTTGCCTTCTCTGGGAATTCAGTCAGCTACCCTTGATGACCAGCAGTTATCCTGCCTACGTACTACGTGCCCGGTCCATGTCTATTTTTGTTTCTGATTTCCACTACGATACCTTTCACCTCGGTTTGTTCCCCGACCCATTCTGCTCTCTTCTTGTCTCCTGAGTTTACACGTATCATATTCCTTTCTATTGCTCGCTGCGTCGTACTCAATTTGGGCTGAATCCTCTTTGTAAACCTCCAGGTTTCTGCTCCGTAGGTAAGCACCGGCCAGATGCAGTTGCTATATACCTTCCCCTTGAGGGTTAGTGGCACATTACCATTCAGGATTTGAGAATGCTTGCCGAATGTAATTTACCACATTCTGATTCTTCTAGTTATTTCACTCTTATGGTTGGGCTGCGGCTACTAAATATCCTAAGTAGACGTATTTCCTTACAACTTCCCACGTCTCTCCGCCTATCGCAAAGTGCTGTTTTCTGCCGAGACTTTTGCACATTACTTCAGTTTTTTGCATGATAATTTTCAGACCTACTCTTCTGCTTTCCGTGTGAAGTTCGGTATTCACGAGCTGTAATACATCCCCTAAGTTACTCATTCAGGCAATGTCACCAGAAAACCGCAGGTTGCTAAGGTACTCTCCATTAACTCTTGTCCCTAATTTTTCCCAATCTAGGACCCTGAAAACACCTTGTAAACACGCGGTGAATAGCATGTAAAAGATCGCGTCGTCCTGCCTTACGATCTACTTTATTTTATTACTGTCGCTTTTTTTAAGAACTATGGTGGCTGTGGATACACTGTATATCTTTTCCAGTGTGTTTATGTAGGGTTCGTCGATGCCCCGATTCCATAGTGTCTGCATTACTGCTGATGTCTCGATTGAATCGAACGCCTTCTCGTGATCTATAAAACCTATGTATAGAGGTTGGTTGTATTCCGTGCAGTTCTATATTACCTGAAACATAGTATGAATATGGTCTATTGTGGAGTAGCCCATACAAAATCCTACTTGGTACGTTGGTTGATTGAACTTTAATGTCGCCTTAATTCTAATAGCTATTATATTTGTAAATATTTTGAAGAGAACAGACAGTAAGATGATCAGCCTGTAAGTTTTCAAGTCCTTGACGTCTCTTTTCGTATAGATTAAAATGACGTTTGCACTCTGCCAAGATTCTGGTACCCTTCCCGTAAAGAGACACTTTATATATAAGGATGTCGGACTATTCTGGGCTCCTTGGTCACCCCACTTGTAGCTCAGTTGACATATTTTGACGTCTCACAGCATTCCACGCTTCTGCCACGCATTGTATGAGGTGTTAAGGAGACTTATTCAACTACAAGACATTCATATAGTGTTTTTTCCATTACAATGTCAACAGATCTCGCATATCATGACATGAAAGATGACCGGTAATAGCAAAATACAAAAGGAAACAAATGTTTAAGAAATCATTCTAGAAAAAGCTATACTGAAGAGGTTACATAGGTGCTACCTATATAACCATTATAAACAATATACTGAGGCTAGCTATTCAAGGAAGAGAAACTCAATGTGGCAGTGATATTGATATGTAGGTTTTGCGTACTAAAACCACCTTATCATTATGAGAAATTTCGTAAGGCAGTGCTCCGGTAATTTCGACCACCTGGGACTCTTTAACGTGCACCCAAATCTGAGCACACGGGCCTACAGCCTTTTCGCCTCCATCGAAAAGGCAGGCGCCGCAGCCAGCATTCGATCCCGCGACCTTCGGGTCAGCAGCCGAATACCTTATAGCCACTAGACCACCACGGCGGGTCGCTAAATATGGTAATACAGGTTACACAGATAGGCAACTGAGCTTTCCTACATTTTGATTCGGGCCATACGTGACGGAGAAACTTACAAATTAGGAATGATTTACGGGCTTCTCTATCATATTTTAGTTGTGCGGAAACCAGATTCGAGTAATGCGACTTGCAGTTTATCAGAAGAGTCTTCAAGGAGGTGTATGTGTCTTGAAATAGGCAGCTGAGGCAAGGTGTCGGCATGATATTCACGATTAAAATGGAGTCCAAAAAGCTCTTCTGCTTGCTCAATGTTCTGTTTTTTTTTTTGCATAGCATATGTTTATTATGTACAGGCTGTTACACACTTAGGGGAAATCTCAACGTGCGTGGCATCACGATGCAGGCTGCGCTGCAACCAGGTGCCGTCAGCAGCTCGCCCCTGCTCAGATAATTCTGGAGTGTAGTTTTGAACCGCGTCATTTGCTACGGCGGCACTTTCTTGCCGCATTCCTGGCCAGTGCACGGATATCATTGTTAGTGCAAGAACTGGGTCGATATATTATAATCTGCACTAAATGGTGCGCAACGCCAACCTATCAGCTTTTATTTGTGCTAATGGGGTGCTACAAGCAGTACTTGACAGCATAACTTGATTGCTCTCTCGAAACGCCGTGGTGCGTGCGTTCATGAATATTTCTTCACTTTGTGTGCCCCGCAGTACAATTAGACGAGGAAAACGTGACAATTAGCACGCAATGTGCGTTGTCTTGATCTGGATTTTAATGAAGAATGCACTCAACAGTAAAAGTCGTACAGCTGCGCTGGCTTAACCCAATAAAACAAATGGGAACAAAATCAGGAATGCTTTAGGTGAGGAGAAAGCCTGGGCGTGTCTTTTTACGACGCCATTTTATTACCTCAAGACTCTGTAGACGGCTCCAAAATGTATAGTAGTTTTACTGCAGAGTTTAATCATTTGAAGTCACTCTTTTGTTTTAGTATACTGCACATCGTAAATCCGGCAAACAACGCAGTACTGCTCTTTTCAGACAAGAAAAAAAAATTAAATGAACGTATGATATACGAGCACCTGTTCAATTCAGCTCAATCTGGATCTTGTAATGCCACGCCCATATTGTCAATGAATGGGGCATCATGTGGCAGAACACATCGCTGACACCATGCATTCACTGCCGTCTAGAATGAGCGCTATCATCACTACCACTGGGAACATGAACTTGGAAGCGGCACGAGTGCTTTTCGGCGCCGAAACTTTCTATTGAGAATAATTGTCGTCGAGAATAAGCACGTTCAGGTGGTGGTTGTATCCTAAATCATTTCTGAATTCATTTCCAATTGTTTTGTTGTGATAAACTCGTTCAGTTGCTCAGCAGTTCCCACTGAGTGCTTTGTTTTATTTAATGTCAAATAGAGACCACGCACAGTGCATGCTCATTATTGTCTTTCTCATCCAAGCTTACAGCGGCACGCACAATGGAGAAATATTTGTGAACGCACAAAGTGCCATGATGTTTCGATAGAGAAAACAAGGTACGCTGTCAAATACTGTTTCTAGTGTCCCATTAACACAAATGAAGGCAGAGAGGTTGACATTGTGCAACATTTAGTGCGGAGTTGGGCAAGTTGGTACAGGAACACCTGAAAAAAACTGCGCAGTAAGAGGACATACGGCGAAAGAAAGCACGCGCGAGTTGGTCATTGCTTGTTTTTTTGTATCTCATCTTGCGGCGCAGATTTTGCTGAAAATAATTCGTGCTGAGTATGAGCCCCGTTCCCGGCTTAAGAATGATGTTCGTGTGTTGGCCGACAATGCGGCACACGCCTTGCCGTAGCAGACTACGTTGTTCAACTATACATCCTTGAAGCGTCTGCGCATGCGTGAGCTGCTGCCGGCGCGCGATTGCAGCGCTAGTCGCATCGCGATGCCAGGCGTTCCGAAATTTCCCCTAAGTGTGAAACAGCCTATCGGCATCAAATGAAACGCGAACAGTGGAGTGCGTGTTTAAAGCAATAAAAACAGTATATTGTTCGCCGTCCAGTCATCACCATTGACAGGCGTGCACATCCGGTTTGGCAGCACTGCGTGATCCCCCTATTGCGTGCTATCTCCATTTCTGCTCTAGTTTTAGTATGGTGATAAGGGTGGCCATCGTGGGCGTGCCAAGCGCTTTTGATCGTATCACTCGCAATATCTTGCTATTACTTCAGCATCGCAGTGCAATTGGTGTCTAGGCACGATACAAAAAAAAAGATTAATCAATTTGTTGTTAATTTTTAAAGGACCGTCGTATCTCGTTCACCAGCGGTGCTTTACCTGCACCCTTCTTTCAAAGACGTGCCCAAAAAGGCTTCACTCTAACTGAAAGTGCCGATCGTTTATTTGGAAGAGAGAGCACAGATTGTTTCACTTTACCGGTACGAAACGAAACAGAATGAAATTACCAGCATTATAAAACGACCTTTCTCTACTAAAATAGAATTTGCCAGGCACTCTGTGATAATGGACGCTTCTGGAACCTTCCACGTGGGCACAGGCAGCGGACGACGTACAGTGCGAAGGACCTACTTATTGTCTAAGCTGCAAAGAAGGCTTCTTTCATCACAGCTCGACAGATCAAGGACAGCTTGAACCTCTCAACCAGCATATCAACCATCAAACGTCGACTGCATAAGAAAGCGCAAAAGCCTGCGCTTTCTGAGACCAATAAGTTAGCAAGACTTGCGTATGCTCAAGAACACGCACCATGGACTGTGGAAGACTGGCGGTGTGTAATATTGACCGACGGCTCAGTGTTCTCCACTCGCTGGAGCCAGCGTCAGAGAATTTGGAGAACTGACAACGCCAGGTCTGATTTTCTTTCAATTCAGTACGTCGGCTGTCTCGTTTTTTGAGTGATTGCTATAATTCAATACGTATACTTTGTTGCTATCGCGACTCTGAAACGAGGCCCGTGTGCTCAGATTTGGGTGCACGTTAAAGAACCCCAGGTGGTCGAAATTTCTGGAGCCCTCCACTACGGCGTCTCTCATAATCATATGGTGCTTTTAGGAAGTTAAACCCCACATTTCAATCAATCAATAGACTCTGAAACGAGCCGGCGCTTTCGTAAAATATTGTGATTTGGTATTTTTGCAAGGCGCTGTTATTAAGCCAGCTATTTTGGCAATCTTTGATGATGACAAGAGTGCCAGGAAGGCTTGAAATAATGGTTTACATCCTTTTTGCAGATTTGAGCCCCGGAACCTACAGCACGTAGCAAGCAGCAGCCGCTGCTCTATCAGCGTGTGGGGTGCGTTGTCCAAGGAAGGCTTTGGACCACTAGTTCGCATGGAGGACAGGTTCAACGCATACTACGATTTGATCTAAAGAGTCGTGGTGCGTTATGCAATCGATGGACCGTTCCCTGACGGGTTGCACTTCTTCCAACAGGACCGCAGCCCCATCCACATGGCCAAATCAGCAGCACGCTTGCTGTAACAGCTGGGAGGGATGCTGTTGGAGTGGCCTCCACAAGGCGCCGGCATGAACATATGTGAGACTGTGCGGGGTGCAATGAAGAAGGCACTCTTGTGGCAGCGAATTCAGCGCGGCTCTCAAGACGCACTGTGGGCTGCCACAAAAGAGGAATGGGAGCGCCTACGCGCAAGTGATCTTGTGACACGGCTCTTCGACAGTCTTTCCCTAAGAATGGGCACCGTTGTGGCAGCTAGAGGCCAATTGACCAAGTGTTAAACTTAAGGGGCAAATAATGTTTCTCGCGGAAGCGTTCGCGCCTTCTCTTTGGCGAAGTCTCGCTGATGAGCATTCACGAACACTATGCTTATTTTTTTCACATTTCTGTTATCATCTGCAATAAATGAATCTTTCCAGTCGACTAGTTCTGTTTTGTTCGCTTCTGTATTGTGATATGCGTTTCAGCTTAGACGCACCTTCGTTTCCAAATGTAATTATAAATAGATGGTTTTGCTATCGCGACTTGAGGTATCACTCAATTTTAATCGTCATGACATGATTAGTCAGATTCATCCTTTCTTGCGTCAAGCCCAGACGGCGAAAGCGCTGCAGTGCTGCAGAAAAGACCGAGCACCGCAATTTAAACGACCTAAAGCACACGGCATACGCATGCCGGCGACCATCGCGACTGCCCACGATATAGGTTTGTCGATCGAAAGCATGACTGCGGCGCCAGTGCGTGACACTATTTGTGATTTGTTTGGCGTTGATAGCACTGTTACTTTTGACGAACCATGCTACAGTACTCCCCTTCAGCTGCAGTAGTTTTAGGTTCTGTCTTTTTTTCCTTTCGAATAGCCCAACTGGAACACAAGCAGAAATATTGCGCTATAGGGGGATCGCGATGTGCTGCCACACGGAATGTGCGGGCCTGTCTATATGATGACTGCTGGACGGTGCGCACTAAGTCACTGATAAGACTTGTGCCACGCGCTTCGCTGTTCGCGTTTCATTTCAGGCCGATAGTACATCAAATTTTTAGTGTCTCAGTCAAGGTATAACCAGTATGCTGGTAGCTTGTCGTGATGTGCGCATGTACGGGCACACTTTGCATAGCGGTTTCACTTCTTCTTCATCGATTCTTCATCGATGAAGAAGCAAGTCAGCTTCTTCTTCATCGATTCGTCTACGACGGTGGAGTCACGCTCACTGCCTCGTAACATCACCCCCGGTGGACAAGGTGCCGTCCCGGCGCCGCTAAATCAATCTGGACTGGCAGTATAGTAGCGTTTTAGTCACGACACATGGACAACATCAGTAGGTGGTGTGGCAGATGATGAGTGTGGTTGAACGGGAGTGATGAGGTAGTCGACGTCGGGGACCTTGTGGAGAACTTTGTAGGGACCAGTGTATCGTGAAAGGAGCTTCTCGCACAAGCCTTCACGCCGATGCGACATCCAAAGTAGGATGAGAGAGTCAGCAGGGTAGTTAACGTCGCTCGGCCAGTCACCATAGCGGACTTCTTGTGAGGCCTGAGAAGAAGTGAGCCTAGTGTGTGCGATTTGGCGAGTGACGCGGGCTCGAGAAGCAATGTCCTGAGCATACGCCATTGGTTCGGTATTATAAGAAGGAAGGACTGTGTCAAATGGCAACGCAGGGTTGCAGCCGTACAGAAAAAAGAACGGAGAATAACCGGCGGTATCCTGCCTTGACGAATTGTATGCAAATGTAAGGTAGGAGAGCGATGCGTGTCAGTCACGGTGGTCAGCAGAGATGTACAAGTGTGATGTAGTAGCTTAAAAAATGCGAGCTTAGCAGACGACAGCGCAACATCACCTGGAAGATGAGAAGAATGAAGAGGCATTGCAGCGCGCCCATTGAAAAAAGAAGAAGAGGAGACGCTCGCGGAGAACGAAGCTGTTCGGACGCCGGCAAGACGATGCAAGGGAGCCTAGGGCGAACCCGTAACTACGCGCGAGGTTCGAAAGGCCGGGTTCCAGTCCTCGAGCCATTGACGTCCTCGGGGCACGGCGTGTCAAACTCGAGTTCTCGGTGAGTGGTCCTGTGGACATCTCCGGTACGGCGAGCGCCTTCGAAAGACCGGAGCTACTGACCATGTCCACCGAGCCGACGTCGCTGACAGTGTGCGGCTACGCCTAGACCTGGTGATGCCCCTTACAGTGGTATGCTGACCTGGAACGCAAGCGGCGACAGCATCCGAGCACGCAATGGGTCCCACTTCAAGGAACCGGGCTACGGCACAGACTGTGAGACTACTTACTCTTTTCTTTTCTGTGTGAACTGCGTGCGAGTACGGCCTATAGTACTGTATGTGCAATAGTTTTTTTGTTCGTCCAATATAACTCCCTTTTGTTTTCCTCACTGTCTCCATCTTCCTCGCGTCACACGCCTTGCTATGTAACGAACCTAACACACGACATATCTTGTAATCTAGTGACTGCCTCTGCCTCGGCTTCTTTCGCGGCATTTCGTTCAGCCAGACGAGCGTCACGTGCCTCTTTTTCGCGTGCGCGTTCTTGGTCCATCCATTCTTTTAGGGCTGAGCCACTTAACCCCGATTCCTTTCTGATCGCCGTCAGCTTATCTGCCTCCATCATCGACCATCACACACACATATGCGATGGGATACTCTCCTTAGAAGTAACAAGAGTAGTCCTGTCTCGCGGACGCCAGATAATGTCGTGAGTTAGGTTCGTCACATAGCAAGGCGTGTGACGCGAGGAAGATGGAGACAGTGAGGAAAACAAAAGGGAGTTATATTGGACGACCAAAAAAAACTATTGCACATACAGTACTATAACTCGTGCTCGCACGCAGTTCACACACAAAAGAAAAGAGTAAGTAGTCTCGCAGTCTGTCCCGTAGCCTGGTGCCTTGAAGTTGGACCCGTTGCGTGCTCGGATGCTGTCGGCGCTTGCGTTCCTGGTCAGCATACCACTGTAAGGGGCATCACCAGGTCTAGGCGTAGCCGCACACTGTCAGCGACGTCGGCTCGGTGGACATGGTCAGCAGCTCCGGTCTTTCGAAGGCGCTCGCCGTACCGGAGATGTCCACAGGACCACTCACCGAGAACTCGAGCTTGGCCACGCCGACACGCCGTGCCCCGAGGACGTCAATGGCTTGAGGACTGGAACCCGGCCTTTCGAACCTCGCGCGTAGTTGCGGGTTCGCCCTAGGCTCCCTTGCGTCGTCTTGGCGGCGTCCGAACAGCTTCGTTCTCCGCGAGCGTCTCCTCTTCTTCTTTTTTCAATGGGCGCGCTGCAATGCCTCTTCATTCTTCTCATCTTCCAGGTGATGTGGTGCTGTCGTGTGCTATGCTCGCATTTTTTAAGCTACTACATCACAACAAGGAAAACATGTCTGTAAAAGTTCGGTTGAGGCGCTTCATGATACCGTTGGTCTGGAGATTGTAGGCAGTAGTAAGGTGATGTTTGGTAGCTCAGCTACGGGGGATTTCGTCGATAACTTTTGCGAGGAAGCAGTGGCCACGATCCGTCAGAAGCTGGCGCGGAGCCCCATGCCATGAAATAACGTCATTCAGTAGAAAGCCTGCGACGTCTGTAGCGCAGCTACTTGGCAAGGCAAGAGTTATAGCGTATCTGGTCGCATAGTCAGTTGCGACAGCGATCCATTTGTTGCCTGACACGGATGTCGGGAAAGGTCCAAGCAAGCCAAGGCCGAAGCGGAAGAGTGGTTCCGGGGGAAGGTCGATAGGTTGGAGCAGTCCAGCGGTACGGAGAGCAGGACGTTTGCGACGCTGGCAGCGCTCGCAAGCAGCAACATAGCGATGCATAAATTTATACAGGCCAGGCCAAAAGAACCGTTGCCGCACGCTGTGATAGGTACGTAAAAAACCCAGGTGTCCTGCCGTCGAAGCGTCATGCAGATGTTGAACAATGGTGGCACGAAGGTGTCGGGGAATAACTAACAAAAATTCCGGACCATCAGGCTTCATGTTGTGGCGATACAGAATTCTGTTGCGGAAGACATAGTGACGGAATGAAGGGTCGGAATGTCCTGAAGATACTCGCTCAATGACCGTCTTGAGGGTTGCATCCCAGCGCTGCTCTGTGCCGATGTCCCGCAAATCAGATATGGCGAGAACACAAGAAACGCTCTTATGGACAGCGAGGCTAGCAGGGTCCACCGAATAATGCGTGACACAATCGGTATCTTGGTGCAACCTGCCAGACTTATAAATTGCGTCGAAGTTATACTACTGGAGACGCTGAGCCCAGCAACCTATGGGCGACCAGGTGGGTGCTTAAGTGACGACAACCAACACGCAGCGTTCTGGTTCGTAATAACTGACACCTCCCGGCCATACAAGTAGGGGCGAAATTTCGCTGCAGCCCAGACCAACACAAGACACTCGCGCTCCGTTATCGGAGAGTTTCGCTCAGATGTGGAGTGAAGCCGGCTGGCATACGCAATAACATGGGTTTGGCCTCTCTGGTGTTCAGCGAGGACCGCGCCGATGCCGTGAGCACCAGCGTCCATGCGAACTTCAGTCGTCGCGGACGGGTCGAACTGAGCCAGTATTGTTGGTGAAGTGAGCAGGTTGATCAGCGTGGAAAACGCAGCTGCTTGGTCTTGGCCCCACAAAAAGAGCGCGTTGTTTTTGAGAAGATCAGTTAGTTGTCGCACAATTGTTGCGAAAATGCGTATAGAACGTCGGAAATACGAGCATAAGCCCACAAAACAATGAACATCTTTGGTAGTAGAAGGCAGAGGAAAGTTCTTGACAGTGCTAATCTTGTCATGGTCCGGTTGGACGCCTGCAGCACTTACACGATGACCAAGGACCACGATTTCTCGTCGGCCAAAATGGCACTTTTTCGAGTTCAGCTGGAGTCCCACTCGAGGAAAAACGGCTAGAATGGTCGACAAACGAGTTAGGTGACTTTCAAATGTTGGGAAAAAAGCAATCACATTGTCCCAGTAACATAGGCAGATGGACCCTTTATAACCACGGAGGAGAGAGTCCATCATGCGTTCGAAGTGGTACAGAGATCGATACCCAGCACCTGCACCGATTTGTTACGGGGATTACAAACACATGGAAGAGAGGTACTAGGGATTTCCAATAATAACAGGTAGGTGTGACACCCCAAGACTACTAGCATCTCGAGCGCCGAATCCGCTTATTCTTTATCGATTCGTCTACGACGGTGGAGCCATGCCCACTGCCTCGTAACAATATTCAAGGGTGAGGATTGTTAAAGTCAGATACGAAGGAAGGCAAATCCTGTTCACCGTGCGGCCAAATAAAAAAATATTATTGATGTAATGTTTATATTAAAAAGATTTTAGTGGGCGGGTTTGCGAAAATGTATTTGCAAAATGGCTTAAAATATGCTGGCGTGGTCGGGTCCAATCCGCATAACCATTGACGTGCCGCTAACTTGGACACAGTGCTGCGCTTCAAATGGGAAGTTATTTATATGTAATAAAATAAGCCGTAGCTTTGTTGCTAATGTGTTGCTATCGATAAGTTTACCGAGTGATGCTGCTTTATAGAACTTGGCGACTGCAGTGATTCTATGTACATGCGGATTGTTGCTGTATAAGGACGCCACATCAAGTAGGAACAGGAGAGAACCTTGAAGAATCCTGAGATTGATTATACCAGAAAAAAAGTTTGTAGTGTCTCTTACGTAATATTTAAGGGACGCTGGTATTCTGCTAACAAGATAATCAACAAAACTGGACACATTTTTAGTGACAGTACCTATACCCGAAATAATGGGACGGCTGGGTTTGTTTATTTTGTGTATTTTAGGCAACAGGGAAAAACGACGAGAAACCACTTAGGGGAACGAGACAATCAATGACATTGTCAAGTAGCTTTTTTTTCGAGAGAATCTAGAAAATTACTTGGACAAGAGATTGAAATTGTTCGGTGGAGTCGTGATCCAGACGCTTGTGACACCTCGTGTTTGAAGTCTGTCTTTTGGCCTCTGCTTCGTAATCTGACTTGTTCATTAGGACAGCAGCACCACCATTGTCTGCAGGCTTGATGATGGTGTCGCTGCGAGAAGTCAAAGCAGCTAGTGGTTTCATTTCACTGGTGGACAAGTTGTGGTGAGAAGGTGTTTGGTTTCGATACGAGTGTAGAACACCTCATTGTACTGCTTTGATGTAGTACATATCTATGAATCTGCCTCGTTGTGAAGGAGGGACTAGACGTTTTCCAGTAGGTTGTGCGCTTTTAGAAACATTTTCATTTTGCCACTTATTAAAAATTTCGTATAAACGTAAGTGCTGGTAAAGTTATTTAGGTCTTTAAGTAATTCGCTGTGTCCGCCGGGGGCAGGACACAAATTGAGACCGCGGCGCAGAACACTACGCTCCTCAGCTGTTAATACGATGTCCGAAATATTTACTATATTGCTCTGCTCTTCGACAAAATATATGTCTTCTTGGGATCAGCCGAAAAGTTGTGAGTTGCTCATCACAGGTGTTAATATTTATTTATTTTCAAATACTACAGCCCAATTCAGGGCTGTTGCGGGAGTGGAATACATAAATGCAACAGCAAAGAATAACAATTATATCACAACAATTTCTTTACAGAACAAATATCGTCACCTCCTAAGCAAAACCGGGTATGGAATGAGAAAGACATATCATTGTCATTCAAATGACTCTAAAAATCTGATATATTCATTTCGTGAACTTAACCAGGTTAATCCTTCCAGTAAACAAATGCCTTTGAAAACAAACTGCATTTCAACAAGTTAGAACGTGCAAAAAATTCTTTACTGTTAAGATTGTGACCTCTCCTTGTTGATAGAGCACTAGCATACATGACAGCATTGTCAATAGATAACTGTCATAATTTTCAATAGATCAATAGATAAATTGCTTAAGTCAGTGAACCGACGTTACCATTAATCAATAGTAGTTTGTATCCCATCGGCTATTCATATGCCAGCGCATCTAATCATTTTGTTTGTGTCTTGTCTGCCTTTTATGCAGTTTATTTAACTGTTCTTGGAAAGGGATGGGTGTAACTTGAAGAGAGAAAAAGATAGCAGGGTGTTTGGGACGTTAAACCCCACATATCAATCAAAGATAGCAGGGTGGGTCAGCGAACAATAAAGCAGTGTTAAAGGCATTTTAGTCAAAATGAGCAATAGCAGGGCATGTAGCGCGTAGGAAAGATAACCTTTGGCCCCTAAGACTCATAATTGATGATTGATATGTGGCGTTTAACGTCCCAAAACCAGCATATGATCATGAGAGACGCCGTAGAGGAGGGCTCCGGAGATTTCTACCACTTGGGGTTCTTTAACATGCACCCCAACTGGAGCACACGGGCCTACAACACTAAGACTAATAGACTGGATTCCCAGAGAAGCCAAATGCGTGAAGGAGATAACAGAGATTCAGGTGGGCAGATGAGATTGAGAAGTTTGCGGGTTTAACGTCACCGCAGCAAGCACATATCTGGTTTGATTGGAGGAACATGGAACAGGCCTTTCCCTGCTCTGGGCGTAGCTATGCTGATGATGGTTTTACGGTTCTAGTACTTCTCGACTGTGCAGGAATTGAAGCTAACTGTGCAAAATTACACTTACCCATGATGTAAGTGATTCAGTCAATCCACATGATTTAGTAATAACGCGATTAACAGTGATAGTTGGTGACTTGAAAGAACGTAGGGCGTGATAGCGAGCCATCAAGTATCCCTTCTTTTTTCCGCTCTAGGCGCCCAAAACAGCATGCAGCAGCAAATGTGGCATCTTAAGTTACTGCCCCAAGTAGTCGTATCTACCACGGTAAATCTACAATCCTAATGCGAGCTAGATCTCCATTGATGATGAGCGGCAGGCCCATTGACTATGCTGTATCTCCAGCTTAGCGGCTAGGCACTGGGAGAACAAACGAAGCTCTCTTCCTGGAGCGTATATAGGAAACCACCACGGTGACGAATATCTTATGGATTCAAACAGGTCATGAAAGCAACCTTTCATCCTGGCTCCCTAGCGAAGGTCCCCAGGGGCCAGCATCATATGTCGCTTTCCCTCGCCGGGGCTGCACGAATGAAGCTTTGCCTATACATTCCCTTTCATAGCCGGCTTCCGCACAGCGCACTGCTACATACATTTATTCGGTAGACCTGCTGCTCTCAGTAAAAAAAAATCCAAAACTAAGGATTGAGTAAGTGGTAACCAGAAATAGCCGAGAGGGTTAGTCATCATATCGAAGCTTAACAAAAATGGTCGCGTCTTATGGGACCTGAGTAGGATTGTAAAACTAATATCCCTCACTATACCAGCCAGCTTCGGTTCTCAGGCCGAGAACCACATAAAATCTTGTTAGTGCACATTTAACGCCTCTCGGCATTCGAAAAATGGAGCTCGCTTGAAGAGTAACTTCCTCTCCAGCGTCGATCGTGAGCTCTTCCGAAACAAAGGGAGCTCGCCGTTCACCAAGCTGCTTGACATAAAATAATAGGCAGTACAAACACGCATGAAGAGGCGCAATTCGAATAGCCGTAGAGCAGCAAAACGAGTATATAAAAATGGCAGCTACCTGACTTACAGCATATTGTCAAAAAATCAGTTAGTCAAGGCTTAACGAAACTTCGTGCGCAGAGAGCTATTTGAAGCCTCGGTATAGTATGCGTCGGTTTCTAGAGCTTCTGGAAAATTTCACAGGAAAAAAGGCACGTAATGAAAAAACATTTGGACCATATTGATTCAAAGCTCTTTTCTAAACAGTCAAATGCGTTCTACTGGGGAAATGTATGCCAAATATACTGCATAGCCATCTCTCGCCTTCAAAACTTGAAGACCGTGAGCATAAACGTCCCTTCTAATTGCAAACCAGCCATGATCAACAACCAATTTATTGTGAAAAAAAAAAGAAAAACAAAATAACATATGTAAGTACATGAAGCCATCAAATGACTACTTCAAGAGGTTTATTTGTTTGCCATTGAACTTGAATGCCTTTCGCTATAGAAACACGCGTATACCTTCAAGAAACCGAGAGCCTAAAGACTGCCATTTCGATACAGAGTCATCGGTGCACCATCGCGCGTTTTTCACTTCCAAAGCTTACAGCGTATGCAAACAACGCCATTCAGGCTGTACTCTACGACAAGAAAGAATTATGCCACAGCCTTCTAGCGTCTTTTTTTTTTTCATGCAAACCTGGCACACCACCACACTTTGCTATAACATTCAAGTTTTTTTCTTTTGAGTATGCTTTTATTTTTCCACTTTCTGTTCTCTCCCCACCAGAAAAGTAAGAGAGAGTGGCTATTTCGCACTTTGCCCACCGACTACAACTCCGTTGGCTCCTCGCATGTGATATATATTTATGGCCGGCTTGAAATTGGCCGGATCGGTCTACCAATAACGGGCTATGAACATCAACTTTTCATTTCCACTTGTAGGGCTCCTGGGAGCGCTAGTTTTTCTTCCAACAACGCTCAATGGTGTGCGATTTTCACATCTGCCACTCAGCGGAAAGAAAAAAAAAAACACGGTAGAGAATGCGTTCCTAAACGCTGAGCTCGGCGAAAAAATACCTTTCCTCCGCATTGCCTGCAAGATCGTTTTTTGCAAGTTGTTTTCAAATATTCTGCGGAACTTTTCTCAGTTCTTCCTTTTTTTCCCTTCACGCTCTCATGCGTGGTGAGCGACGATTTCAAGCGAAGCAATTTTACCCTATGGTGCTATTTGAATTTAGCAACTTTTTTGGAAGCCTAGACTTTTTGTTTCTAAATGCGTTATTAAACACAGTTTTTGTTTAACTCAAACAAGAGTGAGATATGGCTTTTTTTCTCAGTCAAGCACATTCCTATAAGAGACGGTTCTTCTCAATGCACTTGACGAAAAGATTCATCGTGACTATGGTTTCATTGGGTAGTTACTGATTATTGCACCGAATTAGGAAACATTTCTAATGCAAAATATAAAAGTGTGTGTGTGTGTGTGTGTGTGTGTGTGTGTGTGTGTGTGTGTGTGTGTGTGTGTGTGTGTGTGTTATCTAGACTAAAATGACATGAAAGCGATCTCGTAGAAAAATGTTCCACTAATAACACTAGTTTCGTATACCTGCACATGACGTATATAGGAAAGACAAATAAACGTTCATTTTTCGAAGCACACTCACGGTGCTAATCCCGCTTTTACTCAAGGTGGGCGGTTTTCTCATTTTAGGAACTGTCTGGCCTTCGCTGCCTTCATGGTTCAAGCGAAAAAACGTCGTTCTTGGTCTATGGTTTTGCGATTATCTTGGCCTCCCACGTTTCAAGGCCTTCGATTTTTTTTAACGGGCGTTACGTGCATTTGGAGAAACCAATGCGTATTTGTGTCTTGCACGTGCATGCACGCGAGGATGTCTTAGATACGCCACTAGTTGGACGGATATATATATCCGTGTAACGTTGGAAAAAGTCTGTGCCTAAGCATACCGTAAGTGTGAGTGTTGTTCCGTAGTATTCTAAGTATGGTGCGGTCCTCTTTGTAGAGCTTTGGGTGGGATGGTGGGTACTCCAGGAGTTTCAGCCTTTGATGTTGAAGTAGCACAGAATAGGTGAAGGGAATGGACTCGGCCTCCGCGGACGCAGGCGTAGCGTCTGAAGAGGGGGAGAAGATAGCCCTGTGGGCGTAATCGCGGGCCACAGCATGTGCCGACTCGTTCCCCTCCAGATTCTCTAGAAACCCTTGTAACACAGGTATATGGTATCAGAATGCTTCGGTGCTTCAATATCTTGAGTGCTTGTGCGCACTGCCGACAACCGTTGGTATGGTTTCGCATGGCTGCTTGCGAATCTGTAAAGACGACAGCTGCGACCAAGTGCGTGGTGGTTTCTCGTGCGGTCTCCGCTTCAGCCATATCTGTGTTTCGGTAGCGGACTGTAGAATACGGGAGATCTATACCCCGACAATCTACGAAACTCAAAGCGCAGGCAATTCTATCGGAATAGTTAGTTGCGTCGGTACATCTGGTGGCCTAATCATAGCTGTTATTTTCCTTTGAGACATTCATTCGTGCTGATTCTTTGTGATACTTGGGGTATGTGTTGCGTGGCACTCATGCTATTTAGAAAGAGTCAAGGATGTTTGAACTATTTTTTTTGTCTGTGACTGCTACAAAAGTTTTTTCGTATTTCAGCCATTGAAATAACCTTACAGGTGGTGAATTCACGTTAGTTCAGCCGTTATAATTGTCGAGGCTTGTGCGCTTCGGCTAGCTCCTGCCAGTAGCGCCCATCTCGAGACGTTTTGGAGTGGGAGGTGTCATGTAACACTCAGGCTAAAATGCGTAACAAGTGTACACATAGTGCTAGGCTGCGCAGGATAGTATAAGGGACGTGGCGCAAACTTCAACTATAAAAGAGAAGGCCATTCAGCACTGCATACAAAGCAACGACGGCTTTGCCCTCTGTGGTGGGCAAACTTCCACTGAGCTCTTTTGATGCGTATGATATCTGAATTTTTTCGATTTTTTGTAGTGATTTATGAGCAAGTGTGGAGCTGCTGGGCTGTCTTGCACAGCCTATAGCAATATGTGTTCGAGAGCACACGGAATCGACCAAACAAAAACTCTACTGCAGAACATGCACTTTTCGGAGAATTCTACAACTGAAAACAGCTCACACTTATTAAGCCAATGAACTATAACAAATGAATAAGCGCATAAAATATTCAAAAAGCACTAGACAGTGAGAGTAATTGTGACTATGCGTGCATTTCTGAAGCAGCATCACTCGTGACAAGTAATCGTCATCAGGAAGGCAGAGATTTGTTTCTCCTCTAGAGAATAGCGCTATATAAACCATGAAAACATGCGCAAGGTCATTAGCGGGAGGGCATGGGGGCAAAGTGGGCGAACTTTGTGTTCTTGCCGACCCACTTCCACGAGGTTCCTTACAATCAGAACATGATGCCACGACAACGTATTAGGTGGGGGGTGTTGGTAAGGGGAAGGATAATAAAAGACAGAAAAGAATGTTCGACCAATCTGTCAGGTATTTGTTTTATTTTTCAAGCTAGTTGACGGATTGTTCCTCATCAGAAAAAAAAAGAAGCGAAAGATGAGGCATTTGTCTCTCCCGACTAGGTCATATTGAGACGTGGTACATTTACTAAACATACTTTCTGAACTAACATTAAGCACTGCATACAAAGACATTCCTCTCCCGACTGGGTCATGTTGGGACGTGGGACATTTACTAAACATGCGTTCTGAATTACTATTCATGCTACATACAAGGCAAGGATGAGTTTCCCCTCTGTGCGGTCTGTGGTGGCTTCCCGGATGAATCCCACGTCTTGTGGGAATTTCCGGGTGTCTGTGTAGCCATGAACAAATAGCCTCGAGCACATACCTGCAAAACTAATACCTGAGACTTTTAACCACACAAAAATAAAAATAAAAAATACAGACAAAGACCAGGGGAGGTGTGACGACACAAGCATGTCATTAGTCATTATATATTGCTATTTTTTTCTATGAAGAAACGCGTCGAACATTCACGCCCGTGTCGTCATACTTCCTTCTGCCGTCGTCCTGTGTGTGTGTTCGTGTAGGGGGGAGGGGGGGAGGTAAGGTCAAGATACTAAACATTGAGCACAAACTAGGCCAAACTTAAAATGTCCACCCCGCCACGGTGGTGTAGTGGCTAACAGTGGGGTGTCGTCTCTTCCTCTGTCTTTGTCTATATCTTTGCGCTGTTTTTACTTCGCAAGTATGAACCACCAACTAGCCGAACTTTCGCTATTATTGTAGTGGCTAAGGCTGCTGACCCGCAAGTCACGGGATAGAATCCCGGTGGCGGCGGCTGCACTTTCAATGGAGGCGAAAATACTGTAGGCTCGTGTGCATAAATTTGGGGCCAATTAAACAATCATAGGTGTTCTAAATTTCTTTATCCCTCCGCTACAGCGTCTCTTCTAATCATATGTTGGTTTAGGGACGTTAAATTTCACATATCAATCAATCATCAACAACCTAAAGGGTCTCAGAAACGTTTTTTTTTCACATTTTGTTTTTGATATAGCTACTACAGCACCAAATCATTGTCACTATAATTTAATCAAAACACCCCTCATTAACAGAGCTACGAGTAAAATTTAGGTACCCTCTTCCTCCCCTCCATCTTTAACCCTGAAATCTTCCTTTGAGCACTCGTGGCAAAGCTCTGCCTTCGCGAAGCATGCATCATGGCGTGATATGAGAGAACGCTTCAATGGGCCAATTAGATAGGCATCTACGGTGACGTCAAGTGGCTAGAGCTTGTCGCTCTGTGAATGTGCGTTTGAAAACGTGTTTGACCGAGCTGCAGCAATATGCAGTGATATCCAACGATTCGCAGCTCCAAACCATTGTAATAAATTACACAGTTTCTACAGAGAGTCTAAATTTGTTTGTAAATGACCCTTGTGACTTCGTCTACCACTGCAATGTGTTTGTACAAAATTTTCAAAACCATTGCAGGGTTCCTTTAAGTTCTCTTGTAAGTGTGGCTGATAGACTCCTTCCCAGACATCATGACCATGACGCCACTACTCAAGCACCTGAAGCTTCTGTAAGCCTGTCTGATAACCAGGCCTTGCTTCTTTTAAAAGACTCGAAATGGGCCTCGTTTACTTTTTTTTCATTAGGGTTGTTCTCTCTCGCTCTTTCCCGTTCTTCATTTGCTTATTTTGGGCTAAAATGCATGACTCCTTTGGATACTAACCGACTATCAGAGGAACAAGTTTCCTAAACTAACCTAACTTTATGAATATATAAATAAATTAAGGTATCTGCAGCCCTAGTCGTATAGAGCAAATGCGATGCATGTGTAACACATGTGATAGGAAAAGTTTTTTCATCTGCTAACGCCAGGGTGCTAAATCAACATATTTCTGCAAGTGCAGTGTATTTTATTGATTCCCCCCCCCCCACTTCTCAAAAACCAGTATAACAGTATCAGTAGACGTAGGTATGCGCTGTGTTTTCTTAGTACACACCACATTTGTCGTTCAATTAACCTTAATCATATTTTTTGCGTATTTGAAAGGTTAGTAGAAGCCGCCGTCGTAGCCTATCTGCTAATGCGTTGCCCTGCTAAGCTACAGGACGCGGGTTTTCATTTCGATCCACGGCTGCTGCCTTTCAAACACTATCAGGTTCTGGAGTTTTATGCACCGAAGCGATCATATGATTAAAAGACATGTCCAGGCACGCCCTAGCGAAAGGCTCAGGATTGGTTTTGGCATCCTGTGGTTCTTTAATGTGAATATAAGACTAAGTACGTGGGTTTTGGTGCATTTAGTGCCATTTTAAATGCGGCCGTCGTGGCCGAGAGCCCAACCCGCGCCCTTGAACCTATTTTTGCGACACATTGCCTCTTTTGCTACCACATTGGGTGGGCTAAATTTGAATAGAATCTATGTACTTGGACTTAGGTGCATATTGAAAAAAATTTCGTGGGGTTGACAGCTGTGACAGGCCTTGTAATCATACCGCGATTTTGGCACGCAAAATCATACAGTTGAATTAGGGCGCACAATACTTCCTGTTTGGAGCCAAGTGGCCCCTTTCTTTCACCAAGGAATGCTCATCTGGCGTCAACAGGTGCGCAATTTAGCATCCAGCATGCTAGAAGAAAATCCAGCCGACATCGCATTGCTTTGTCGAAGCCTTTCGTGATAATGTGAATTGAAAGAGCGATTTTGAACACACAAATTTTCGAAAGGCTGAACAATTCGCATAGATGATTCAAAATGAGCTCTAGCAGTACGCGTACATGCCTAGATGAAGGCAAATTTGCGTGTCAAACAAATCTGCTTGGACAAGTTGTGTTTGGGATCCACACCGACGGACGCGTTGTCCACATCTCTGCATTGCCCTTTCTGCGAGGAATTTGTCATTTAGCAAGAATGTTTATGCGTGCGCTTCATACAATCGTGATCGGATTAGCTCACAACAACCACCAACCCACGTGCGGCTTCATCTCGATATATTAGTCTTCTCGAGTGAACCGACTCGTAGAGAAGAGTGCTGCTCTGTATGTAGGATGCGATGCCGCAAAGCCTTTTCAGCATGAAACTAGTGCTGGAGGCGACGGCCGACGCGCAAATGCGCTGTGCCGGAGCACCGCATCAAAAGCTCGCGGCCCGGGACGCCCTCTTAAATATCAAATGAGGTCACTCCATGTGGTCAACAGATCCCGATGGGATATTCGACGTCGGGTCTATCACTAGCGGCCAAACAAAGCCACCAGTAGCTGAGAAGCCGGCGGCGTCCAAAGAGGTTATCGTTTGGACGCCGCCGTGGCTTTATGAGTTAGAAGGGGCGTGGAACAGTCTACAATCCTGAGTCACGTCCTGCAGCCAGTCATCACGAAGCCCGGCCCTCTTACCCCGGATGAGTCTGCCTGAATCGGGCTACTTGCAGGATGGCTTCAAAGCCGATTCCCGGAAAACAGAAACTTGGATACCTTCCCTTTGTTGTTTGCTAATGCTCTGTGTGAGAACGCAGTCCATTGTGCCGGGCTTGATTTGGTTTCAGGCCAGGCCTCACCGCCAGGCATCTCGAAAGGCCTTTCAAAGTGCCCGCCTCCAGGAGCTATAACGGCAGTAGAACAAACTAAGAGGGGGAAAAAAGGACGATGAAAATGACGGGGAAGGGCGGGGAAGGGCGGCCAAAGTTGAAGGGGTGATTCCACAGCATCTTTCATTTTCCGTATGGATTACTTTATGGAAAGACCTGAGCTTGAAAAATCGCTACCCACTTTGAGTCTGGGTTTCACGTGTCCACGAATACACAATTCTCCCTTTGAGACACGTGCAAGGTCCTGTGAGCGCACAAAATTTTCATCGGTTCTTATCTCGAACGAACACTCAATTCGGAACTGCTTGTAGAATTGCCATGCAGTTATTTAAATAATTTGGCAGAAAAAGACATTTGTTCCAACTACTCCTGGAACTGCAGCAGCCAGATTCAAAGCGTTGTATACAGTTTCTACTTATAAAGGCAACCCTTCACCTTCGTATCTATAGTGCGTGCGTTACTAATTCGATTATGAAGTCGACTGCCATACAGTGCTTAAAGATTTTGTCTTTTCCTCAACAAACACAAAAAATACGTGATAAATGATCATAAGAGAAGGAGTAAATTCATTCATTCATTCATAGCCGTCTTTAATTCTTCTACTGGACAAAACCCTGTACTTCGTCCAATGACCTGATATTTATCAAATACTGTGCAAGCGAATTTCATGTTTTTCCTGCGAGATTTTTAAGATCGCCACACTCTCTAATTTATTGTCGTACTCAGGTTTGTTTCCCATGCCTTCGTATTCATTCTGTTGCAGTAACTGGTCCCCAATTACTGCAGAATAAAGTCAGTACTTAGATTGCCTCAATTTACCGCGACTACGTTTGTTTCGAATACCGAATTGTTAGCATTAGAGGAATTGAATACTACATCAGTTATCTAGGTGCCTTTTTACAATCTTAACTCATCGAGATTTTATTTATAAGATCACTACATTTCTATTGAACCAGAACTTGTCATCGCAGACGAATAAATAGGTGAACACGTTCATTGCTCCCTAAATTATTTGTTCTCTTGTAAATATTACCAGAAAGCGCTCTTGCAGTTTGTTTTGTTTAGCCCCTTTCAGTATTGGAATAAAATAACTCACAGCTAGAGTCACCTTACCGGCTGCACTGGCTAACCGCTGTACGCTGATGCTTCAACCAAGAACACGGACACACACAGCTCCAGCCATAGTTGCCTGCTAGTCTGTTTGGCTCCGCAGACTTATTACACACTGCCTTGTAATTTCAAGAAAACTCGGAAAAAGTACCTTCTCCCAAATACAGGATCACTTCATTTTTAACCCTCAATATACAAGAGAAAACTTTGCAGGAAACTCTCTTTTAACCAATAGAAGACAGATCAGGAGAATGAGCACTAAAGTTTCACAAAGCGTATTCGCAATGAGAAAGAAGAAGAAAAAACATGCAGAGGTTTCAAGCGGGGCTAATTCTGATGACGTTAGCAAACTTATTGAGTTTGGCACGGAGAGTGTTCACGTAGCCCGAAGAGGAAACAGATTTGCCAGAGCATCCTCAAAATTAAATGCATTTCTGCGACACGCTGTAGAGAGTTTAGTTTGGAGTAGAGGCAGAACCGTACGACTAGGAATTCAGATTCAACCATTCAGAAAGCAAAGTAAACGTGTTTTTTCCGGATTTCATTTCACTTTGGAACAGTGCTACTCGATTAATTATGCAAGCAGCTGATGATAGTTTTAGAGGCAGAAACAAACTTCGCAATGTGGTGCGCAGATGGAATCACTTCCGCTTAAGCACCTGGCGAGATATTTTAAGCCTTCTGCTAAACATACATCCCACACAGACAATTACACTGCGAAGTGTTGCGAGCGAAGTTGAGTCACAATTCGCTTCACAATTTTCCTATGTTGTCAAAATTTGTTCTCTCTTTTAAATACCGTTGCAGTTAGTCCAGCGTGAAATTAAACTCCTGATTTATCGCAATGGAAACACATTGATCGATTGATATATGGGGTTTAAAGTTCCAAAACCATTAATGATTATGAGAGGCACAATAAAAACGCATTGCAAAGTTTAAAAAAAACGTTAGGCGTCTATAGAAATCACACCGAGTGGCGGCACGTGTCTGTTACAGAGAACTCTACTAACCTTAAACATAATTCGAATGGGAGATGCTTGGGAGCTCTAGCTTTGTTAATCGATGCCATACGAAGCTGACAGGCTCTGAAAATTCCTACGGCGTTGAAGCGCATACGAAAGACATTCCCAGAATCAGGACAGGGAATTTCACTGTCCCAAGAACATAACATGTACAACATGTACTAAGGAATGAACAGCAGCAGTTAAGTGTGGCTCACTCATCGAAAGGAAACATTATGAAAAGTGGAAGTGAGAGGGAGGTCGAAAAGACAACTTTTCAGCCGTGGGCATCAAACCCGCAACTTCCTACATTGTGCGTTTGATGCTGTATACCATTCGAGCTATGCGACCAGCTCTTATTTGTTACATATTTATGAATATTGCCTCAAAAAAGTAGTGAATACATTCGCAGGTGACCACATGCATAGCGCACACTACGCGCGTTTGGCTTTCACTGACTGACACTTGCCTTCCTGTAAACTTCCGTCTGCCGTCTCGATTGCGGCCGTGGCGGTCGCATTCCAATGGAGGTGAAATGCGACAGGTCTGTGTACTGTGCCGTGTAAGTGCAGTTTAAATAGCCCCAAGTGGTTGAAATTTCCGGAGCCCTCCATTACGGCATGTCTTATAAGCATAATGTTATTTTAGATCAAATAAACTCCAGATATTATATTTTATTCGTTTGGTTCTGTGCCTATGTGGGCGTACAATTGAGCCATTTAAGGTGTTCTTCAACACAGCTTTGAAATGAAACGCTTTGCAGCTTCTGAAGCTTTGGTAGAACACGATAGTTCCTCTACGTACAGCCCATCACGTCACACGCCTAATGGTGGTCGTCGGTGGTGGGCGGGGTTTATTGCCGGCAATTTCTAGGGCTTATTTTGCACTGAATTATTCCTTTATAGTCTATTTTTCATCGCTGTATAGGCATATTAGTTGTTCTATGTTTATTTTTTGCTAAAAACGTGAATTGTTGAGTGACAATGCCATGACCCTTTTAATATGGCTACGCACAGCTAATATAAGTCGTACACCTTTCTATATATTGATATGGTCCAAAGATTAAGCTTCGTTTATATTATTCACATTGATAGCAATTAGACTAAAGGAAGGAAGCAATATTGTCGTTTGTTTTCTTGTGATGAGCGATGCGAAGATATGCACACATACAAAGAATTGTGTTCGAGTTTTGAAGCACAACGTTAAAAGAGGCCAATTTAACTTACACGTATTGTACACTTCCTAACTGCTGCGTGCCACGAACTGCATCTTTCTAGTTTTTTGGTAACGATGTATGATGTCAATTTATACTTACTTATTTCTTGTTTATTTGTTACTCATGTCTCGAGCTTACGTTTTGGCACCTTTCGCCCTTTTACTTGTTGTACATGTCTTTGTTAGCCCCCCTTACTCAATGCCCTAACCAAGGGCCTGTAAGGTACCTGTAAATAAATAAATAAATAAATATACAAGTGAGAGACAGGGATGACATTTAGAGGCAAACGCAACACACTGCATGCGTCAATAAGAGGAAGGGCGTTAGAAAACTTTCGTCATTTGAATTTATAGGAGTGAGAGTGTTAGAGAGAGTTGCGTTGTTTTAGCAGCTAATGGTCGTATAATGAATGACGTTTGTTTTAAATCTGAAGCATGTCTTTTGGAACTGCAGGTGCATTGGCCATTGCTATCTATCTATCTATCTATCTATCTATCTATCTATCTATCTATCTATCTATCTATCTATCTATCTATCTATCTATCTATTAGTGTATGATGAAGACGCTGAATAGGTCCCTAGATGACTAGCAGCAGATACTCATTGCATACGTCCTGAAACCATTTCCTTTGTTATATGTGCAATATACCCGCACACCTCGGCCTAAAGAATGCGGGTATGAGCCAAGAGTGGTTGACAGGTTGTATCTAAAAGGGGAACGGTGATAAACAGACTTGGTAAAAGGGGTGCATGATTGCGCTATGGTGCTTGTATCGCTGGCAGGGCAGGCATCGGCAGCGATGTGGGTAAAGAAAAAAATGGTAGGAACAGAAAGTTAGGAAATCACGGTGAGAGCCAGAACCAAACGCAGGCATTCTGCGTGCTAGTCCAAAATTCAGCCACAGTGCTATGCCAGTGCTTCAAACAGCGTATGAAAAAGACCGTATAATGCCCTCCTATTACGGCAATGTTAACTTACAAGACTGTTTTCGTCGTTTACTAGCTTCTATGGATGTAACTTATATGAACTTGATCCTTTGCTCAAGCTACTGCTACCATCGCAACTTTCCCTCTCCGATGCGACACTGTTATGCCGCCTTTGGTTGGGTGTTGAATTTCCAAAGGCGTACTCGTTTCGCATCAACATGGCAGTGACCTCTACATGTGACATCCGCGGAGCTAAAGAGATCATTGAACACATTGTGTGCAGCTGCGCTCGCTGCGACGTCCCGCGATGCCCGCTCCGGAGAGTCCTGAACTAACCGGACCCCATTTTCTGTGAAAAAGATTCAAGTACCTTGAACGTTTACTTTAATAGTGCAGAAAGCGACTACATCATTACTGCGACCATCTGTTGATTGCATGTGCTCCCCCAAGTGTGCTCGCGTGCTCGTGATTATGTGCATCTTTCTTCCCTCTCTTCTACTCATTTCCTCCTTTATCCTTTTCCCTAGTGCCAAGTAGCAAACCAGACGTGCTTCTGGCTAACTTCCCTGCCTTTCCTTGCATCTCTGCTTCTCTCTTTCTCCGCTCGTAATAAACGTTTATGCTGATAATTTTTGCAGTGGTTGATTCGTGAGACAATGAGCGCCTTTACTGGATTTAATCCATGGCTCCTTGGCGACTTGGAAAAAGTGTGGCAGGGCCCCTTTAAGCACCGTTATCAGATGTTAGTATTGAAATTTTGCCATTTCAAACTCGCCAAGAGTTGCTTAAAACCCGCATAAGGGTTGGGAGAGAGACACAGTAAATATAGGAAAGGCAGGAACATCAACTGGACTACGTTTTGTTTACTACTCTACTCATGGGGAGAAGAATGACGGGATAAAAGACAGAGAAAGAAAGACATTAACACTTAATCAGTATGATTCGGTCTCCTGTGTTTGTTCAGCATGCCCCAAGGGTTGCTTTGCATACGTTGCTTTTGATGTGTAAAGTTTATGAATAATTGAAATATACAGTTTTCATTGCGGCGTTCATTTTATAATCTTGCTTTTATTAGTGTAATGTTCATGATCAGATGGTACTACGTCATGTTGGCTCAGGGCTATTGGTGAATACCATATGTGTGAGTATGAAATAACGACTGCTCGTGAAACATGTCTGTGTGCTTCAGCGCCTTGACACGGTCACTGACTGCTTATTCTACACTAAAACGCGTAAGTTGACCAAACCAACTTTTGTGGACTTCTTCACTACGTGAACGAAGTGTACTTGCAACAAAGTATTGTTCTCTGCCGAATGTACCAATCGAATATTTATCATCTGTTCACTCATATGCAAAAATGACGCACACACGTTCACATAAAGAGATAAAGACATTAATTCTCCCGCAATTATTACCTGATTGCTATGCAGAGTTTAATGTCCCAAAACCACCGTATGAATATGAGAGACGCCGTAGTGGAGGGCTCCGTAAATTTAGACTGCCTGGGGTTCTTTAACGCGCACCCAAATCACGGCACAAAGGCCTACAACACTTCCGTCTCCATCGGAAATGCAGCCGCCACAGCCGGGATTTGATCCCGTGACCTGCAGTTCAGCAGCCGAGTACTTTAGCCACTAGACCACCGTGGCGAGGCCGCATTTATTACTTCTGAAATTACTGTCGTTTTTTTTACTTATTATTTTTTTCTATTCCCAATTTCCATTGTTTATATACCCAAGCAGAATTCTTGTCTTAACAACTGAATGTTTTTGCGACCACTGCAGAGCATCGGAGGATTCATAAATACGAAACTGATGTGGCTGTTTGTAGAAATGGCGATTCTTAAACAAAATGAAACCATTTTGGCTACCTGTAAATTTATAAGTTTACTCTGGAAGTCACTCTGACCAAAAAGAAGAAGAGCGAACGTTCAAAGAAGAAAAGCGGTGGTCGCAGGAGAGAAAAGCTCGAACATGCGCCATCCGGGGTGGGCGATTGCACTCAACAACAAATCACCCCTTGAAAGTCCTGGGTCCCCCGATGCGGTCCGGAAAAGTGAAACACATACGGATGTACGACGAAACGACTGTCGTCTTTCAATTTCCATTCGCGAAGGCAGCCTTTCATTTGGCGCCTCATTTCTTATTTTGTGTGTGTTTTCCTCTGGGCGACCTATGAATGGTCCACCGCATGGCCAATATGTTTCAATTCGCCACTCTTCCGGCTCCTCCCCGAAGTGCACTGCTTGCGGAAGAAAATCGGTATTGCTAGTCATAAATCTCGGCCAAGTGGACAAGAAGAGGTCCAACGCTTTAGCTCTTCCCCGCTCTCTTCGTTTCTGCGCATTTTGTTTTACTACGGTTGTGCGTCATTTTATTTTCCAATGCTTCTTTACGCGTATAGTCGAGATCACCCACGACCCGCCAGCAGATTGGGAAGAGTCATGTGCTCAATCCCTGGAAAACAAAACTTCCTGACATTGCGTTGCCACCAGCAGCGTCATGAGCGGTTGCGTATGGTTACAGGGAACGGTCATCGTTTTCGCAGCGCCTAGCTCTTCTCGTTGGTTCCTTGCTGTATAAAAAATGTAACGACTGGGATTTAAACTTATGTACACTATACATATAGATTGCAAAACTCCAGCTGCTATACTAAGAGAGTGACATTTTTTTGGTATCATAAGTTCAGCGACCACTTTCTTTCATGCGCCAAGTTCACAAGCAGCGACTTGCTTTTGCAGAAAAAACAACAGGAGAAAAGGAAAAAGCAGGGATGTTAACCGGACTATAGAAAAACTGGTGCGCTACCCTACACTGGGGAAAGAGATGAGGGTGTTAAAAACATAGAGATAGAGAAGAAAGGAGTTACTAAATGCACATTTTACTGGGAATATTTGGAGGCCTTGTTTTTCAAGGTATCCCACTATCAAATTGCGAATTTGCATCTTTTTGAAGCGTTGCTTGTATCTGGGGCCTTTTTACGGCTGACGTCAAGACACATATGTTGTCTACGTGTATAGGTATCCTCTTATAACATGGCAGACGTTTGACAAGTTTAACGAGAGCGAAATTGTATTATATGAAACTTAGTACTATCCCTTAAAAAGCCCCCATCTCCCGGCCAGTATAGCGTTGTGTGCTTGGGTCATTGTCGCTATAAACAAAGAGTGATCTTGTCAGGTTGCTATAAGTCTATTGAAAACTTGACCACGGAAATTAACCATCACAAAGACCTCGAGAACGACCTCCTATATAGTGCTTACCATGTGCGCCTTTTACGCTGCAGGCAAGCGGTTGCGTGATCTCTGCTGTAGGATCAAATCAAATCAAATCAAATGAGTTTTATTCACATCCTGAAGATGTAGGTAAGCTTGGACGAAAAGCGAAACAATTCGCTCGAGGAAAGCTCAAGCCTCCGTATACAAGGCATACAGTAGAGACACTCAAAAATGTCATAATGCTATCAAAAACAACTAGCGCGTTACATACATGAAGATATACGTAACGTATTGATAACACTATCTACAGATGAGCGCTCACGTCGAAAGCCAGCCATGCAGTATTAATAAATGTTGTAAGACACCACTCATGGCGGCTAAGGACAATCTCTTACATTATCTTTCCTATGCTACTGGCCACTGCAGTGGGGAGGTACGAGAAAAGTTCAAGTGGAAACTTGCCTTGCTCTAGAAAAGACACAAAATGACTTGTCTTCCATTTGTCCGGAACACTCACCTCTCAGCAGGATGAGTTGTACAGACGTAGCAATTCTTCCCGTACCGTCTCATCCAGACTGCACCGGGCTCGGCAAGATGCATCATTGGGTCCCGGTGGTGAAGAACGTCTGCATAGGGCTAGTACCATGTCAAGCTTCTCCACTGTAAGATGAAGGTGCACGCAGCCAGCACGCTGTCGAGGGACGTCACATCCGGCCACAGATTCCAGACGAGCCACTTGGCCTGCTCTCCTCTGGATTGAGGGTCTCCTAGTAGACCAACACCACCAACTCCACGAAGAAAATAATAGGCTGTATCTTCTTCTGAAAGCCCTTATGAAAAACTATAGTAAGTTTAGTTACGTCTGCAACTTTTCTCCCTAAGAATGCCAATACCTACCTGAAGAAAGCACAGAGGCTTCATGTAAATTTTCAACACGTGTTCTTGCGCGATGTGCGTAGTTTAGAAGAACTGAAAGGCGTGTGAGTTGGAACTTATTCATCATTGAATGGCGCACAAATTGAAGGGCTGTTGATAACGCTTGCTCAGTCAAGCACATTAAATACACCGCGTGTTCTACCGGGGTAGTATATAAACTACATTCTACGTGCAGCAGCGTCTGCATTATAGAGACTGCAAGATTTGTTAATATCAGGTGATTAATATTCTTCGAAGGGTGGTGTGTCATCTCACCTCACCAGTCAATGCCGTGATTGCGTTTGTACGCCTTCCTTTGCACAGACCACGATCATCAATTTCCATCATAATGAACATACAAGGGAGACACGTGAGGCATGTCACATGGTGAAGTGTGTTGCCAATTGTATTATTCAGCCATCTTAAATATATATATATATATATATATATATATATATATATATATATATATATATATATATATATATATATATATATATATATATATAGGGTGTTCCAAGCAATGTTGCTTTTCACTTAGTGCTGGGCCTCTTATAGGAGGTTTGAAGACATCACTTATAGCAGTAAATATAAAAGGTGAAGTACTTACTTTTCAGTCAGGGCAGTTAGGCAGCTAAGTCTTTTGAGACACATTATTCATAATAATGCTTTTGAGACACATTATTCATAACAAGATGTTTATAGCGAAAAACCCTCGCCTTCGCGTAAAACATAATAAGACAGGTTTGAGGTAAATTGGTTTCAGATTTCTACGTGAGAAATAAACGCCTCGTAATTCTGCAAATAAAAGGCAGAAAATCAAAGCGAGGAGGCTTAACAGGTTACTTCGTTACACTATTCTGAGGAAGGGGCAAGAAAGGAAAAGGAAAAAACAAACTAGCAGCTAGAAGAGAATACGCTCATAGCATGTCAAATTGAAAGGCGGTCACACAGCCAATAGTCTTCTGCCTATATCTGCGGGAGTGCTCGAAGAGGAGGAGAAAGATGGAAGGAGGAAGGACAGGGAGGTTAGCCAGTTGTCAGAGCGGCGAAAAGCATTCTGTGTCTATAGGGTCAAAAGCCCTATCATTTCTGTTGCCTATTCAGGAGATCATAGCACGCGAGAATGCTTTCAGTGCCCCGCCATGGTTGTTTAGTGGTTATGGGGCTCGAATTCTGACCCGCAGATCACGGGATCAAATCCCAGCCATTACGGCCGTATTTTCTATCGAGGCAAAAATGTTAGAGGACCGTGTAGGTTTAGATGCATGTTAAAGAACCACAGGTGGTCCAAATTTCTGGCGCTCCCAATTACGGCGCCTCTCATAATCATATTGTGGTTTTCGAACATTAAACCCTAGCAATAATAAATAAAGAATGTATTTAGTAGAGAACAGGAAGAAAATTGCATAAGGAATTTCTGTTCTTTTGGTTGCGAAAACTCAACAAGCATCTGATAAGTATACTTGCCATCATTCCGAGCTATTCATGACATGGCTGTGGCATTGAGAAACAAATAATGAAAACGTGCGGCAGCTCTCTGTTGTCGCAAAATATATTTCCACGCTTTCTAGTGATATGACTATCGGAGGATACAAATTTTTTTGATGACCCTGCTAGATTTGTACCACCAAGATATTACTGCATTTCTTTTTTTCTTCATTACCACTTTGCCTTGCTGTTTTTATTTGATTTTTCTTTTTGTCTTCTTTTTTTCTCAATTTCTCGCTTGCTCTGTTTGTATTTCCATGCGTGGCTTTGCCTACATTCCGCCATACGTTGGCATCATATGACAGCCGGGCCCCTAGAATGTCCCTTGTTTGTCACAATCAAGGCGCTCGAGTAACAAGATGAAGACTCCTTGGCATGAGCGTGTATACGGAATATAATGACCTAAAATATCCGTGGAAATCGCAGTGGAGCCATTCTCTACAATCAGAATTCTAGATCACCAGATATACATGTAGTGTGGCACCATTAAACCTATACTGCTAACTCTGCGGAGAACTGGAAGATATTGCACATTACTTTTTCTTGTGTTCAAGATACTCTTGTATTATAACTCCACTTCTAGTTAATCCTTTTGCAAAATTAGGCTTGACCTTATCGGAGGAAAATGCTTGAAGCTTCACTGCCTCTGGTTTGAGAATCTGCCACAGGGATGCCTTTGATGCCTTTCGTAATTTTATTATAAATACTCAACGAGTATCATTTCAATCTTGTATTTAAAATTATTCGTCATTTCATTAAGTCAAAATTTAAGTTTTCGAAATAGTTTCCATCAGGTTATTACGGCCGTCTGAATACAAGCTCAAAAGTATATTACTGGTAGTTGAATACTTTACGTATTATTGCCAATTCATTTCTTTATTTTTTGGTTTTTAATATCATAGCTTATCTGAAATAACATCTAACAGTCGCAAAGTTTCAATCTTGGCCAATCCCCCGAAATGAGGGCGTGCCATTTATATAGGGAAACAAACAAACAATAGGCCACAGATGGCTTGCTATATACTTGTGTGCAGCTTGCGTTAAGCCAAGCAACGAATGCACACGACAATCGCAGGTTAATACAGACTGGTCCCATTAAGTGCTCCGCACTTACAAGAAGCACTCCTTCACCAAAGGTTAAGACTTTTATGCGTGCTACTCATTTGCGTTGCAGTGTAGAAACATGTTATACGTTGATGCAGCTTTTCGATGTACGGACTTCATCAATAATAGCGCGTTTTTGAATTGGGGTCTTGAAAGCTTGAGACCTCGAAGAGCTTTCAGGTTGTTAGCAATGGGACACGTAGGAGCAAGGAGCTTAAAAATGAAGTTTTGCGCTTGCCGTTGGCATCCTACCAAAAAGGACCCTTTCGAAAAAAAATCGCGTTGCTCTTGCCTAGTCGGTGCATTTCCCTTGTGCGCCCACAAGGAAAAAGAGACTATCATATTTCAGACGAACAAACTCGATATTCGGCTATCTAAATTGAGATCTGATGATCATTTTGTGGGGTTGCCGTTCATAATTGTAGCAGACAGTTTATATAGATCCTAGACTCTATAGTATATGAGATGAGAAAGTTTAAAATGAATTTACTTTCTTCAGGAAGATAAAACGTTCTCAAGAGCCATTAAATTCGTACATCTGCAAACGCAGCCAGTGCAAAATGCAAGGGGAGGAAACTTGGGCCACTGCATGTATATTTGAAAAATTAGAATTCATTTATCATATTTACGGAAAATTTGCCACGCTAACACCCTCTTACATCACTTTCCGTTTGCAGTGATTTCATAGATCCTTCCGCATAATCTGTTTTAAAGTTGAAAGTGAATTGATACAGCGCTTATTTCTCTATGCACAATAATTTGATTTTCCTGGGTTCAAAATTTCACAAAAGCACAACAATGTACTTAAAATACTTTGAATATACTATCTAAGATTGTTTTCAAAACGAGAACACTCTTAATTCGCAATAATTTTATATTTTACATGCAGTCACATTCAGCCCCACCTAAAGCTACTCATGTTTATATGCGCTATTCAGGAGCGCTCGATTGAAAGAGGTCAGTTCTCAGGTTTGGGTGCACGTTAAAGAACCCAAGGTGGTCGAAATTTTCGGAGCTCTACACTTTGGCATCTCTCATAATTATATGGTGGTTTGGGGGCGTTGAGCCCCACGTTTACTCTATTTATTTTATTTATTTATCTACAAAATACTGTCAACCCTCCATTAGGGTGATTACAAGAGTGGAAATTACATTGTACAAGAAAGGTATTGCACGGACAAAATATCTAAGAATTAAACACACACAATAGTAACATCTTTACGTCAAGTGTCGCAATCATGAGATTTCCTTATGCAGACGACTTGCAAGCATATATATAACAATATATGGTCTAGAACAACAAGATATTAAAGAAACTAAAACATAGGAAAGCTTTCACCAGTACTCTTGCAGTTTGGCCAGAACTTAGAAAAACCAACACGTTATTTTCAATACTTTCCAGAAATTTTTCAAGTGTTGGTGCTGCTACATTGACTGAATCTAGCGCACTCTATTCTCTTATTACGCGAGGAAAAAGTTTAGAAGCCGTTGCCGAACGTTTAGAAGCCGAAAAAAACAGAAGCCGCTGTTACAAAAGTATTCTTTGTACGATTGGGGGTGTTTTTGATGCACTATCCCTCTTTTCCTTTTAGAGGCATTAGTTTTTAATTGGTCGTTCAACAATTGGTAAAAAAAACTTCAATCGGTTCATTTTTGCTCTATCGTGGAGCGTAGACAGCTCTGCTCAGGGCAGAAGTTCGAAGGGGGAATCTATTCTCTTCAAGTGGTTAGAGATAAATCTTACCGTCTTGCGCTGAACGTTCTCGAGCAATTTTCAGGAATTATTTAAGTTATGTCACACGACATCATCTACAACAACTGAGGTGTTCGCTATTCTGTGTGCTCTAAAGTTTATAAGCTTAGCAGCAGACGCGAAAAAATTAGTCATTTTTAGATATTCACATGCCGCATTAAGATCACTCTCCAGTACGAACACGTACGACAGTAATTAGTGAAAGTATTAAATACGAAACTCTTAAAGAGCTCACCAAACCAAGCCAGGCACAATATGAGATCAAATTCCAGTGGATACCTTGTCATTGAAACATTCCTGAAAACACAGCTGCCGATGAAGCGGCACGACAAGCACATCTTAAAGATGTTACTGTTTCTTTACCAATTTCGAAAAATGAACTACGTAGTATTATGAAGGCTACAACTTTCATAATGTGCGATAATGCCTGGTTTGACCCAAGTACGAATAGTTGTAATTATACCACATCGGTCCATTCATTGAATTTGAAACTACGCTAGCATTAGGTAGAAGTATGAAAACGCTTATTTACCGCTTGAGGCTTGGCACCGCATACACAAATCGCTTTTTGCACAGAATAGACAGAGCTGAAAATCCCGAATGAGAATGTGTATTTATAGATGAAGATGTATGTCACCTTCTTGTAGACTGTTCACATCATGATACGCCAAGACGCCATCTTAAACCGGAACTGTTGGTATTAGACCGCAGACCGTTTAGTATCAAGAAACTACTGGGCCCGTAACCAAGTGGGGCTTTACAGACGTACGCTTTCAAAGCGTTAAAACGTTTTTTTTACAAGACAATGGAATCGCTGGCAAGTATTAAAAAATAACGAACTTTAATTTGTGTAACAGGTTGTACTTATTATGCGCAGTAATATATGACATTTGTCATATGTGTGTGCTCAAGTGAATGTCGTGTCCACTGTTATGTACAGTACACAAGAGCGAATACATGTTCATAAGGACCAGCCGTGTGCTCTGCTAATTTGCGTTGGTTGGATCGAATGTTAACAAGGGACATTATCAGAGATTAAATTTGTTCACTTTCGAACATTTTATTATCATTGTGTTGGTGTTGTTTGGTATGTGCATATGAGTGTGTTTTTGCATAAGTGTGCTCAGGTGTTCTATTTTCCAAGCACTGCACTTTACGTTTTTCATTAGGATATGTGCTCAACTTTCACTCAAGGGCTAAGGAGTCGCCGGCGCCATACTTGTGCGCTAACATCTCCTTATAAAAACGAAGGGAATATTATTACTGTATTTTTCTTTATTTTTTGTATCAATACAACCACGCATTGAGGTTCATGACTGCCTGAACTCGAAGGGAAAAAAAAGGAGGTAAATAAATGGATCAGAGCAGAAATGTTGTGGCGCGTCGCACGAGCTGACGTACACGCAGATATAAGACGATTAGAAGTACAGAAGGAAAAAATGCGGATTACGGCTGCCGTAAAATTTTGTGCTCCTTTTTCTCCAGCTATGAATAGAAGAGTTGCGACAAGCAAGGGCTCCTGGGAAAAGGGGGAAAAAAAGGCGGTGGTGGGTAGCCGCCGACAGGCTATGCAGCTTGGATGCGCGCGACAGGCGCCAGATAATTAGCGTTCCGTCGCGAATTACCATTCCTAATGAGTCTGTCAGGTTTCGCTCACTCTGAGTGGCTTCGAACCCCCCAAGTACTTGCCGTACGCATAGTCAATTAGCATTTGCACTAGTCAGTGCTCTTACAATGAAGCTGCGTGGTGGTTTGGGTCTTTTTGTTTTTGTTCTCTTGACTTTCCCGCTTCTGTCCTGTTACTCTCACTAGCGGAAGGGCTTAGCTATGTTGGTTCCTGTTCTTTCTTAATTTCCCACGTTATCCACTTCATCTTCACCTTTTCGTGCTCTCCTGTCCGACGAGTCTTGATAAGTGCGGGGCCAAATCCGCCGGAAAGCTCTGGTGACAGCTCCTTGCAAACGAAATGATTGCCAGTGATGGTGAGGCGAAAAAATAAGAATGAAAAATAGCAAAGGGGCTGATTTAATGCATCCGCACCCCACGCAATTCATTACATACATTCAGGACTCGTTTAAGCGGCATTTCAAGCGCTTCGCGCCATACTTATATATCACAGATTGGTCGCGTTACGCTGCTGAGTGAAGTGCAAAGACCTAATCATTGGGCAGCTGGTCTGCAGTTTTTGCACGCATAAGCTTTGGTTTGTTTCAGTCTGTCGCACATTTATGTTCCGCCACAAACTTGCTTTTCGTCTTCAGTGACAGCCGAGCTCTAAACGGCTATTTCTTGTTGATAGCACAAAAAACGACTAAATAATGTTTAAAAATGCAGTGACGAAGTATGGCACCAAGTTTTCCAGCAAATGTGAAAGCACAGCACCGAACCCACGATTACAGAGTCTTGCGCATCAATATATAAAGAATACAACAGCCCACATATTACCGCGTGCACAAACCAATTTCGTGTGCCCTGTGATGTACGAAAAAAAAACATCTTGCGGGGGAATACACGTTACATAAGTAATACTATCTGGAGTTTTATGAGACAAAACTATCACATGATTAGGAGACATTACTTAGTGCAAAACTCTGAAAATTTCGACCACTTGGCTTTTTTTAATGGCTCGCTCAAATTGAGCATTCCGCCTGCTGAAAGGGCACCAAATCCGATTCAGTTGCGGTGAGATTCGCTGATAGGGTCCTATACGCGCTCATCGATCTCGGACCGACTTTCGCGGCGTCTCTCACGTAATTGGTCACTGCAAACCAATAGTAGCGCTAGTCAAGTGAAAAAAAAAAGGCGGCCAAAACTGACTCACTTGTTGTGTCGGACTGAACGTAACGGAGTGCTGTAACCAAAGGAAGTTTAACCCACTTTTTGTAGTAGCCTAATTCACGTCTCGATTTTGTGGCAGAGGTATAGCAATGGGCGTGACGGAGGTTGTCACGGTCTTTCAGAGCAAGACAAACCCACCAACGCCACTAGTGCCGACGTTTTTTTTTCTGCTTTTCATGTGTTACAAAACATCAGCTTGCCAGCAAAGTAAGCAGTACTGCTTCTTCTTGCTTCCTGCGTACAAGAATGCTAGAAGTCTACACGGCCAGATAGCGTCTATGGTGGCGTTTGCTTGTCGCGACAACAGGCGGGTGATAACTTGTCCATCCCGCGTTCGCCCATGTGTGTTCTGGCGACAGGAGATTCCACTCGCTGTCGAAAGCGGAATCTTCAGTGTGAACTATAGGCGTAACAGCCACTGACACCGCACAGTACGCGGGCTTCTATACCATTTCGCCGCCACCATAATGTGAGCACCATGGTCGGGATCGCATTCGTGACGTTCTGGTCGGCAGCCGAAAACAGTTACCACTACACCACCACAGCGGGCACATAACATAACTAAAAAGTCAAATCAGTAGATTAAAGATCTGTCGTCGTTGAAGGTGGTTAAAGAAGTTTGTTGAGCGACAGTTCAATTTCGCTTGCTTTGCGAAAGAACGGGACCATTCGTTTGCAGAGATTTACATTTATTCCATGCCTTTGTTTTGGCAAGAAAAACACAGCATAGGCAAAGAGTGAATGATGATGAGTGGACGAAGCTCCGGAGGTACATCGATAAACCGTGTATCCTCCGTAAATCTTGCCCACTCGATCATGATGTAAAGAGAGCGAGCACGCGCTGCAGTTGTTTCCCGAGCCCTCCAATCCGCCGCCTCGTCTTTGTCGCTCATACTCGAAGGAAACAGACTGCCGGCGAAACAGGAAGCGCGTCAAGAGCGAACAAATTTTAACGCAAGAGCGAACGTAGTCTGTTTTCACATGAGAGCACGCATCGAAGTGGAGTGAGCGCCGCAGCACTCTCTAGCGAGCGCTCTGAGTATACTAGAGGTAGCTACTACAATGCGGGATTTTCCTACGCTTTAAGGATCTTCACCGCTAAATTGATATCTACTCGCTTCGACTACATACCGTGACATGGAAGCCAATGTGTTGAACCATAGTGCAACATGCACATGCTTCTCGGAGTCGGCGATGCTCTCAGTGAGAGCTTGCACTAGTTAACTTGAATGCAGTTGGTGTGTCTGGCAGCGGCGGCAAAAAGACTCACCTAGAGCCGCTATTATTGTTTGCGAACGCACCACAATGAGTATTTCGCTGAAGCTCTTCACCGTTCTTGACCTTTCAGCTGAGTTTAAAGGTGATATTCGCGCAATCAGGCGTTTTTCTGGATTTTTACCGGTGGAAGTAAAGGTATCGCTCTTAACGTAGAAGTAAGTAAACTCCTCTTCGATTGTTTCAGCCACGCTATGAAAGCATCAATGAGTGCTGTACAATGTAATAGAGGCCTCCTATTATAAGAAGCTTAATTTATCACAGATTTCACTAGAAGCTCAAGACAGATCGCTCGCACCTGCTTGTGAGTGTGAGTGCTTGCGCTACAGGGTGTAATCGGCTTTCAGTCTGCCTAATACCGGTGTCAAACGAGCACTTTTATGGCAATCAGGTCAATCTGGATCGGTCTTCTTGATCGCGATGAACTTTATGGACACTGCTACACGGCCCAAGCTAGTCCGGTTCGAGCTTGGGTCCGATTAAATGTACCAGGTTGCACTTGCGTGTGGCAAAACATTTCAATGACAAAATTCTGCGCATGACTTTCCAAAAGTTCCATTTATCAGCAATACGTTACTTGTGCAAGAACCGCTTGAACGTCAAAAACTTTGCGTGCCACTACAAAAGTATTTTCATAAATCCATCATTCCATAGAGCTTTCCTTGAACCTACCTGTATTGCTGTGTGGGATTCTTATCATTTGCTTTCATTTCTGATAGCCCACGATCGTAGCCGTGCAGTTGCAGCGCAGCGTAAATCTCGTTGTGCGTGGCAGAGTTTCACTTTTTGCGCCTCGAGACTCCAGTTGCTCCTGCCAGCGGTAAATTACTGTAAAGGTCTCTCCATTCGACTACGAAGTGCACGTGCGCTGCGACAGTTCACTATTGCTGCGACGCAGTCGGAAAGCCAGCGACACTCATAATCAATTAGCTTCGAGGTGCTCCAACTGCTCCAACGGTGCGAGAGTTGAACTTGCCGTCTGCTTATCGTCTGTTTTCCCGTAACTATACATGCGGCCAATACGAATCCTAAAATATGCAATATTGCTGATATTTTTTTTAATTAAAACAGCACCGCCACGGTGGTCTAGTGGCTAAGGTACTCGGCTGCTGACCCGCAGGTTGTGGGAAGTAATCCCGGCTGCGGTGGCTGCATTTTCGATGGAGTCTAAAATACTGTAGGCCCGTGTGCTCAGATTTGCATGCACGTGAAAGAACCCCATGTGGTCTGAATTCCGGAGCCCTCCACCCCCTACTATGCCGTCTCTCATAATCATATCGTGGTTTTGGTATGTTAAACCCCACTTATCGATCAATCAATCAAATGAAAATAAAACAGTTTAGAGCTCTTTTTATTATTAAATATCTAGTTTATAGTATCTGTTTTTACAAAACTATGCTTGATTTTTTTGTTTTATTTGCTTTCTACAAGCTCGGCCAGGGGGTGCAGACGAAACGAAATTGCGATATCACAGTCGGATCGTGATGCGCGGATCGCGATAGTCTTCATTCCGACGGGGCCTATAATCTTGAATAAAATCGACAGTGTAGCAGCACCTAATCCGGATCGTGATACTTCCGGATTGGCACTGATAGCAACTGAAAATGCCCGTGTGACACCGGTATAAGTAATGAAACTCTAGCACGATTTCGGATGCCTCAACCACGAACACGGTCAAATCGGTTCATTTTAAAATGCTGCCGCGCACGCTTATTTTGCTATTCTTATGGAACTGGTCTGTTACACGCTACCTCTGCCTTGCGCAAACGGTGCCGCAATATCGGGGAACACTCCACATTATTTCGAAATATTTTGGATTATTTTGTCTTTCCTTCCTCCTTGCCATACTGCTATACATGGCTACGCTTGCTCTCTTATATCTTTTTTCCACCTGTCTGTCACTCTCACTCTACGTCTGTTTATTTTTCCGTTTCTTTTATCTTTTTATATTTACATTTATTTCATTATTTTTTCTCTTTATCTAACTTTCTCTATCTCTGCATTCGTTCTCTCACCTTCTATCGTTTTCCCTCCTCGCCCATAACAACTCCTCTGTGAAACTGCTCCAGAGGGTATCGGTCACATAAATTGGGCAAATGCTACCACTGACCACATTGATTGACTAAAAGTTAGTAAGGTAACGCACTGGCGGAAAGCCCTAATTAAGAGCCAGAGGTTTCATCTTCTCCTGTTAACCATCTGTACAGGGTGCTTGAGCACTGATTCAATACATGCCCGTTCAGGATGTTGATAATTTTGTTTCTATGACACGCGCAAACCTCGACCATAACAACATATGCAAAGCACAAATGATTAAGGTTGATGTGTCACTTTAAAATCAGCACAATGTTACTAAGCGGACGATCGTAGTACATAGTAAACGCAAGTATAAATGTATCTAGATAAGATGCAAGTATGTTGTATACAGTCACGTAGCGACGGCACCACTAACATTTCAAACACCAGCACCAGCAGTGGTAGACATGTAAGTTATGCCGTACATTATTTCCATCTCATGATGATCATGTTTGCGCCTGGTATTTGTGTTTGCCGTTCATTCACTTCACGTAATACCAAATTTGGTATATGTGAAACTAGCGAAATTGCCGCGAGCGCATCATGATCATGGTATATGTAGTCATGTTCTTACATGACACGCATGTCACGATCAGTATGTTTGCACCAGTCATATACCTTCGTCATCCATTCACGGCTCGCAATACCAAATTTGGTATATGTGAAGCTAGTAAAATGGCCGCAAGCGCATCATGAGCGTGGCATGTAGTAATGTTCTTACGTGACACGCATGCCATGATTTCCACGTTAGGGCTTGTCACTTGTGTTCGCCATGCAGTCATGGCATACCATACCAGTTTTGTGATACGCCATGTAAACGAAACACCGCGGGAGCAACAAGACCATGGCATGTAAAACATGACATTTATTACATTCATGGCATGATTATCATGTTATCACTAGTCACTTATGCTCGTCATGCAGTCATGTCATGGCATACCAATTTTGGTGTATAGATCCCATTATCCAAACGGCCAGGAGGGACAAAGGTTGCAGGCGGATAGATAGATAGATAGATAGATAGATAGATAGATAGATAGATAGATAGATAGATAGATAGATAGATAGATAGATAGATAGATAGATAGATAGATAGATAGATAAATAGATAGATAGATAGATAGATAGATAGATAGATAGATAGATAGATAGATAGATAGATAGATAGATAGATAGATAGATAGATAGATAGATAGATAGATAGATAGATAGATAGATAGATAGATAGATAGATAGATAGATAGATAGATATTTAATGTCATCGAAAGTCGCTAAGATATGCCTCGCATTTAATAAAGAAAGAAGAATAAGCATGAAAATCAAAACGAAAACAAAGAAGGTAGGACGATAAATAAAGGTACGACCTTAGCTCAACGTGCTATGTACGCGTCTCCTTTGTATTCGGGCGTATGAATATGGCCGAATCCCAACGCGCACAGAGCTGAGCTCACGCCTTACGTTTAGAGATAACGCGATCTTTTGCACTTTTTGAGCGAAGTTTATATGAGTCACAGATTTCGTTGGGGGCACCTTCAAAGTTGGCAAAAAACTCTCTGAGGGCAAGCGTATACAGAAATGCTAGTGCACGCAAATGCGGTCCTCGAAAGTGCGCCGCGCCGTTTCACAATGATTGATGCATTGTCGATCATAGGAACGAATGAGTGGCAAACTTTGTTAATGAACTTTCGGTTCATGCGCCACAAGGTGGTGGTCCCCTCTTCACGGGAATACATTTGCTTGTTTCGCCGTGTGGCCCCTGCAGTATAGCGAGCTGTAGCTGGTCTTCCGGGGTGGAGCTCGACAGCAAAATCCTTCATGGATCGCCAAAGGGTGGAGGAAGGGGAAAGGTTGGAGATGGAATTGAGAATGGACTGGTGGTGGACGCTGGTAAATTACATCCCCCTATCATGCGTTGTAGTGTTCCTGGCTCTTGGCACTTGGGACCTCCCTGCCCGTACTAGCTTGGGTGCTTTCTGTGAAGCAAGTTTCAGTTTTCACCTGTTCGTACGCTGTTTTGTGCTAGCTCGTCACCTTTGAATGCGATAAAACTCCACTATGTCCTTGTGCGTGACGAGTGGATAGCTTTCTTCATGCTCATGCGCATGCAGATTCTGTGGGTGTGTCTCGGTGCGACAGCGCTCGGGCCTGTTGGTGGGTGCACGCGATGCAATTCGTCTCTCAATGGATCAAAACCCAGATTAATTTTATTATTTACCTTTTCGGGGGTTTTCTTTGAGCGTCAGAAGCAGCAACTCAGATATCCATTACGACCGGAAGCTTCTGAACGCATAAACAACCCCATTGCGCGGGTCTTTATGCATTTATGCGTAAAGTTGTGTGAAGTCCTGTTGAGAGTTTATGACCCTTCTGGCCCTGCCAGGAATACTTAGAGCCCGAGTGACCGATAGCTTTCAGTGCACGCTGGTTCTTCGGCACAACACATGCCGCCTACTATTAAAAAGAAGACTTTTTGCTATCATACCAGAGTGCAAGACCATTCACTGCAATTTGATGCTTTACTCATGGCGTGCTCATATGTTATATTTTAGAAACGGACTTATCTGAGCCGTCCTTTTGCCTCCTAATCTTTAGTTCGCGGTGGGATAAGGGCCTCTTTATTATTATCAGCCTTTCCAGCTATTTTGTACGTAGCGTAAATGTGTAAAAGTGTGCGAATGCATCGTGGCACAGCCATTTTCAGACTCAATTACCTAAACTCACCTTTATTAACGGTATATTTATACTCGTCGTAGGACAAAGGTTCTCCCAGCGAACAGCAGTTAACTCTGTACTGCTACGACTGGTTCATATTCCTTCATACGAAGTCCCTAATTTCATCACGTCATCTAATTATCTGTGATCCTCGACTTCACTTCTAGTCGCTTGGCACTCAATCTGTCAGACAATCCATTATCTTCTATATGCATTATAAGCCAACCCAGTTATATTTTTTTGGTAATGTCAGAATGAATATTGACGAACCCTCTTCGTTCAACAGTTCACGTTAATATCTTCCTGTCTCGAGGTATCACACCACCCGTTTTACCTTCCATCAAGGTCCTTAGTTTTTGAAGCTTCATTATTAGCCTCACAATTGTAGGCAGTAGAACGCAATGCATCTACACTCCCAATTTGGAAAGCTAGTTTACTTAAACGATGCGCTGCCGCCAGATGCGCTATCACCCATTTTTGTTCTGTGGGATTCCTTCTCGTGATCAGGGTATGTTACAAATAATCGGCTTAAGTAAATGTGCTCGCGCCCGTATTCTCGAGGCAACATTCAGCGCTCGTCTTGTGTGTTCTCTACCATTTTTGTCCTCGTTTTCTATCCACGGTTTTTCTTGACAACATGTGCGATCATGCAACTCCTTCAAATGTGCATCCTTCTATGAACTGTTTATCTTTATTTTTCTTTTTTTTTTGGGAGAATATCGTCAAGACCCCTTTTCTAACGTATTAGTTTAACGTGTAGTTTTACGTCCCGAAACCACGATTGATTACGATAAATGTCGGAGTGGAGGGCTCTGAAAATTTGGAGAATCTAGTTTTTTTTTTTTTTTTTTTAAAGCGCCCTCACATCACACACTACACGGGACTCTACCATTTCGAATCCTTAAAAAAGCGACCGTCAAGGCCGGAAGACGACCCGTGACCACTCATTTTTGTGTAGCTTAATCTTGAACCAGCCATTTCTATGTAGCTCACAAACATACTTCATACAAAAATAAAAACAAGTTTTCAGGCCATGCCCCGCGGGATAACGAAAGCTTAACTGCTGCTCTGTAAAATCTTGTATGCCGGCAAACTTACATGCTGTTCAAGGTATCCCATGTAGTAAAAACTATTGCGTAGAATTTAACTGCATATAGACGGGGTCTCTCAAAGGCCTGTTATACATTATGTGACATTTGATTCCAAGAATGAACAGTTAGATGAAGCCAACTGGTCATCGTGCTATTGTATAGTTTCACTTTAAGTGAATAGTAAAACTTCATGCCCGGCATTACAATTGCACGGAGCCCCTCAGAGTAGCAAAAAAGAACCCAGAAGAAGCCGAATAAATTCACCAGTACCAAGGAAGAAACGTTAATGATTGACGTCGCCTTGCGATTGGGGGTCGCTACGCAACGGTGCCATTCAATTTACCGCCGAGACGGGCAATAGTATTGGTCCGAAGCCTCAGCTCGGCGACTGGCACACTCGACCGTACGGCGCGCACTGACGTCCGATGACAAATGCGTGGCCGCAACAATCGCGATAGCCGAGCTCCAACTTCTACCGGAAAAATATGCATTCGGCTAAGAAAATATGCGCCCGGGATCTCCTCTTCAGAGAAGAAGCAATAAATCTTTTCGTGGACCTCCGTCTCGTGTGTGTGGGAGCAGTGTCGGGCGTACATAGCATATCCGTTGCCGCTGGGCCGCACGCATCAAGGCTTCCTCTGAAAACACGGTCGCCGATTACATTCTATACGGTTGTTTTGATTGGGCAAAGTAAGATGTCGAAACTGGAACATAAAGCAAGGCTGAAATGATGTTGTAGTTCTTCTAAACACAGCCATGGCTGTTTACGAATAGGATACAGTAGGACAACTCTCTGTAACCGTAAACAATAAAGTTCTTTGTCTGTCTCAATAAAGTTCTTTGTCTGTCTGTCTGCCTGTAACCGGAAACTTCAAAGTCGCTGTGCACGTTCCCTAATGTACAAATATTCGCAAATCACCAAGTGACTTTGTAGTTTCTGATAATGCATCGCAGTTTGAGCTACTTTCTTGTCTGGTTTATTTTTAACAAGTTACTTATGCAGTCCCTGACGTTAGTATGATTCTGACTTATGACGTGAGATGAATCGGAACTTATGTTACTGGCTTGCGAACGAGAAAGTGCACGGTGCATACAGGCACCACTATTGTAGCTTTCAAGGGAGTTCGATGTGTCATCTAACCTCTGTCTTTGTGATGGTCATCATGATTCGGGGTGATGTTAACGCTAGGAACACTCAATGCATCGGGTTAGGTGCTATGGTCAAGGGAAAAAGCGAGAACGTTTTAACCGACACTGTATTCAAAAATGAGCATACCATCCGATACACCGAGGTAGTTCTTTTCAGAAGTAACGTTTTCACCACGTTTCTAGACAATGCAGTTTGATCACTTTGACCCGGCTGAAAGATCATACGTCTTCCAACTCTCCACCTTTGATGTCGCATATCGCCTGGCGTTTGTCCTCACCCGCGTTGCAATTACGAGGATACTGGGAGCTAACGATCCACGCGGAGTTCTATCCCAGAATTTCAAACCTAGTTATTCATTTCTTTGGGTGATCAGATATTACCTGTGGTGGCTGGTAACGTCACACACTCCCTGCTTTTTTTTAGTGACTGCGCCTTCACTTTTTTCGACCATCGTATACGAAGATATCTATAGTCAGCCTGTTTGTATAGGTCGTGAGACATAACGCCGTGTGCTTTCAAAATTGTTGTAGATCACTGGCATTTGGTTGTGATGTAATACAATTTATGCTCGGTGGGTTTTACTTCAAGTAAACAATGTCTATTTAATGGAAGCAGCTGTACACGGAGAACCTTAGCAACAAGAAAAAAAGATTGTTCCTCATTCCTGCTTATATGACTGGGGAGCAAAGATGTTTAACACCGTATTAAACAGTGTTGCGAAAATACGCACCTTGGTGAGGTAAGTGCTTACTCGAGAACTCTTGGATCTTAAGTGTCATAACGCCTGCGCTTGGCTACTTGGGCACAAACTTCTGGATCTCGTTTTCATTGGTACATGCACTCATAAACTTCAGCAGACTGCTTAGCTTCATGCAATCAGCCACTTCCCTTAACAATAATTGCCGGGGATATGCATGTCATGATATTATTAATTCATTTTACGTCCTTACACTCTTAGTCAAATCCTGGCTATAGACTACACGCCAGCAGGCAGGAAATGAAGTCAAATTGGGACCGCTTCTACGCGGCTCCGTAGCCATGCCCCAGAGAAATTGGCCCGATTAAAAGTGGCCTTCAGAATAGCCGGGACAAGGGTTAGGCGTGATTCTAAGTCAAATTTTTCCCGGCAACTTACGGTCTCTGGTTAGGCGTGACATTTCCGTAGGTGGCCTGGCCGTGACGTGGTGGCGGAAAGAAAACGCATTATTTTATGCAATCGAGAGTGTACTCTCGTTCATAATGTGGTGAATATTATCACTCTAGGTAATTAAAAGACCATTGGTACCACAATCGTCTACATATGCGCGAATAACATAAAAAATACACTCAGCACAAGAATCGAACTCGCGACCGCATGCACGTGAAGCAGATGTCTCACCCGTTGCCCCACAGCACCACCGCACGAAGGCGACTTTTTTTTTGCGGAAGTATATATCTACCAAATGGCTGTTTGCAAACCGTCGGCGGCACCTTGAACTTTTTTGTGCCATATGCATTTGTTTGCGCATGCGGCGAAGAGTTTGTAGGGCTTCATGAACTCGAGACAACCACGGTGAGTGCTTTCGGCCCCGACTTTGGTTCGTACGTGCACCGTTTCACAAGAACGTTTAACGTTAAAGAACCCCAGGTGGTCGAAATTTCCGGAGCCCTCCACTACGGCGTCTCTCATAATCATAGCGTAGTTTTGGGACGTTAAACCCCACATATCAATCAAATCAATCAAGAACGTTTAACATGTGTTCGTGCGTTGTTTTAGTGCTTCCTCGTGAACCGCGGGTGTTTCGCTCTCCAAAGTTTGCGGATACTGGCGTGACGAGGTTGTATTCAGCTGTGTAAACCTACGTATGTTTCTTGCGCGTGCGCGTGTTTTGAGCAATTTTGCTAAATTGTGTCGCGAGCTACACGCGTTTCGGTGACAGCAGCCTCCTCTCAGCTGTTTGAAGACAATGTGCTTTCGCACGTAAACGTTGCATGGGTATTTTAGCGTGGCTACTCTAACACTTGCATTTAGTACGCGTGAGCTGCCATTAGCTGCACACTGGGGCTGCAGTGCCTTTTTAGGATTTCAACGATTACTTTTTTTCGCAATTAGAATTTATGCACATTATTTAGTGATATAGAGTGGTTTTCACTCGTTTTCAGTCTCTAACTAATCTAACTTATGGGAATGGCAACTCTTATCTTTATTTAGCATCACACCACTGTGCAAGTCAAAGCCGAAACGCGCGCCAAGGTCAAGTATGACGTACACAAATTAGTGACAGACAGGTAATTACGTATAGGTCTCCCTCCAAATAAATAATGCTTCGGCACAACTCTTTCGCGAACGTCTGCGTTCAGTTGCGGTCAAGGAATGGTGCAGAACGAACCTCAAGATCTTTATTGTTACTGCATGCAGTTGGTCTTTAGAAAATGGAGATTTTTTTAGCTGGTACATTATCTCCACAGCAGTACACTGGTTGTCATGGTCGTGGTTCACTGTTACAAACCTATGCTGAAATATGAGAACTGTACTTAATACTCAATAGAGTGAGCAAATATCGGTGGCATACGCTCTACTGCTGACTTCTGCACCTGACTTGTGAATTATGTACTTGATGTTCAGGTTCATCATCAAATTACGCAACCACTAATCAAAAATCAACCAACCGATGTTCAATTTTGATCTTTCTCTGTCTTGCTGCATTCCGTTTGTTTTTTTTTTGCCATGCTTTCCTAAAATCATCAGTTCAACTTGTATTGTAAAACAGGAGCATCAGCATACATAGGCCAGTGTTTCAGTAAGGTGCTGTGCATACACTAGTACTCTTTTATTTGGTGCATGACGCAATGCCATACCTCGACAAATGGTAAACGGAAAGTTGTTTGTACTCTTTTATTGAAATCAAATGAGTAACACTGGTACTGCAAATCTCAGTGTTTGCCCAATTGGAGGGAAATCTATGATCTCTTGAATAAAGTGTGCCATGAGGCGCTGGAAAATGTTCCATCCCAGACGATCTCATTGAAAAACGACCATTACAAGACAGCATGACGAAACGCGATGCACTAATGCCACGGCAGGTGACGGTGAACGCGTGGGCGTCAGGTTATCCGGTTCTGCGTAAGCTGATGCCGGCTCCGGGTGCCAGGCTGGCGCATCAGAGGCGGTGGCTCTGCTATTTTCTCTTTTTTTTTCTTCGTCAACCTGCTCTTACCGGCTATAAGCAGTACGTCTAGGCTTAGTGGCTGTCACGGCTATTTGTTTTATTGCTGGGCTTTCTATTAACGGGATTTTAGTCATTACATGAGAGCACGCCGCCTATATGCCGTTAATTATCCGGCACCTGACTGAGAGTGTACTTCGACACCCTGTTTAGGGGTATTAAATAAGGAGTGGTAAACATATTAGTGCAATAAAAGCAGGTTTTATGGCATGGTACATGTTGGTAACGTAACCGATAATTCGGTATGACTTATGACAGTTATATGGTGAGAAAGGTTGATTGATTGACATATGGGGTTTAACGTTCGAAAACAACCATATGATAATTAGAGACGCCGTAGTGGAGGAATCCAGAAATTTCGACCACCTGGGGTTCTCTAACGTGCCCCCAAATCTGAGCAAATGGGCCTACAACATTTACGCCTCCATCGGAAATGCAGCCGCTGCAGCCGGGAATGAATCCCGCGACCTGCGGGTCAGCAGCCGAGTACCGTAGCCACTAGACCACCGCAGCGGCGCTGGTGACACAGGTCGTTCCAGTCTTTGGCAGCTCGAGGAATAAAAATGAGCCTTGAAATGCTACGGTTGCTGTTAGTGGACCGGTAACTTGCAGTTGATGGCTAGAGCACAGTGACGTGAGTGACGATGATGTCGTGATGTGAGGGGGGTGGAGTCGTAAAAGAATATATAAAAAAATAGAAAGTAGGAACATGACGACAAAAAGCGAGGAATTAAATGTTTGATTCTGCTAGACCTGTGCGCCGGTACTGAAATTGTCGGTGGTGGCACGCCGGTGTTTCAACCTTTGGCGGTGGCGCGTCAACGGCGCGTGGTTCATGAGATCGGCGGCGGCGCAGCTTGCGGGGAGGGGGCGAGGGTGGAATAGTTAGCCAAGGGTTGATTGGGGTTCATTCCCATGAATTTTTAAAAATCTGTTTCTCTGAGAGGGCGAATCAGTTAACGGGATAGCAGCCTGTCTAAATGTTTTTAGTTGTAAATTTATTAATTTATTTATTTTGTTTGTTTATTTATTTGCTATGTCTGAGTTCTCGATACATAATAGGTGTAAGTACAAAGGTTCAGCTCCTTGAGAAACTAGAACTTAACAAATTGCATCTTTATGCAATTCTTTTTTCCACTTGCTCGGCACTGAGTCTGCGCAGATATACCCATAGAGGTCGATCCAAAAATGCACGTTCTGCAAGAAAGCAAAATGAAACAAAATAAAACGATAACGATTCCGAATTGAGCTAACGGATAAACTATTTAGAGCATAATATCACTGGGTACAGAATATAATATGGGTTCTAGAGCTAAGGTTGCCATTGATCTTCAACCCAATGTCACCAAGCGACGAGCAAAAAGTCTCAAAAAGTCTCCATTTTCCTTCAACTTTCGCCAAAAAAGCCACCACTCTCAATATGCGTGTTATGCCGACTAATAAAAATTGCACATTATGTTTACTATCGTAGAAAACATGGGTATAAACAGTATGATTCATAATGCCTAAATTACACTGAAATTTCTCAGTACCAGTAGCATCACCAACTTCTCCATGGGAGTGCTCGGTGCACCTGGTTCTTCGAGTAGCCATGAGATGGGCTTTGGCGCAAAGGTTGCCATTTGTTATGAATGGAACGGTCATAATATTCTTCCATTCCTGTCCGGTCATTTTTAAGATGAAAGTGTTGTAAACCTTCGGTTTAAAGCGCGAGAGCGTTGTTTGTAGAGCGCGTGACGCCCCCTACATGAATTAAAAGTTTTATTGAATATAATATGACTAGAAGTCTTAAAACCAATCATGAATGATTGTGGTAGCTTCAGAGTACAAACTAATAAGATACCGGGCGCTGCTGCCCATTTCTTATAGTTACTTAGATGAACAAATAGAGAATATAAAGTGATATATAACAATGGTTTTTACTGCACATTTTCGCCGAGAACAGTAGAAGATGCCTGAGCAAGTGTTTTGTGTTGCACACTTGCCCTGCATCCACCTCTCAGCCATAATTATTCCTAGATACATGACCACGGCACACTTTCCGGATTTCATGGAAGGGCCACTGCTGGTAAATGCTGGAATCTCCAGGATAACTTTTGGTCATGCAGCGAAGAACTTTCTCCTAAACAGCTTAGATATTCAACGCTGTTCATGCAGGCGAAGACCAAATTTCATCCCTAAGATGGGCTCCAAGAGGTCCAGCTTTATCCACTTGCGCAGTTCCGCGTTAGTTTGAGAGACGGCTTAAGATCAAGGGCCGGGATTAATATAGGTGTAGGGGCAGTGCTTTCGTGGACGGATGCAGCGAGCTGATTCGCCCTCACGTTGCCTTGGATCTCACGGTGCCCTGGCACCCAGCACACTACAACATGTTGTTTGAGTGTGCAGAGTGTGCACAAAATGGAGTAAAGTGAGACAAGGACCGGGTGTTTTTGTCGCTAATCACAATCATTGTCCACATTCTTTGCCCCATGAACTGTCGCTCTTTGGCCATCAAATGGCCCTTGCGCCAAAAAACACCATATATCATCATCAGTTCCGCATTAGTCAAGATTGAATGAAAAAATACACTTTCCGCTCTGGTATTTGAGGCCGAAAGTGTCAGGATCCATCCTGATGGCTCCACTGGTCAACACTAAGAAAGAGCATACACCAGCAGCATCAATAAATGCTAGCGCCTCATACTAAAAGCTGTGGTGGTATCGGTTTTACTTAAAGCGAATGAAGAGTAAAACTTCACAGAAAGATTAAAAGGATAGTGTGCGTAGTCTTTCTTCAGATTAATTGAAGAATTTTGTTGCAGTAGGATCATACGTTAGAAAATCTCATTTATTTACAAAACAGAGGAAATTACTGTTTCGCCAGTATTGCGCGATCCTCGCAATGTCTGAACCACGCTTTTTGTGCGGTAAAACTTACACTACACATTCGCCTCAGAGCAGATTCTCAAAGCTGTCCAGAGTAGCTGACGCCTTTGTCTTCCCTAAAAGCGCTGCAACAAGAAAAATAAACTCTGTATACCGAATTAATCTGTAGTACACCAGCGACGAAATCAGCAAGCTGTTCGGAACGGTTTGAGCTATGGTTGAAACACGTAGCCTATCCGTTGTCTGGCCACTTCAGAAAAGCTTAAAGCCCCTAAAGTCTTACACCGCCGCCAGCGGCATCTCATGGAGTCCACTGATTTACATTTTGAGGGGAGTTTGCTGGGGGAGGTACCACTACCACTAGAATCTATATTAATTAAGGAGGTGATACACACGACAAACAAGCTGGATGAGCTGCTGGTAAGTCGAAAACCAAGAAAAACAGTGAAAAACTTCGCAAATTCGTTGTGAAAACAATAAGCTTAGGCTGCATATGCCAGTCGCGACTTAATATAAAAGTCAGCATAATTTGCCATGTCATCATCCTGAATTTTAGGTCACCATGGCCCTCCCAAATTTTGCCAATTTGTAGAAAAGTAGCCACCAGTGGCAAACCTGGCTAGAACACCCGAACCAATCTGAGCTATCATGCACGAAGATGATAATTGTAAGGGCGTCGATGTTCGAGAGGGGCTGCCATGATGAAACATGCGGATGTGAAGCAAGCGAGAAACCCTGGTTATAGCGACGAAACATAAGCAGTACTGCTTTTATGACACAAGATTTTAACATATGTATGTCATGTTTGTGAGGCGGCGAACATACAGCTAATACATATTCGTGTTTGAGCAGTCTTATGCGCTGTCAGTCAGCATTCTTTTGTCGAGTTGCTTAACGTGCCTCGACGACACCAAAGCTTTCGAAGGGCTTGTTGCAGATTGTTCAATTATGCGTGTGTCATTTTAAATGCTTCAATAGTTGCGCCAATGTATTTAAACTACATAATTTATACTAGAATGACACCGCCCATATTATATATAAAATAAAGATGCTGTTTCTTATATGAAAAGTTTGAAAATGTCGTGACTACAGTCTTTTTGATGTTTGTCTCGTTTCATTCCCGCTGCAAAAGGACGAGAAAAAAATATCAGCATATCAGAGTGAATGATGGTGAGTAAGGCGAAGCTTCGGAGGGTTATATTAGCAAAACGGTAATCCGTCCGTGCATCTCCGTGCATCTGTCTCTATGTCCGTCCATTCGTCCGTCCACCTTGTGAACTCTGCAAGTACCGCCATCGCACATATTTTCGTCATATATTCACCATATACAAGTTCTTCCATCCAGTGGACATTTCAAGAACTTAAACGAGAGGTGGCTACAACATACAGGAGACGCACGACCCACGCCTTAAAGGGACACTAAAGGCAACTATTAGGTCTGCCTTTATTGTTGAAATTGCGGTCCAGAAACCTCGTAGTGTTACTTTTGTGCCACAGAAGGGCCTATTTTAAAATAAAATAGCGTTTTAGTGGCCCGCATCGAGCTAGCGCACTTCAAATTACCCGCCTCAAAAGTGGACCGACCGGACCTACTCATGTCACTGTTGCCGTGCACAACGTTGCCTGGCTTTATTGCGCTAGTAGCAGCAGACCGAAAGCAGCGAGAGCCACAGCAGCAACAATGGCCATTCATCAATTTCCCACTATTGGCTTCGAGATTGCAGACGTTATTAATTTCAACTGCACCCTCCTAGAAAGCACCACCTATCCCGTGCAACCACGTGAAAATTGAATTTTCGAACAACTCGCACTATTTCCCATAGAAATGTTCGGCAGTTCTTTTTTTCATAAATCAACTAGAAACGAAGAAGTAGCATATTATTTCGTCTCTTGATGCACGGAACGTTCTTTTTTTTTAGTGCAGCTAGATCAATTACTAGTGAATAATTGTAAGTGGTCCATCTGATGTCATTGGGATCATTTTGGAATGTCCTACTGCTGCGCTTGTGTACTTGTGCATTTACCTTAATTTCTCAGTAAAAATGGCACTGTTGTTGATATTATTGTCGTTTTAGATGTTGTCATACATGGCGCATTCACTCTGACGTAAATTGTTATTTGACTTTCATGTTCATTTAAACAGCTTTGGCCCTAAAATGCCAGCCCAGCGCGGAATGCGCAGCGCAGTCACAGCGAAAGCTGAAAGAACCACGTTTCAGCGCCTTGTATACAGCGCAGTCACAGCGAGAGCTGGAAATACCGTGTTTAAGAGCCTTTTTTTAAATACTATTTGGGCAACAGCTACAAGTACATTTGCTGGGTACCCTTACGCAATAATTAATGATGTTTTTTTTGTAGTAGGCCGGCATTCACTATTGTATTTCATCATTCTTGGAAGTGGCGTGGTATCCGCCATACATTTGCTAAAAATGTTCACCTATTTTTTGTGCAGTGGCTGACGACGATGAAGAATTATGCGTGAAGTGGGTATACGTCACTGTTTCTGGGTGAAGAAGAACAAGCTTTTGTAGTGGGTTGGGGCATTGGAAGACCTACTCGTTACTCTATTTGCATTGCGTGACGCCTTATTGTTCCTTTGATGTTCCGAAACGCTTGATTACTGATATTAACACGATCCAGATATTCTTAGCACCCTCTGCAGCGTTGCAGATCTGACCGCCGCCGTGGTCAGTTGCTTCGCAGCTGCTGGGGACCGACGACCGTGAGTTAATTGACGTATGCATGTGGGAGGTAGTGGCCAGATACTGCACCAGGGTGGCCAATCCTTCTCTGATGAGGGAGTGCGTTACCGGTGGTGATTACCGGTGAGGCCGCACCCCAGGCCTTTAATTGCAGTTCCATCACCACACAATTTTTTTTTACCCGATTTGGAGCTGCACGGCACCGGGATTTGAACCACGGACCTTTTGCATGTGAGGCGGATGCTCTAATCACTACGCCATCGACCACATTCATACTATCAATCAGGTAATAGAGAAATGTTCAGAATATAACCAACCACTATACATAGCCTTCATAGATTACAAGAAGGCGTTTGATTCAGTAGAAATATCGGCCGTCATGCAGACACTGCGGAATCAGGGCGTCGATGAAGTATATATAAACATCCTGGAAGAAATCTACAGGGGATCAACTGCTACCATAGTGCTGCATAATGAAAGCAACAGAATACCAAACAAGAAGGGGGTGTAAGGCAGGGGGACAGAATCTCCCCAATACTATTTACCACGTGCTTACAGGAGGTTTTCAGAAGTCTAGAATGGAAACAGTTAGAGATAAGAATTAATCGAGAGTACCTTAGTAACCTGCGCTTCGCCGATGACATTGCATTGCTGAGTAACTCAGGGGACGAATTACAACTCGTGATTACGGAGTTAGACAAGGAGAGCAGAAAGGTTGGTATTAAAATTATTCTGCAGAAAACAAAAGTAATGTACAACAACCTCGAAAAGAGCAGCGCTTCGAGATAGGTAATAGTGCACTTCAAGTTATAAAATACTTTGTCTACTTAGGGCAGGTAATAACCACGGAGCCGAACCACGAGATTGAAGTAACTATAAGGATAAAAATGGGGTCGAGCACATTTGGCAAGCACTCTCAAATTATGACGGGTAGATTGCCACTATCCCTCAAGAAGAAGGTATATAACAGCTGTATCTTGCCGGTACTTAGCTACGGAGCAGAAACCTGGAGACTTACAAAGAGGGTTCAGCTTAAATTGAGGACGACGCAGCGAGCAATGGAAAGAAAAATGGTAGGTGTAACCATAAGAGACAAGAAGAGAGCAGAGTGGATTAGGGGACAAACGGCCGGGGGTTAAGGATATCATAGTTGAAATCAAGAAGAGGAAATGGACATGGGCCGGGCATGTAGCGCGTAGACAGGATAAACGCTGGTCATTAAGGGTAACAACTGGATTCCCAGAGAAGGTAAGCGGGCTAGGGGGAAAAAGAAGGTTAGGTGGGCAGATGAGACTCAGAAGTTTGCGGGTATAAATTGGCAGCAGCAAGCACAGGACCGGGTTAACAGGCGGAAAATGGGAGAGGCCTTTGTCCTGCAGTGGACGTAGTCAGGCTTATGATAATGACGATTAACGCGATTCCTTTTCCGGTGTTAAGCCTGCCTAAGACTAGTTTAAAAACGTGTTCAAACACCAGATTGGTTCAGTGGTAGAATATTGGGCTGGCATGCAGCGGGCCCGGGTTCGTATCACATTGCGTCCCTAATGTTTCTTATATACTAAGTTTTTTTTTATTCCTTGAGATACTGGTTACAAACACTGGCGGCGGCGGACAACTATGGCGCCGAACGTACGTGAGCCGTGTTTTGATCTCGTAACTCCTTTCGCTATAGAAACACAATGGAGCACATCCTGGTCATCAGTATTTGAGATTGTTCTACAGAGAGCGCAGTCGTCTGCATACAGTCTGAGTTCAATTTGAGTATCACCAATAATTCGCCCTCTGTCATTTATCTAAACAAGAAACGATAGTGGACCAATCAACCAGCCTTGAGGCACTTTCCTGATGTCATATGTGCGTCGGATGACTTCGCGTGGTTAATCGTAACGAATTTTGAGGGCCACTGCAATCAACCCATATAACCAACTTGTTTTCTCCAAAACATTTATTAAAAAAAGCTAAAAGTTTATTATGCAAATCATGTTTAGCATTAAAACTTTCAAATGGTCAATAATTGTGACGCCTACCTATTTTCGTTTGTCAAAAGCACAAGCAATGTCGTGCGTTAATTGAAGTAACTGTGTAACACTAGAATAGCCAGCAAGAAAGCCGTGCAGTGATTGGAAAAGTATATTGTGTGCAATGAGGTATTCTACGATGTACTTGTTAATTATATGCTTCATAAGTTTAGAGCAAGTAAAAAGTGAAATAATGTTTTTTCATTCTAAATAAAGTTTTTTCATTCCATTCATTCCATTCCATGACCTGTACTTCGGTATTATTTGCTTGTTGCAGATGACGATTGATAACTTTCATAGCTGGTGAACTGCTGCAGAGATTATTCATATTTTTCAATATTATAGTAAAATATTCAGACCACCAGCCTGAATACCACTTTAGAAACATATTCGGAATATTGTGTGGGTCACACCGTTGCGAAACGAAACCTCAAGCTTGAGGTTTCGTTCGAGTACCTAACCTGAGTACCTAACCTCAAACTAAATGATTTAGTTTGAGGTTAGGTACTTCAGAGGAGCCTAATTCAAGATAAGTAAAAGCAGGTAGTTGACTGTACGCGGAAAATAGAGTAATGTCATTATCAGTAAAAACAGATTTGGAGTAATGATTCACAGCAATGCTGTAGCTTCAAAATTTGACCAGCATTGGCCATCAATAATAACTGGTTAGGGCACGAACGATGCAGGAATATTCGACCTCTCGACCCCAGATAGATTTTTTCCTAATCAAGCGAAGGCACTGTTAAAGTAGTAGTTATTAGTCTCTTTCAATTTTGCTTCTAGTTTACTTTTCAATGCAATAAATAAAAAAAATAATATTGATGACAATTTCTACGTATAAGTGTTTTATGCAACAAGTGAGATGAACTATACCTTTATGGTACGGTGGGTGTTATGGGTTTCAATTACTGTATTCTTAAGACACGTAATTTGATTGGCGTTCCCGCACAATGTCACAACAATTACGAAGGAGTGTATCTATATAGGAAAATTCACTACAACAATTTAATTTCTAAACAGCTAAGGTCAAGGTTCCTAGTACGGAAGTGTCATCAACTACAGCAAAGTTCAAAACAGTTTTCATCTGGGGTATTTGAGAAAAAAACACTTCAGGTTTGAGGTGACTGTAACAGATTTGTGGTCGGAAAATCCTTCAGCGACTTCACATTTTACACCGTGCAACAGTATAGCATGCAGCCCCATAACGAACTTAGGCTTCAGCTAACTCTTTTTCATCAGATATCACGATAAATCAAGACGCTTGTGTATGGGAATATACGGCCGCTCTCGGGAAAAAAGCATGACGTGTTTGCGCAGAGATATCACAGTGTTTATAAGGGTACACGAGCCATTTGCTGATGCCTGCTAAAATAGCGGACGTGGTAGCGCATGCTATAAGACTCGCGTTGATTTATATGTGGGGTTTAACGTCCCAAAACCTTCATATGATTATGAGTTACGCCGTAGTGGAGGGCTCCGGAAATTTCGACCACCTGGGGTTCTTTAACGTGCACCTAAATCTGAGCACACGGGCCTCCATTATTTCCGCCATGCTAGGACTCGCAACCACGCACTTTTAATCAAAGTTCACAGTTGCGGATCGAGCCACGCAGCTTCCTACTTCCGTATCTCTTCATAGTCCTTCGTCCAGCACAGACAGAGCTTCCTCTGCATTTGAGGAGTGATCGACAGCAATCATCACACGTGGAGGGATGTTATCGCATTCACCATCCGAGTAACGGAGATGGCCAGCTTGTTTCATGTCTGCTTCAGCTGTGTTCCTCGCTATATAGCGCCCGAGACATTTCATCCGCAGAAACAGCGTAATGTGTTAGTAGAAAAGTTATGGATTCGGGCTTTATACTGAACATGACAGGGACTATATATGGAAGGCTGTAGAGAGAGTCCATATAATTATTCTAGCAATCAAAAAGTATACAAAAAACTATCGAAAAGGGCTGGCCTTTCTAATTGCGAAGCATTTCTTAGCAAACTTCGGCAGAGATGACTATATCTATCTATCTATCTATCTATCTATCTATCTATCTATCTATCTATCGATCTATCTATCTATCTATCTATCTATCTATCTATCTATCTATCTATCTATCTATCTATCTATCTATCTATCTATTTATCTATTTATCTATCTATCTATCTATCTGTCATTCTATCTATCTATCTATCAATATATCTATCTATCCACCAACGACTTTCAGCTCTCCTAGGTGTGTGCATAATGTGATCTATACCAAAATTGGTACGACATAACATGACTGCATGAGGAGCGTAAGTGATTAGTCATAACATAAAATTGTTACCATGCATGTAATGAATCTCATGATTTACATGTTATGGTCTTGCTGCTTCCGCGGTGTTTAGTTTACATCACATATCGTAAAACTGGTATGTTATGACATGACTGCATGGCGAACAAAAGTGACTGGCCCCCGCGTTGAAATATTTACATGCGTTTCATGTAAAACATTACTACATTACTAGCTTCACAAACATTACTAGCTTCACATATACCAAATTTGGTATTATGTGCCATGTATAGAAGATGAAGGTATAAGACTAGTGTCAACATGATAATCATGGCATGCTTACATGTAAGAACATGACTACATGCCACGTTCATGTTGCGCTGGCGGCCGTTTCGCTGCCTTCACATTTTTCAAATTTGGTGCTACATGCGGCGAACGGACGAAGAAGGTAAGTGACACTTCCAAACAAGATAATATTGACATGCGTTTCATGTAAAACATGACTACATGTTGCGCTCATAGTGTGCTTGCAGTCATTTCGCTAGTTTCACATATACCAAATTTGGCGTTACGTGGCGTGTGTGGATGACGAATGTATATGACTGGTGCAAACGCGATCATCATATTAGTGTTATGTAAAAAATGACTACATACCATGCTCAAGATGATTCGTGGCCGTTTGGCTAGCTTCTCATACAGCAAATTCGGTATCACGTGACTTGAATTGATGACGACGATAAATGACACGTTAAACACGATAATCATGACACGTGTGTCATGTAAAACGTGACTGCACAGTACGCTCATAGTGTACTCGTGGCCGTTTCGTTATAGCTTCACATATACCATATTGTGTAGTACGTGACGTGTATGAACGACGAGTACAAATGCCAAGTGCGAACATAATAATCATGATATAGAAGTCATGTACGATACAATTTACATCCGCCTCGTAACGTTCTGCTGATTTTGTTGTGACTACTCAAAATTACCCATTTGTGCTTTACATATCATCGACTGTACGTGAAATCTAACATTTTTTTATGCGAAGCATTTTTTACCCAATTTTGATAACTTTGAAAGTATCTATCTATCTATCTATCTATCTATCTATCTATCTATCTATCTATCTATCTATCTATCTATCTGTCTATCTATCTATCTATCTATCTATCTATCTATCTTGCTGCCTACAGCTTATAGCTCTCCTGGCCGTTTAAATTGTGGGATCTGCACAAAAATTGGTATAGTATAATATCACTGTATAACGAGCATTAGAGACTAGTCATAACATGAAAAGGATATTATGTATGACATATTTGTCGTAAGCTACATGTGGTGGTCTTGCTGCTCCTGCGGTGGTTTCGTTCACATCACTTATTGCAAAATTCAGATGAATTGACAAGACTGCATGGTGATCATTACCGACAGGCTCTCACGTGAAACTCATGACATACGTGTCATGTAAGAATATGGCTACATGCCCCACTCATGGTACGCTCGCGGACGTCTCGCTAGCTTCACATATATGAAACTTCGTATTACAGGAAGTGAATGGATGACAAAGGTATATAACTGGTGCAAACATGATGATCATGACATGCGTGTCATGTAAGAACATAACTACATGCCGGTCTCGTGATTCGCTCGCGGTCATTTCGCTAGACTCACATATATCGAAGTTGGTATTACGTGACGCGCATAGACTACGAAAGTAAAGGACACGTTCAAACATGGAAAAGCTCAAACATAACACGCATGTCATGTTAAACATGGCTACATGTTAAGCTCATAGCGCACTCGCGGCCGTTTCATTAGCTTCACATATGCCAAATTTGCTATTGCATGACGTGAATGGACGGGGAACACAAAGGTCAGGCGCGAACATAATCATCTTGACATGGAAATCATGTAGGGCATAATGTACGACCTCCCCGTAAAACTGCTGATTTTAATGGGACAATTCCACATTCCTCATTAGTTCTTCGCATTTCATCGATTACCACTGTACGTGTGATCTGTCATTTTTTTTCATGGAGAGCTGCATCGTCCTCGCTTAACATAATTTGCCCACTGGTTCAATGAAATAATCGGGAGCCTGTTCTTTTCTTTTTTTTTCATTACGCGTCACTACATTCTTTTTGACTATAATCATTACATGCAATATCTTTTCCAAATTTATGTCTTCCTAAAGCCCGTGTGCAATGTGAGCGTTAGGTGGTGAACTTATCAGAATTTTTAGCTTATGATCTTCACGGTTATTTTGAAGTCCGCAATCGGAAACTCACAAAATGGAGTGAAGCAACAAGTTCATCGCACGTGATAGTCATGCGAAACACGACACAGAATGAGGGAGGGGGGGAGGCAGGGTAAATGCATGACAGAGCAGGATAAAAAAACCATTTACACCTGATATTTCTCCTACATAAATTATTCGAGAGATTGGTCCCTAAGCATGTCTCGTGGATAACCTGTTCTGGCGTCACGAGGAGCGGCAAATAAACGAGGAATGCCGAGAGAGAATAACACGTTCGATTGTGTATCTTCAGAAGTTCTTTAGGGCATAAACAGGGCACGCAAACATGGACACAAGTGAGCAGTCAAGACACCATAAATGCCACTCTGAAAAATCTCAAAGCCGCACAAATGATCATGAAGTGATTTATTTTACTACCAGATTTTCCGCTCGCGTTAAAATAACAAAAACGGTGGAGTGCCGCAATTATTGCTCAGCGGTGGTGGTGGTGGCGTGCTGAGGCAGAGCACAGCTCTATATTCTGCCTTCACGACGGAAATATTAACGTTATATGAGTATTAAAAATGAATGAATCTTGGGCATGATTCTGAAGTGACTCGAGTGCGTTGTTGATATATGCTAGATGAGGGTGCGAGACGGCAGCGGCATATTCTATTTTGTCGGACAAATAATTTGTGCACGAGTAAATTGACTTCTTGCGGCGCATGACAGAGGTGAGGTTTTATAAATCCTAAGGTGTTCTTTGCTGACGAAACGATATTCGTCACATGCACAGTTCAGGAAAGGTCAAGGGATAGAGTTTAGTCTGAGTACTTATACATTAGAACTGATTCAGGCGGGGCGTTAGTGATTGTGTAGGCGGAAAATAATGGATTACGTCTGCGAAAAATTGAAAGAAAATTGCGTTTCTGAAAGTTTGGGGCTATTTTATAAAGCATGCATCAGTTACGTGCATTGTCGATTTTGTTCTGACGAGATGCTTTGTCTGAAATGTTGGTCACCTTAAAGTAAATTTAACAGTCATCAGAGAACATACAAAGAAGACATGATACATGCTGTGGAAGATCGTTTATGCCTATAAGTATATGACGTATTTCATGTATATGATGTATATGCTGTATGTAATGCATATGACGTATTTATTCCCCTGGCTCTTCTGCTGTTCCAACTATTTTGTAAATTGTTTGAGGAATATTATTGTTCGCGTACGTGTATAACAATGAAGGGACTGTCTACCGTCTTTGGTCGCTTTTCTGTTATCCATTGGAATAAAAAGAGTACCATTTGAAATGTATAGCTTTGCGTAGTTTTTCTTGAAGGTGACTAGAAATTTTTAAAACAGCATTTTTCTATCTGCGTTTGGATTTTTGTTTCATCGGCAGGATGAATTCCCACAACACTGGTTGGGGAAAGCGATCACGATAGAAGTGCCGATGAAACTCGAAAACTGAAACCATGTGCAGTTCTTGCATGCTACATTGAAGTTTGTTTTATAATAAAAAAATGCCGTAGTGGTCGCTTAAAACACGTAAATAGTCAAAGTATCACTACCATAGTTTCTCTAGCTTTCTTTAGTCAGACTGAAAAATCACGTCACACGAAAGGAAAAGTTGGTCTGTTCGGGCAGCACTGGCACGCCGACTTTTGAAAGTAACTGTTGTGGTTCTACTCATGCCAAACGTGCTACTGAAACGTGCATGAGACGTGCTTCACAAACAAAGAGGTTGTCCCTGCTGCCTGTCAGCTATGTTTAGGTGTTCTGTGTTGTATATGAAATATGAAAACCAGCATAGACGTGCTGCTAATTCGAAACGTGACGGCAAAGTCTTCAATGTAGAACCTTGGTGAGTACTACTGCGCGAGCACTTTACGCATGGAGACTGGCGCAACGTTACTAGACTGCATTGGATTCACGGGCGTGGTTCGGAAATTCCATGAAGTCAGTCCCACTCCTTTTTGCCGAAGACGTCTGCCCTTTTTTTTTTTTTTTGTTCTTATGAGCCGTGTTGAAGGCAGTGCTCTGGTTTCTCCGCTCTCGGCAGGGCAGGCAAAGGCGCCACCGCCAGGGTCACCGGGTGCCTGTTTGAATGCCTGAAAAAAAATTTACAAAAAAATGCTCTCTGGCGCAACCTATAGAGTTGCCCCAAGTGCACACTTCAAATGTAATTTAGAATTATAGATGTTTGTCTTTATGGAAATTAGTCGACCTGCGATAATTTCTTCTCCTGCCAGTAGATTGACAACTCGCTGTTAGAGGTGGCGCTAGCTGTCATAAATGGCCGACTTTAACATTAAATTGAGAATATAAATTATTATTTATAGAACAAAAGCATGCTCGTAGCCGGCGATATGATGAAGAGTGTTCTCATTCTGTCCACAAACAAAAATTCTTTTTTTCCGAGTGGTATACAGTCTCTTGAAGACAACCTATACACATGTGCACACTCTCGAACTCTACATCTCCCCCCCCCCCTCCTTATACTTACAGCGTTCTTTTTCCCTATCCAGTGTTTCTTGCAGGTTTTCTTCGAGTATTCTCTTGTAGGTGTTTAGTCTCAGCACTATCGGTAGTGAAGTATCGCTCGCCTCTTTGTCGCATCACATTATTGACCGCTGTGAAATGCGCGCATACAGTGGGATCAAACTGCCGTGCTTTATTTAGTATCTGAAAAAATGTCAAAAATGGGTGAGGAGTCGGTGCAAAATTCCACAATCAATGGGATAATTTCACTTATTGCACTAACGGATAACAATGAATAACAAGAAAGACTATCGTCTTTAATAGCATGCGTCATTTTGACCAACTTACCACAGGCGTTGTAAGTTAGTACATGACACTGGACGAATAAAGCAGCCAAAAAGATGATAGACTGGTAGTGCGCTAGATGTTTGAGTGACGTTTGACTACCTGCTTTGTGACTGTCTTTGTGGTACACGTAATAGCCATGTGTTTGGAAATGTTCCACATTTTTTATTAATTTAAAGTTATCACCAAATGACAACCTGGCACTGGTGGCGCACAAAGCTCTAAATGACTTCAAGACTTGTTCTAAAGGCATCTCATTTACGCACAAACTTCCTATTCATGACAGCTTAAGTTTTTTTAGATATTTGGCTTACTTTTGTGAAGATTGCATGTTGGACTGGGGCTTTTTTTGGATAGAAGTAAAAACTAATTTATAGCTTACTTGTATGCACATTAAAAAACTCTTGAAGGGATCATGATTGTTTTTTATGCACGCTATAAGAATTTCCAGCACAGTACAGAGTCGAGTTTTGGCTGTAAGTTTGTGTCCTTGGAAGCCATGGGTTTTCCCAAGCACGTGCTGGTCGATGTAGCAGATCTTCTGCTGCAAAAGAATAAAAAGCCGGCAGGAAAAAAAGAATAAATTCAGAGAAATGCACTGAGGTCCACCAGAATTGTAGCATCCAGAAAAAAGCCGACAAAAAGAAAGAAAAAAGCAGAAATAAAATGCTCTCGGCGACAACCTTTCGTAATATTGGCATGATTTCCGCAATGTCGAAAAGCTCCCCCGTGACACGGCATAGGTGTTTTTTTTTTCTGTTCTTGCAACCATTCTTCGCTGTGCATGTATTGCTCGCCGCCGTACTAGAACCCCGGTCTGTTCTATTCAGCATGAAAATATCTGTGGACTTTCCGTGTGGGTTTCCCGATTCGGCTAACCATTGAAGACGCTTGCATCGACGAAACTGGCTGATGTTTAAACTATATATAGGCAGCACGAACACTACAACTCTGAACAATTTGGACTGGGCTGATCTCCTCCACCATTGTAGGAACATTGGGTGTGTTCCGGTATTATCGAATGTTAGGATCCTTGGAAGAGGTGGGGGCCATGCACGGCACGTGAAATTCTTGAAGCTTATCATACAAAACTGCACGGTGTCAATTGTATCAGCCCTTTATCTATTTTTTGTGCTGAACGAATATGGGGTTTCTATCACTTTGACGATAGCATGGTGGTTTTCAACTGGCGGGTTGTCTGTTTTGTTGTTTGAAAATTGCATGACCCATGGGTGTGGTGGTCTTTGAAGATGGCGTTTGCTAATAAAGTTCAGATGATAGTCCAGTCGAAGCAGCGATGGCGTAGTGGTTAGAGCATCCGCCTCGCATGCAAAAGGTCCGTGGTTCAAATCTCGGTTCCGCACAGTTCCCAACCGGATAAAAAAAATCCTCGTGGTGATGGAACTGCATTACGAGGCCTGGGGTGCGGCCTCACCGGTAACCACCGCCGGGAACGCACTCCCTCACCAGAGAAGAATTGACCACCCTGGTGTAGTATCTGGCCACTACCTCCCACATGCAAACGTCAAATAACTCACGGCTCTCAGTCCCCAGCAGCTGCGAAGGAACTGACCACGGCGGCGGTCAGATCTGCTACGCAGCAGAGGTAGCTAAGAATCTCTGGATCCGGACAGGCCGCCATTGGAACCTGAACTTGGCAACGTTTAACGCTAGAACCTTATCTAGTGATGGAAATCTAGCTGTACTATTCGAGGAGCTAGAGGGTGTTAACTGGGATATAATAGGGCTCAGTGAGGTTAGGAGGACAGATGAGGCCTATACGGTGCTACAGAATGGGCACGTCTTTTGCTATCGGTGCTTGGCTGACAGAAGAGAACTAGGAGTGGGGTTCCTAATTCACAGAAACATAGCTGCCAACATAGAGGAATTCTATAGCATTAATGAAAGGGTGGTGGGTATTGTAAATAAACTGAATAAGAGATACAAGATGAAGGTGGTACAGGCTTACGCGCCTACATCCAGCCATGATGACGCTTCAGTTGAAAACTTCTATGAAGACGTGGAATCGGCAATGATAGTAAGGTAAAAACACAGTATACTATAGTGATGGGTGACTTTAATGCAAAAGTAGTGAAGAAACAGGCTGGAGACCAGGCAGTAGGAGATTATGGCATCAGTACTAGAAACGCCAGAGGAGAGCTACTAGTAGAATTCGCAGAACGCAATAATTTACGGATTTTGAATACCTTCTACCGAAAACGAGGAAACCGCAAGTGGACATAGAGGAGCCCTAATGGCGAAAATAAGAACGAAATAGACTTTATAATGAGTGCACACCCAGGCATCGTACATGTTGTGGAAGTGGTTGGCAAGGTACGATGCAGTGACCATAGAATGGTACGGCCTCGAATACGCCTAGACTTGAGAAGGGAATGACAGAAACTGATACGCAAGAAGCCAATCAATGAGCTAGCACTGAGAAGGAAAGTACTCGAATTCAGAGTCTCGCTTCTGAACAGGTACTCGGCTCTTAGTGAGGCAACCAACCTTAGCATAGATACAATGAATGATAATCTGACGAGTATCATTACGGAGTGTGCAGTGGAAGTTGGAGGCAGGGTAGTTAGACAGGACACTGGCAAGCTTTCCCAGGAAAAGAAGAATCTCATTAAGAAGCGTCAAATCATGAAAGTCTCAAGTACAACAGACAAAATAGAACTGGCAGAGCTTTCGAAGTTGATTAATAGGCGTAAGGTATCCGACGTAAGAAGTTATAACATGGAGAGAATTGAACACGCTCTGAAAAACGGAGGAAGCGTCAAAGCAGTGAAGAGGAAACTTGGGATAGGCAAAAATCGGACGTATGCACTAAGGGACAAAGAAGGCAAAATAACTACCAATATGGAGAGGATAGTTAAAATAGCGGAGGAGTTTTGCAGAGATCTGTACAGTAGCTGGGACAACCACGACTTCAATACATTAAGAACTAGCAGTAACACAGATGACACCCCACCAGTAATGATAGAAGAAGTCAGAAAAGCTTTGGAGAGCATGCAAAGAGGCAAAGCTGCTGGTGAGGATCAGGTAACATCAGATCTGCTGAAAGATGGAGGACAGATTGTGTTAGAAAAACTAGCCACCCTGTTTACGAGGTGTCTCCTGACGGGACGAGTACCAGAGTCTTGGAAGAACGCTAACATCATCTTAATACATAAGAAAGGAGATGACCAGGACTTGAAGAATTAAAGGCCGATCAGCTTCCTCTCTGTAGTATACAAGCTATTTACAAAAGTAATTGCTAACAGAGTAAAGAAAACATTAGAATTCAATACACCAAAGGAACATCGTACCTTGCCAATCACTTCCACATCCTGCACGATTCCAGGTTGTGCACTCATTATAAAGTCTATTTCGTTCTTATTTTCGCCATTAGGGCTCCTTCATGTCCACTTGCGGTTTTCTCGTTTTCGGTAGAAGGTATTCAAAATCCGTAAATTATTGCGTTCTGCGAATTCTACTAGTAGCTCTCCTCTGGCGTTTCTAGTACCGATGCCATAATCTCCTACTGCCTGGTCTCCAGCCTGCTTCTTCCCTACCTTTGCATTAAAGTCGCCCATCACTATAGTATACTGTGTTTTTACCTTACTCATTGCCGATTCCACGTCTTCATAGAAGCGTTTGATTCAGTAGAAATATCAGCCGTCATGCAAACACTGCGGAATCAGGGCGTAGATGAAGTATATATAAACATTCTGGAAGAAATCTACAGGGGATCAACTGCTACCATAGTGCTTCATAAAGAAAGCAACAGAATACCAATCAAGAAGGGTGTAAGGCAGGGGGACACAATTTCCCCAATGCTATTTACCGCGTGCTTACAGGAGGTTTTCAGAAGCCTAGAATGAGAACAGTTAGGGATAAGAGTCAATGGAGAATACCTTTGTAACCTGCGCTTCGCCGATGACATTGCATTGCTGAGTAACTCGGGGGACGAATTGCAACTCATGATTACGGAGCTAGACAAGGAGAGCAGAAAGGTGGGTCTTAAAATTAATCTGCAGAAAACGAAAGTAATGTACAACAACCTCGGCAAGGAGCAGCGCTTCGAGATAGGTAATAGTGCACTTGAAGTTGTAAAAGACTATGTCTACTTAGGGCAGGTAATAACCGCAGAGCCGAACCACGAGACTGAAGTAACTAGAAGAATAAGAATGGGGTGGAGCACATTTGGCAAGCACTCTCAAATTATGACAGGTAGTTTGCCACTATCCCTCAAGAGGAAGGTATATAACAGCTGTATCTTGCCGGTACTTAGCTACGGAGCAGAAACCTGGAGACTTACAAAGAGGGTTCAGCTTAAATTGAGGACGACGCAGCGAGCAATGGAAAGAAAAATGGTAGGTGTAACCTTAAGAGACAAGAAGAGAGCAGAGTGGATTAGGGAACAAACGGGGGTTAAGGATATCATAGCTGAAATCAAGAAGAAATGGACATGGGCAGGGCATGTAGCGCGTAGACAGGATAACCGCTGGTCATTAAGGGTAACTGACTGGATTCCCAGAGAAGGGAAGCGGGTTAGGGGGAGACAGAAGGTTAGGTGGGCAGATGAGATTAAGAAGTTTGCGGGTATAAATTGGCAGCAGCAAGCACAGGACCGGGTTAACTGGCGGAACATGGGAGAGGCCTTTGTCCTGCAGTGGACGTAGTCAGGCTGATGATGATGATGATGATGAGTTCAGCCGACAGTTTCGTGATGCGTACCGCAGCACTGAAATGAAAGAGAGAGCGGAGCAGGCTATCTCGTCTCGGAACCAACGACCCAACGAGAGAGTTTCGATGTTTGTCGAGGACATGCTTCCACTCTTCAAGCGTGCTGACCCTGCAATATCCGAGGAAAAGAAGGTGCGGCATTTAATGCGTGGGGTAAAAGAGCAGCTCTTCGCTGGACTCGTGCGCAATCCACCGACGACTGTGGCACAGTTCATTAATGAGGCAACCACAATGGAGCGTACTCTCCAGTATAGGTCGTCACAGTATGAACGCCACGACCTGACCCCTGCTGCATGCTTTGTCGGGGCTGACAGCGAGAGGCAAGCCCTCGCTGAGTTCATAAGAAGCGTCGTGCGGGACGAGCTGCGCCAACTCCAAGCAGTGGGACCCCAACCACCCGTAAGTGATCTCGCAGACTTAATCCGAAATGAAATCCGACACGTGGTCACCCCAATCGCGCCAACAAGACCTGAGGCCCCTGTGCTGACTTATGCGGCGGCTCTGCGATCTCCTGCACCACATGGCCCTGATCCCACCATGGGGAGAATGGATCAGGCTAGCCATCGATTCCAGGGCACCTCTTCGACTCCGCCACCCGTTTCAAGGTTTCAGAGTGCACCAACTTATCGTCCGTCTGGATCGCGGCAGAACGCCACAAAAGCCAGCGTGTGGCGTACGTTCGATAACCGTCCACTCTGCTACCACTGTGGCGGAGCGGGTCACGTCTACCGTAACTGCCAGTACCGCCAATTAGGTCTCCGTGGCTTTCACCCAGATGCTCGTTGCCCGCGTTACGGTGAGCGTCCCCGCGACATCGAAGCGTACCTTACGGGCCAGCAAGCTCCTCGCCTTGGTCCACGCCCCCAATCACGATCTCCATCACCTCGCCGCCCCACGTCACCTAGCATTCCCTCGTCATCCTATGCTCCTTTCAGAGGCCGGTCACCGAGTCCCCACAGGGGAAACTAGAAACCGCGGCTCCTGGGAGTGAAGCCGCGTCCGAACGAACTGTCAAAGAGCCTCCTTCGACGCAAAGACCCGACAAAGACTGTTCTGACTTTCCAGTCGTTTCCGAAAGTCACAAGACTGTTTCCGCCGACATCACCGTACACGTCGATAACCACGTCGTCAATGCCCTCGTCGACACCGGCGCCGATTATTCGGTTATGAGCAGCGCCCTAGCATACCAGCTGAGGAAGGTAACTACGCCTTGGCAAGGACCGCCGTTGCGCACGGCAGGGGGCCACCTCGTCACGCCAACTGGAATGTGCACAGCCCGTGTTCGAGTCCATGCTTCGATAATCACAGGGTCTTTCCTCGTATTACCTGTGTGCTCCCGTCCACTCATCCTGGGGCTGGACTTTCTTCGCGAACACGGCGCAATTATTGACTTACGAGACTTGCAGGTGTCGTTCGAGGACCCGTTTCATCCTGAACCGGAAAACGCCCGCTCATTGAAGGCTGCCCTACGTGTATCATTCGAATCTGTTACTCTGCCTCCCCGCAGCAGCCTTTTTATCAACGTTGAATGTGACCAAGACGTCCCCAACGCTGTAATTGCAGAAGGAAATTTGTCCCTACTTTTTGCACTACAAATCTGCGTTGCCCGAGGTATTGTTCAGCCCAGTAGAAAGCAGGCTTGCCTATTAGTCACGAATTTCAGCGACGAGTATCGCCATCTTACCAAACACACTGCGATCGCATACCTTGAGGATATTGCCGACGTCCCTGGTCCCTCAACATTATCTGCTCTTTCGTCGTGCGACGATTCCACCATGACATTTGCAAGCAATGTCGACGTAAACCAGGGTCTACCGTCTGCACAACGGGAACGTCTTTTGAAGCTACTTGGCTCATTTCAGGACTGCTTCGCTACGACTTCGAAACACCGCTTGCCAAGCATCGTATCATCACCGAGCCCACCGAGAGACCCATTCGACAGCATGCCTACAGAGTCTCACAAAAAGAACAAGACGTTATACGCCAACAGGTCCAGCAGATGCTCAAGGACGATGTCATCCAGTCATCGACCAGTCCCTGGGCGTCCCCTGTTGTGTTAGTAAAGAAAAAAGATGGTACTCTCCGATTTTGCGTCGACTACCGAAAGTTGAATAAGATCACGAAGAAAGACGTGTATCCTTTACCACGAATTGACGACTCGCTGGACCGCATTCGCAATGCTCGTTACTTTTCTTCCGTGGATCTACGCAGCGGCTATTGGCAAATATCTGTTGATGAGCGCGACCGCGAAAAGACCGCCTTCATTACTCCTGACGGACTCTACGAGTTCAAGGTCCTTCCATTCGGCTTGTGCTCGGCACCAGCTACTTTTCAAAGAATGATGGACACGGTTCTTTCTGGGCTAAAATGGCAATCGTGTCTTGTCTACCTTGACGATGTGGTCGTCTTCTCGGACACGTTTGAGCAGCATGTCCAGCGCTTACAGTCAGTTCTTCAGGCGATTCGAACAGCTGGACTTTCTCTCAAACCTGAGAAATGCCACTTTGCATTCGAGGAACTGAAATTTCTTGGTCACGTCGTCAGCCACGCTGGTATACATCCAGACCCTGAGAAAACGAAAGCTGTTGCCGCATTTCCTGTCCCAACTAACAAGCGCGACCTCCGCCGATTTCTGGGACTCTGCGCATATTACAGACGCTTCGTCAAAGGCTTTTCTAAAATCGCTGAACCGCTAAATGAACTTACGAAAGACGGCGTACCATTTGTTTGGGGCCATGATCAGCAACACGCCTTTGACACGCTACGAAACCATCTCCAAGCCCCACCTGTACTCGGTCACTTTGACGACAACGCTGCCACAGAGCTACACACAGATGCCAGCAACGTCGGACTTGGAGCTGTACTGGTTCAATGGCAAAATGGCATAGAGCGCGTGATTGCCTATGCAAGTCGAAACTATCATCTGCAGAGAAAAACTACTCTGCAACAGAAAAAGAATGCTTAGCCGTTGTTTGGGCTATAACAAAGTTTCGCCCTTATTTGTACGGTTGACCATTCAGGGTAGTTAGCGACCACCATTCTTTATGCTGGCTCGCCAACCTCAAAGACCCTTGCGGTCGTCTAGCACGCTGGAGCCTTCGGCTGCAAGAATTTGACGTTACAGTCATTCACAAATCAGGACGCAAACACACTGATGCGGACTGTCTCTCACGTGCACCAATTGGAAGTACGAACGCGGACGTTGAAGAGGACGATACATTCCTTTTCTCTGTTTCAGCAACCGACTTGGCTCAACAACAACGTGACGACATGGAGCTAAGCCCGCTGATTGACTACCTCGAAGGCCGAAAACGCAGCTTTCCTCAAAACTTCGCACGTTCGCTGGCCTCGTTCTGCATCAGGGATGGAGTCCTCTATAAGAAAAATTTCGACCATACCCAGGCTACTTACCTACTGGTTGCGCCGACCTCGCTTCGGGACGATATTGTACAAGCTTTTCACGACGAACCATCACCCGGGCACCTTGGCTACACGCGCACATTGGAAAGAATTCGCCGCTCATACTACTGGCCCCGCCTCGCGAAGACAGTCAAGCAGTACGTCCGCACATGCCGCGACTGCCAACGCCGTAAGACTCCACCTGTCCGACCAGCAGGACTACTACAGCCCATCGCCACGCCGAAGACACCATTCCATCAAATTGGCATTGACTTGCTCGGCTCATTTCCAACCTCTTCGTCTGGAAACCGGTGGATTGTGGTTGCCACCGATCATTTAACGCGTTACAGCGAAACAAAGGCCCTGCCCAAAGCTACCGCAGCGGAAATCGCACAGTTTTTTGTCACCAGCATTGTACTTCGTCACGGAGTGCCAGCTGTGATAATTACTGATCGTGGTACAGCTTTCACCACAGAGATGCTTCAAGAAGTGCTGAGACTAAGTGGTACAGAACATCGGAAAACCACGGGTTATCACCCCCAAACAAATGGACTCACTGAACGGTTGAACTAGACAATTGCAGATATGCTGTCTATGTATGTGGCCATTGATCACAAGAACTGGGATGATATACTCCCTTACGTAACTTTTGCTTATAATACAGCAGTCCAAGAGAGTACAGGTTTCACCCCATTTCGCTTAGTTCATGGTCGAGAGGTCACCACAATGCTCGACGCAATGCTCCTTCCCAACAGCTTGAGCATGTTCAACACGGACGCTGCATTGTTCGCTCAACGCGCCGAGGAGGCCCGTCAACTCGCCCGATGCCGTATTCAGGCTCGCCAAACTGCCGACGCACACCGCTACAACCTTAAACACCGAGAGGTTACCTTCCAACCAGGTGATGAAGTTTGGGTGTGGACTCCCATCCGACAGCGTGGTCACTCTGAGAAGTTGCTTCGGCGCTACTTCGGCCCTTACAAAGTTCTCCGCCGACTCAGTGACGTTACGTATGAAGTTCTCCCTGAGGGCACCTCAAGACGTTCCCGTCGGTTTCACAAAGTTATGTGGTGCACGTGTCAAGACTCAAGCCATATTTCTCGCGTCATCCATCGAACGTGCACTAACTTACCATGCAATGACTATTTTTTTGCCACTTCGGTTTTTTTTATTGTCTTGTGTACTTACTTACTCCTTTCTTTATTGAGTTCTTCTACGACGCCAGCCCATTTATTTTTTCCCTTACGACGGAGTTGTTGGGTTCCATGGTAGCATCTTTTCTTTCGCATTTTTTTCTCAACGCTCATAACCAGCATCGAGCAGATGCTTTTCGAGGGCAGGGAGTAATGCCACAGGTAATGGGTATGAGCCATCAACTGTAGGGGAAATCACTTGGAAGTGAAGAAAGAAGAGAGCTTTTGCGTCCTGGTCTGAGGGCAAGCAAGACGTCGTTTCGTCGCTCTCTGTTATTACGTTCGTGGCAATATTGACACCACCCTTTCTTAATTGGGAGAGGGCCCTCAACTAGCGAGAGTGACAGCCTGTTGGGATGTTGTCATACGGCTTGGCCACCAGAGGTTTTCCCACGATTTCCCCCGTGGGAAACGGTCAGACTGTTTGGCTCTCAGCCGGTGCGTCCCGTAGTCTAATCGGGGTACATCGCGGCCTTCCAGACTGTTTGGCTCTCAGCCGGTGCGTCCCGTAGTCTAATCGGGGTACATCGCGGCCTTCCACGACCTTGCAGACGCCGCCGTAGTCACAAAGGATCAAACGTCGGCGGCGACGTTCGAAGAAGAGCACCCCATTCTTCACTTCTCGGCTCTTTTTTATGCGCCCGCCGTTCCCATGGTCAGTGGGGAAGTACGGCGCCCGTTCGCCGGGTCGCCGAAATTGGCCGTCCGTGACATTGCCCCCCACTTTCAGAATATTATTCATAAGATTTGTTCACATAGAGGGGAATTTTTCGACAACAGTGAACAAAACACCACCAACAAGGGAGACATGAGGACTGTCCCTCTCATACACAACATAAATAGGCAGAGTGCATCAAAGTAACAACAAAAGAAAAAAGAACAATTATTAGAGTACCACCTTCAGTTTCACGCAACAATATGAAAACGCCATGCAAACAAGAAAAGGAAATAGCCGTGTACGGCAGCCATCAATACAGAATACACTGCACGAAGGTATACCACGAACAAAGCTGAACAGGTGCGCTCCTCTACTGTAGTGAAATCCTTCAATGTGCGTTACAACATGTAAAAACAACTAATGCACCAAGCAAAAAGAAAATAACTCCAAATACACTTCTTATACAATGAAATACGCACATAAAAACAGAAAACAAACAACTAAAGGAATAAAAAAACATGCTCCCCAGACCTCAAGAACTATATCCGGCTCAAGTAATCGGCTCCCACGTTTTTGCTACCCTTAATATGCGTAATGGTGAACTGGTACTCTTGGAGTAGTAAACTCCATCGAAGTACTCGAGCGTTCAGCTGTATTGCCTGTTGGATATAAACTCACAGGCTGGTGGTCTGTCTGGACACAAAAATGTACTCCATATAAGTACATAGAGAATTTCTGAATTCCCCATACCAACGCGAGACATTCGCGTTCGATGGTACTATAGGAAGCCTCCCGTGGAAGCAGCTTTCGGCTGGCTTAAGCTGTGGGGTGGAGCTTGCCTTCGTGGGCCTGCATGAGCACGGCTCCGAGACTTGTGTCCGATGCGTACGTACGAACTACGAATGGTTGGTGCAAATTTGGTAGCCGTAGTATCGGCTCCGTAGAGACATGTTGTTTGAGACTTCTAAAAGCCTCCTCGTGGGCTGCTGTCCCTCTCCTCGTACCTTTTCAGTAAGTTGGCGTGGAAGATTTTTCTGCCGCCAACCGTGTCTACGACGTAGTCAGCTTCACCTTTCTTTTCCCGGACTTCAAAAGGGCCCTTGCATTGCAGCAACAGCTTGTTCGTGTCGGTAGGAAGTAAAATCAGTACTTTGTCTCCGGGGTTGAAACTCAGCTCCTTCGCCTTTCGATTGTACAGCTTCGTGTACCGTGCTCCGGCTTTTTCCAACTCCTCGTGTGCCAGGCGGCACGTTCCCTCCAAACGGTTCCGAAGGTCGAAGACATGCTGGTACGTCGTCTTAGCTTCTTCAGTCAAGTCGGCGTTCGTCCACAGCTCCTTCAGTATCGCCAAGGGTCCCCTCACATGGCGGCCGTAAAGAAGCTCGAAGGGGGAAAACCCCATACTGGCCTGCGGAACCTCCCTATAGACAAAAAGGAAAGGTGCCAGGTAGCGGTCCCAATCTCTCAGTTTTTCGGCTGACATGCGCTTCAACATTAATTTTAAGGTGCCGTTGAATTTTTCCACCAAGCCATTCGCCATAGGGTGATATGGGGTGGTGTGGAGCTGGCGCACGGAATGGAGCCGCGCTACTTCCTTCATCAGGTCCGATGTGAAGTTCGTGCCACGGTCGCTCAGTACCTCGCGGGGGACGCCAAATCGGGAGAACATCTCGACCAGGGCTTCGGCCGCTCGCTCAGTTTCGATACTCGGGAGCGCCACTGCGTCGGGATACCGGGTGGCATAATCCATCAAAGTCAAAATGTATCGGTTTCCATGCTTTGAGGGCGGGTGAATCGGTCCTACTATATCGATCGCCACTCGCTTGAACGGGGTGTCGATTATGGGTGCCCTCCCCAGTGGAACATGTGGTACGCGGCCCTTTGGTACGGTGCGCTGACAAATGTCACATGAGGCGACGAACCTTTTTACGTCAGCCGTGATGCCTGGCCAAAAGAACTCCTTCGAGATCCGGTCCTTGGTTTTCTGCGTGCCCCAGTTTCCTGCCATGATACCATCGTGTGCTGTTTTAAGCACAGCTTCTCGGTGGCAGTGCGGAACGACTAATTGGCGTACAAGCCGTCCGTTGGCCTCTGTGTACTGTCGGTACAGCAGTCCCTGTTCTTGTTTCTACTCGACGCTTCCCTTCTCATTTCGGCATGTTTGCTTCCTGCCGACCTTCTCAAAACACTGTTTGAGTGTCGCATCTCCCCTCTTCTCGCAGCCATAGTTATCTCCCGGCAATCTCGCCGTGGTCCCAGGCGTACGAAGCTTGGCAAATTTTTCTGGCTGTGCATGTGCTTGGGAACGGGTGATAGCTGCTGCTACAGGCTCTTCCCTTAACTCCTTCGTCGAGACAGGTTTTTCAGTCTCATTTCTGGGATCATTAGGAGGTCTTACGCCATCAATATTGCCCAGAATGAGGTCATACAGTGGATCTTGCAGGCATAGTGCTGTCAGATTGCCAGTAAAGTAGTGGGTGTCAGCCTCAATCCGTGCTTCGGGCAGCATCCTCGCTGTTCCGTCAACCAAGTAGACGAGTCTGCTTGTACCTGTTAGCTCGTTTTCCTTCACCAACTTCCTCCACACGATTACTGTTTTGCACCCCGTATCCCGCAACACTGACATGTCTGTGCCTCGGAGGGTTCTGTGGCCACTGGTAGGTTCTCGGCCAGATTTTTCGCCGGTGTCACCTTTACGGCGTTGGCGACGGGGACTTTTTCGCCATTCCTAAGCTCGATATACCCGTCGCATATGGAATCCTCACGCGTTTCCCTTGGTGCGTAGAGGCAGGATGCCTGGAGTGAGTTATTTGCTCCTGACCGGCAGTCGTTTGCCCTATGTCCTTTTTTCCCACACTTGAAGCAGACGATGCCTACATTAGCGGCAGGTCTGTTGCGACACAAGTGCGACGGGTGATTCCCACGATTGCAAATATAGCACCGTGATAGTGGTGCGTGGCTGTTGCCTCCTTTCTCGTATTTCCCCTTCTCGTCCATTATGGGACAATCTTTCTTTGTTTTCGCTAGGCTTGCTCCACCCTGAGCTTCCAAAAACTGGTCTGCCAGCTCAAGCATGTCTCCCAGGGATTCCGCCCTCCTTTCTTTCAAATATATTGCCAGGTTCGAACCACATTCATGCAAAAACCTCTCTCTAATCAACAATGCGCGGAGGGACTCGAATTCTGTCTCAGTTTTGGACAGCTCAACCCATCTATCGAAGTAATGTCTTAAGCGAGCCGCGTACTGTGTTGCTGTTTCACCCCCTACTGGCCTCTCTTTATTAAACTTGTCTCGGAACCCATCCGCCGTGAAGCGAAAGCGCTTCAGGAGGGCGGTTTTAATCTTGGTGTAGTCCGCTGCATCGGCAGGCGGTAGCCTGCCATAAACACTTAGCGCCTCTCCTGTAAGACAAGTCGAAAGCGCCATCACCCATTGGTTTTCAGGCCACTTTTTCGCTCTGGCGATGCTCTCAAACCGGCGTATAAACGCATCTAAGTCGTCCTTTCCTTCGTCAAAGGTGACGAGCAGTCTATTTGCGTGTATTCTCAAACTCGGCTCCTCCCCGGCTTCGCCGAGCTCACTGCTGGATCGGCTCACACTGCTACTCTCACTGAGGCGAATCTTTAATTGCAGTAACTGCACTTCCCGTTCTCCGGCTTCCCTAGCCACTTCCCTTGCCGCTTCTCGTTTTTCTCCCTTTCTTCGCGCTCTCTTTCATTTTCTTCCCGGACCAGTGCCCGCTCTTCTCTGGCTAACGCCTGCGCCTGTTCCTGTTGCTCCATTGTCTCAGTTCGGCGCCCTCGAGGCCTAACTGTTTACCGTGCGCGATCCACTTATCAAAATCCATACACTCCATACTGCAACTGTCACTATAATATCACTATAAAAACAGCGCAATCATATGCAGGATGAAACCGCTTCAACTGTGCGGCTCTATCACCACGCTGTCCGCACGGTTCTTGTTCACCCCTCACTGTCTTACTCTTGTACAGAACGTTCCTGTTGCGGACGCCAGTTTTGTTACAAGCTGCCACTCTAGCGTCGCCAGCGCAAAGTCGGCGACGGGAATGACAGTAGGTTAGTTCGTTCCGTACGCAAGCAGAGACAGTGAAGAGATCAGAGACGTGAGAAAACAAAACAAAACTATACTCTAGTGATATTACAGCACACGGGATCTAGTACAACACTTCAATACAACTAACAAAATACATCAACACTTGATACAACAAAAAATACATATAAAGAAACAATAAATCAGCTTACGAGAGAGAACTACTACAAACTACACAAACTAACAACAATAGAACTACGGAGGAGAAAGTTCGAAGATATAAACAGATGGAGGCATACGTGTGATGACCGGCAGCGTTGCGTCCCCGACGATCGGAGGCGAGAAGTCGAAGAGAGTTCTGGCACGACTGCGATGTCGGCAGTGTTGCTACGCTGGTGGCTCCGGGAGGCTAGTGCTTGCAGGTGTCCTCGGGCAGGTTGAGCTAACTCGAGGCGAAGTCCCGATGTCTACGTTGCAGACGTTAATATCGCGTCACAACTAGACGAACGGCTAAGTTTAGGTGGCCAGCCGATACAGAGCAACACTAAAAACTTCTAGAAGAGATACTTGTTGATTTGTTTCTACACCATGTTGGTCAGCGACTAGTCTGCCTAGCAGGGCAAAATCCTGCGCTTAAATTCCCCTCGTGTCTCCTCGCTGTCTTCCTTGGGGACAAGAGACCTCTACATGGGTCCAATCATGCGCGTTTCATTGATGGAAACTCCGCCCCAAAAATATCTTGACTTCACCCTTTTTTAATTGGGAGAGGGCCCTCAACTAGCGAGAGTGACAGCCTGTTGGGATGTTGTCATACGGCTTGCAACTCATGATTACGGAGATAGACAAGGAGAGCAGAAAGGTAGGTCTTAAAATGAATCTGCAGAAAACGAAAGTAATGTACAACAACCTCGGAAAAGAGCAGCGCTTCGAGTTAGGTAATAGTGCACTTCAAGTTGTAAAAGACTATGTCTACTTAGGGCAGGTAATAACCGGCGGAGCCTAACCACGAGATTGAAGTAACCAGAGGTTTTCCCACGGTTTCCCCCGTGGGAAACGGTCAGACTGTTTGGCTCTCAGCCGGTGCGTTCCGTAGTCTAATCCTTGTTCGGGGTACATCGCGGCCTTCCACGACCTTGCAGACGCCGCCGCAGTCACAAAGAATCAAACGTCGGCGGCGACGTTCGAAGAAGAGCACCCCATTCTGCACTTCTCGGCTCTCTTTTATGCGCCCGCCGTTCCCACGGTCAGTGGGGAAGTACGCCCGTTAATTGCCGTGATGCCGGGTTGCCAAAATCGACCGTTCGTGACAATCAGGTAATAGAGAAATGTCCAGAATATAACCAACCACTATACATAGCCTTCATTGATTATGAGAAGGCGTTTGATTCAGTAGAAATATCAGCCGTCATGCAGACACTGCGGAATCAGGGCGTCGATGAAGTATATATAAACATCCTGGAAGAAATCTACAGGGGATCAACTGCTATCATAGTGCTTCATAAAGAAAGCAACAGAATACCAATCAAGAAGGGTGTAAGGCAGGGGAACAGAATCTCCCCAATGCTATTTACTGCGTGCTTACAGGAGGTTTTCAGAAGCCTAGAATGGGAACAGTTAGGGATAAGAGTTAATGGAGAGTACCTTAGTACCCTGCGCTTCGCCGATGACATTGCATTGCTAAGTAACTCAGGGGACGAATTGCAACTCATGAATACGGAGATAGACAAGGAGAGCAGAAAGGTAGGTCTTAAAATGAATCTGCAGAAAACGAAAGTAATGTACAACAACCTCGGAAAAGAGCAGCGCTTCGAGTTAGGTAATAGTGCACTTCAAGTTGTAAAAGACTATGTCTACTTAGGGCAGGTAATAAATAACCGGCGGAGCCGAACCACGAGATTGAAGTAACTAGAAGAATAAAAAAGGGGTGGAGCACATTTGGCAAGCACTCTCAAATTATGACAGGTAGATTGCCACTATCCCTTAAAGGAAGGTATATAACAGCTGTATCTTGCCGGTACTTAGCTACGGAGCAGAAACCTGGAGATTTACAAAGAGGGTTCAGCTTTAATTGAGGACGACGCAGCGAGCAATGGAAAGAAAAATGGTAGGTGTAACCTTAAGAGACAAGAAGAGAGCAGAGTGGATTAGGGAACAAATGGGAGTTAAGGTTATCATAGCTGAAATCAAGAAGAAGAAATGGACATGGGCCGGGCATGTAGCGCGTAGACAGGATAACCGCTGGTCGTTAAGGGTAACTAACTGGATTCCCAGAGAAAGAAAGCGGGTTAGGGGGAGACAGAAGGTTAGGTGGGCAGATGAGATTAAGAAGTTTGCGGGTATAAATTGGCAGCAGCAAGCACAGGACCGGGTCAACTGGCGGAATATGGGAGAGGCCTTTGTCCTGCAGTGGACGTAGTCAGGCTGATCATGATGATGATGATGATGATGATGATAGTCCAGTCATGTGCACCACTTCTTTCCCTTTTCTAATGCCGTCTTGACTGGCCAAGTTATGGAAGTATAGGGGGTGGAAGTTTTTATCTTCATGAAACGTCAATATTGCACTCGTACAAAGTCACGTATGAACTGTTGAAGGAATGAACTCTTGAAGGAATTAACAAACCCAAAACATTTTTAAGGCTACTTCTTGCAACCCTAACCGCATCACTGTACTAGGTATGATGGCAACAGTAGTCGAAAACTGTCACCGAAAGGTTTTCCATTATTTCAACAAATAAATATATTATGACCTTACACCAAAAAAAAACGTTTGTACAGAAACACGCGAAACCAGGCACACAGAGTACCTGCTTCTGCTAAAATCGAAGAGCACTAATGCAATTATACAATCATGGTATTTCCCTCGCCTGTTCTCTCATTTCTCACTCTGCCTCCTTCTCATTGTGTTTTTTAAACTTTATTCTTCCCTGATTCCTTCCTCATGATACTGTAGCTGGCCGTATTATTTATCTTCCGGCTAAGCTCCCTGCTTCCGAATCACATTGATCTCTACGCAAATACGCCATATTGCTGAGCTGATATTGTATCCGAACTTTCGCGTAAACTGAAAACTCATTTCAATTTTTCGCGCAAAGGAATCGCTCGAGCTCGTGCTTTGTTTACCCATACTGGCGACAATAACCCCACGATGCAACTTTTTATTTAGAAGCCCTGAAAGAAAATGGCACAGAAAACTTAACTGGTGTTGCGAGAGCATGATTCTGAGTACTCTACGTGTGTATCAGCGTGTGCTGTGAATACCGGCGAGGGAGCCAGAACTTGCAAAGTAGTTGCTCCTTTGCCAAGCCTGCACACTGGGCCACGCGAGAAGCATAGGAAGGATAGCGGTCTCTCTTTAATTCGATAATGCGCCGGTAAGGACGCCTGGTGGCAACATTTCCACACTCTAGCACAACGTCAAGCTTATTTGTAGAAGCTATCCTATCACTTTTTCTTCCTGCGCCGACTGCTTGTCATGCCAACTTCGTTTAGGAACTGCAGCGCGGGTGTTTAAACGCCTGCGCTGACTACTGGGTGAATGGGCGATTCACAGGAAATTTGAATCAACCACCCACTCGCGCATGTAAATAAGTGACAGCGCGTGTTTACAGTATATTGAATGCTTTATTGGTCATTCCGGATTATTCCGAACAAAACCGATAAAGATGAGCCGGTAAAGTTTGGTGATTCTGATTTACCTGATAGACTCCGATTTTCAGGGGGATTTCTGAACGTTCAAAGGGCATTTTCAAAGCTGAGAATGATCAACTGAAAGATGCGCACCTCCATCAGTGGCAGAAACCTATTAAACTTTGCTTGCGTCTATCACAACAAAATTTAAAGTTGTCATGAAAGGCTACATAGCACATATAGGCGGGAACAAAGGAAGTATTCTCAAGATGTAGCACTGTGTATATATTCTTCTCCCCGTCTATATGTGTGTCGTAGCCTTTTAGGATACATTACCTGCTAGCTCACCAAGCCATTATCATGCACTTTAAGGTTGTAGCATACCAAGAAACGTACGCGTTTTACATTGAAGTTTTAAGCTTGCGTGTACACATGTCTGTGTGGACAAACCTTCCAGGCAGCTGAAACCCACTCACTATGTTTGCATAATGTTATAATCAGATGTCATTTCATTCAACATTTCAAAGCATTCAGAGTAATAATAAATGATAGGTCCTTTAATTTCTATCAAGACTATCAGGCAGGCTGGGAGAGAAAGCAGAGGTGCAACTTGACTACTGACTAGCTCCGTTCCCCAAAAGTACAATTTTGCGAGTACAAAGTGGTGCACATGAACAGCCTAATTAACCACGCTCGAAAGTTTTCTTTCTTGGCCAGATTTGTGCGAGGACTTGCTTATCAACTTTCACTTTATCTGAACATCGATGGATGCGTGTCATCGGGTAGTTTTCTAGGTATATGCATTTCACCATCTTCTGGACGTCTATCAGGACGTTGACCCCTTGACCTTTCATTCCGTACTTCCCGTTTCCATGCGTTAAACAACTGAGACTCATGAACGGTATAGACGCGGAGGATGTATTAAGTGTGAATACACTTTATAAGCGACCCCAAACCATCCACAGCCGTCAGCGGCGTCCGCAGTCTTCTCTCTATCTTTAAAAGAAAGAGGACTTGGCGGGCTGCAGCGCGACGCTCTACCGAATAAGCCACGGACGCGACGCTGATATCGGTGTCAGTAACGCGCCTTATACCCCCTCCCCCTTCGCTCACTTCTCCTCTCTCCTCGCTCGCTGCAGCTGCGCGTGCACCCCTCTCTCTCGCGCGCCCGCCTTCTCTCTCAGTCTCCCGTCGAGAGCAAGTCGTGAGGGGGAGTAAAGTTAAAATCCGTTGGCATTCGCCAGTGAGTTAACGTAAACTCCCCCGTGTGATCAAATTGCGATTCCCAGAAACCATTACATCATAAAGGCACCATAGTGTGAATAATAAATATAATAGTGCGAATTAATAAATACTACTCATAGCATCACCCCGTGTATTCGCACTTAACCATGTTCACCCTCAGGGAAATGCTTGGGAGTTTTTAATTGCTGCTTCCAGAGCTTTGTCTTCCAGTGTATACCTTGCTGTCTGCGTAGACGCTAAGCAACCGCATGCCACGCTGTCGTCTCCGCTTTGCTGCTGCTTCCCGAACGCTCGCCTCCGGGTTAGCTTGTTTTCTGAGTCATCGTTGCCTTTCACGGGCGAGCGCACGCTCACGTTCTTTTTCATCCTTGAAAGGAAATAGGTGGTCTGGAACGCGTTTATTTTTGATCGTCATGAGTAGAGACCTGATTTTAGGCAAATTTCATATTTTGTTCTGAGCGCTCCTATCACGCCACTTTTATATATGAGCGGGAGTTTGAGGTTAAGAAGGGCTTTTAGAGTGTATGTATAGTGTCTATTCATGCACATTCTGGGCGTTGCTATTGATGTCTACAAATGCCTGTTTTAGGATCGCCGCTTATATGAACACTATTTAGCCTCAAGTTTCACTCCCAGGTGCGCTTTGAACCTAATATTTATGTAACCGCGCAAGTACATGCTCGTATATAACTATGGGGTTCAAGCTAGTGCTTTAATTCAACCAACTCTCATAAACAACCGCTAACAGCAGGGAGGTGGGAAATGCCTGCGAGAATTCACCGCTGCAGGGGCATGGCGAAAGCGGTTGGAGAATGCCAGGCGATTGAGGTACCGCGGGAGGCGTCAGCGGAAACTAGAGTGAAGATCAAGAAAAATAGAAATAAAAATGTGTTGTGCACGGGCTTTCGTTTTCAATTATTTGAAGTTTACTTCGCAAGCTGTTCACTGCAGTAGGGTCGCCAGAACATTTTTTTTAGTAGCGATGATATTTCAACCATACTTATGTGCATGCTTATGTTCGTGCGTGCTTATATACGCACGCAAAACTAAAAACTCCCAAGCGGAAGACGCGAACTCTTCGAACCTCCACCCCCACCCCCCACACCCTTATCCCTTTCTGCCAGAGGAGAAATGGGGTCTCCGTGATACGACCAAGCCAGTAGGAGGAATCCCACCTTTTAGGTCTCTTAGTGATCTGGCTACCTACTCTTTCTGTATTTCTCAGTTATGCCGAAAAGACACCCAGAAGTATGTGTGTTTATTTGACCACGGACACCTAACCCGTCGTGCAGAATACGGGAGAGACCATGTTTTTCGGAAATATAATTGTACGACCGTGTTCCAATGTTGGCACCTTTGTACTTTCTTTGGCACTGGCATTTTTGGTTTCTTGTCGTGGATTTAGGTCACGCCCGTCTTCACTTAGAATTGTTTGTACTTATGTCAATATTTATTGGGCCTATATTTCTGGTTTTGGAGGCCTAAAACATTGTTTTTTCTGCATAATTTCGGCGCCTAAAACGATCTCTTTAGTGTTTAAAAATTCAGCTTCTAGTGATCAGCCACAGCTGATGACGATGAAGAAATCACTAAATTAACTGCCAACTGTGTAAGTACGCCCTCGGTTGCTCAGAGCGCGAAGAAAATCGTGTGTGTGAATGAAGCAGGCTTGCACTTTTGACACGGTTTTTAAAGAGGATGGTATTTCTTGGGGACCTTCGACGCCAAAATTTTGGTTTGTCTGTCTGTCTGTCTGTCTGTCTGTTCATTTGTCTGTTTGTCCGCGAAACAATGTTCTAAACGGCACCCGACGATAAGTCAAATGGGCAACCCCATCCGCAGCAGCCACCAATATTGCTCAAGTTTCAGCGTTCATACTTGTGCGATTGTCAATTCAAAAGCAATTATTGCGCGTATCTGCGGCACCATAACAACTCGTCGATATTTTTTTTATGTGTGGCTTTATACTAAAAAAGCCATACATAAGTAATTCTAAGGACCGTAGCGTCTATCACACTGCACTGACAGTGCAACGCGACGCTCAAAAAGGCAAATGTTTCCAACGCTTTGCTAAGACGACACGGTGATGGCACCTGCCCATCGCTTTGCGTCCTACACCTTATCGCCTGCAAGACGGGCGCGCAAGCCTTCGTTTTCGAAGATAACTTCCAGATGGCGCTCGTGTCTAACGTGCCTTGATGCGTTCGTTCGCCTTCACTGCATGGATCGAGAATCTCTAACGCAGCGCTTCCAGAATACAATTCACCAATTTTCCCGCGCAGAACATCAAATAAACGTTTTGTGCACTCTCTCCACACGCAAGACTATCATCTTTCGAAGACATTTGCAGTGAAGGATGCAGATACGGGGCCAATTTTTTAGTCTTGCTTGCTGCTTTAATTGCGGCATAAGTACCACATGTTTCCTGAATAATTTAAAGTTGTCAGTAGCTCATATTCTGTAATCATTGTGAGGTCCATGTTTTATTCAAGATATTAGTTCTTTAAACGTATAGTGGGTACCTTGCATGTGCTGTGCCGCCCATCGGACAGGCCTAGACCTTAAGGAGCTTCGGCCCTAAAGAAGATGTTGCAAGACGCTCATGGTCCAGCCTGGAAAGTGGAACGCCAAAGTGCTATTGGGCTCAGTTGACTTTGTTTCTTTCTTTCTTTCTTTCTTTCTTTCTTTCTTTCTTTCTTTCTTTCTTTCTTTCTTTCTTTCTTTCTTTCTGTGCCAGTACAGAAAATGGAGCGAAGGCAAAAGGCTGAAAGCCTGACTAAGGGCCTTTGCTCCAAATACAGTGAGGCAGACAGGCTGACATAACAATTTTGCAGGATACAGAAAAAATACAAAAATATACAAAATTTGAATGATTGAACAGAACACCTATCGTAATACTTAACATCTGTATAGATGCACTGAGCGATACGCACGAAATGAGTACTGAAAAATTCGGCACCACATAATTTCACTTGTTGAGAGCTCTTTACCTTGCAGTACCCAGCGTATACCTTAAGCGCAGAACAAGTGAACACAAATGTCTGCTTACTTTGTACTAGAGCTATCCATTTTGTATAGAGTGTTGTTACGCGTAGCACCGCAAACAATTAAAATGAGGAAGTTTTATTATCATGGGCATTGCCCCACGCAAACGATGAATGATTGATTAAGCAAGGTCAATAAGTTTCAATAAAGATTTATGCAGTAATTTTTGCTGAACACCCAAATGCCAAAATAAATTCAGGAACGAGTAAATATGTTAGAAAACTATGTAAAAACCAGCAACCGTACTACGACATAAAATATTCAAACTATTTAACGTTGGCAGAAAGCCAATTTTAAGGCTATAGTATGTGGCGCAACCCACCAAAATATTATAGTACCGGTAGGGAAGATGAAGTATTAAATCATACAAAAAATAAAAGAAAGGTAGAGGCGAAAGTGAACTCCCGAGATTATTTAGTCTAAGGCGAATTACTCGTTAGGCTTATCCTCAAACATCGCCTGTGGTAAAAGCTTCGGCTTTCCATCGCTGAGCCTCAAATGAGCTGGCACGCAGATTAGCTCTCGTTAATTGCCTTGTGGTCTAAAGTTGCGATCAATGCAGCGATTAGGCCGGGTTTTACTAAAAGAGCATCGGCAAAGCGCTCTCCCGAAGAAACAGGCCTCCAACCTTTCACGCTTCATTCTCCGAGAATGGCGGCTCCAATAAAAAGAAACTTAAGCCAAAGCCGACTTAAGCTGTCACACGAGCGTTTCAAAAAGTTCGAACACTAAACAATCTTTTGACTAATTGACCGCGGGTGTGAAGCAGCGTGCGTAAGAAAGTTGGCACCTGTACCCTCAGAGCTGAGAAGTGTAGTCGATATAGAAAGTTTCTCATAGCCACAGTCATGCGAAGCACAAAAGTTTTCTTGGTTCAAAAGAAGTAACAGAAAAGAACCGCAATAAAATCCCAATTAGTGTGTGTGCGAGCTTTTCAAATTTTGGTTTATTTTCGCGTCGTGATGTGGCTTGGATTGGTCCACCGTACAAAAGCAAAATAAAACCTCGTATTTTTTTTAACAGTGCAAAACTAACTCAACCATTAGGCTGCTTCTCTCGATATTTTCTTTCACTGCCTTTTACGTTTTAACATGTTCATTTCACCACATTTTTTGAACAGACACCCTTCCTCAGTTCCACTTGCACATTATACTCCGCGGGAAGCAGGAACCCCTGCCAGCTGCAATGACCCCGCGGAAAATTAATGAGAACTTATTCTCTCGCGAGAAAACGGGAACGTTAGAGCCCACACAGTAGCCAACCTTTACAAATGCCGCTAGTACTCGACCATCTATGAATAATATATATGACTAAATATGAAGAATACTAAATGAAGCAAAATTGTTTTCCACCCTCGTTGATCTTTTTCTTTATCGCTATTGTTTTTTTTTTCACATGCAGGGTGGCTTGCTCAAGTAGATATATCAAACCACTGAAGCTATTCCTGACGCTTCGCGCCGCGATGAACAGTGTTGAGCATGGAGCACATTTTTTTTTTAATCAACTTGCCGTTCTGTGACCTGAAAGGAGCATCCTGCAAGATTGTATATATAATTCTATATGGCCGTAACGGTCATACACGATATCAATTCTAGAGTAAAATTGAGAGCGTTTGAGCTGTTAGTAATGTTTATATGGTTGTTATTCACATGAGCCAGCACAATTCTTGATACAGCCCTGCTGAAAGGCCAGACCTCTTAACAGCAGCTTTGTAAAGCACGAATTTTGTGCGAATGACTGCGTGATGCAGAACCGGAACGTGATAGTTACAATAACTGTCGATGGGCGAAATTGGTCGCCGTTAATATATAAGAAAGAAAGAAAGAGAGAAAGAAAGAAAGAAAGAAAGAAAGAAAGAAAAAAAGAAAGAAAGAAGGAAAGAAAGAAAGGAGTAATAATAATGTCTGGTTCTCTGAGCTAGGGAGAGAGCCTGATACGTGGACTAGACATTTGAGAAAGGAGGAGAGAGAGAGAGAAGCAGTTGTAAAAGGCTGAACGCACGGCCTGTGTGGTGAAATACAATTTAAGCCACAAAGGAGTAAACTGGGAGTAAGTGCTGCATTTTGTTCCTGCAACAAACTGCAAGCCCACGAAGAGATTAATCACCAGACGAGGGTGCCGTGCGCAAAATGAAGGAAGAACTGTTAAAACATACGGAACAACGTTTACTCCCTCTAAACTTTTATCGAAGGAATGGTCAACATGCGCGTAAGCAAATAAATTCTCCTCCATGACAACAAACTTTTAACGCATTATTTTAGTGTGAGCGGTCACGACAACTACGGTAACTTCGGCAGGAGCAAAACTAATCACGGGTATATAGCACAAAAAATAAAATATGTAACCCCCTTTCCCCTTTTCTAAAGAAAAGAAAAGAAAGTGGTCACTCTGAAGCCGTATCAGTGCTTGGCGTGGTGTTCTGTACCTTAGTACAAGACCTCAGCTCGCAATAAGTGAGCATGTGTACTTGAAAAGCTCTTTCATTCTAATAAAATAATACTTAAAAATAACAAGTTTTATTAGGAAGCTGTACTTCAACAGTACGAAAAACAAAAGGCCTATTACGAGCTTATACTTGCCAGAAACGGGTCCAGCAACGTTTTCCCAGATCATCATTATTTGACCCAATAGTAGGAACCTATTGCTTCGCCATTCACGCGCCCACTCAAAAAATCTCGAGTGTGACAAGTACGAACGAAGTTTATTTTTTTTTTTTGTTTTTTAATCTTGAAAGGCGTGCTTAAACTTTACAAGGGGAAGGAGGAGAATATATTAAGTGGGTCAGAACCTCCGTCAGCGGGTTTTGTGAGGGGCGAAGCTTCTTATGGCGTGGCTTGGGCGTCCCTTGTAGAACGTAACCACCAGTGGCACATACCCGAAATAGGTATAACATTTGACCTCCAAGGTGGTGCCGGTGAGATATGTCTTCTGTGCGTTGTTTAACCATAAAAAATAGTGCTCAATGTACATGCCAATGGCTGCAAATGGGGAATGAGAGACAGGAGCATTCGGCTTTTAGTCAACGCGCACGCTGCGATCCCCATTAGCAGTCATTGGCATGTACATTGAGCACTATCGGACAAGAAAGGGTTGCTACATTATACTCGCTGGGTGTAACCTCCTTAGTTTTAGAAAGGTTTAGCGAGCGTTGAGCCGCAGGGCCATGAATACAATGAACTAGTATATACCATGAATGAATTCAAGGTGGTTAAAGGGTGGAAGCAGATACGAAGCGCAAGCCGTAAGAAAAGAAAAGCTGAATCCTCCTGTCTCTCATTTCACATTAGCAGCCACTGGCATGTACATGGAGGCCTATCTGACAGGAAAAGGTTGCTACGTTATACTCGCTGGGCGTAACCTCCTTGGTTTTAGAAAGGTTTAGCGAGCATTGGGCCGCAGTGCCATGAATACAGTGAACTAGTATATACCATGAACTCAAGGTGGTTGAAGGTGGGAAGTAGACCCGAAGCGCAAGCCGTAAGAAGGTGTGCGTGTGCCACCTCTCGTTTAGTCCTTGGAATGTCCACTGAATGGCGGTGCTTCTATATGGGGAATATATGATAAATAGATGCGAGATGGTGGGACTTGGAGTGTTGAATAGATAGACGAACGGACACACAGACAGATGCATGGATGCACGCATGAACGGACGCAGGGGCGGATGCATGAACGAACGCAGGGACGGGCGCACGAACAGACGCATGGACGGTAACACAGACGGACGCATGGACGGACAAATGCTTCGCCCCACTCTCCATCATTCACTCCGTGGATATGCTACAATTTTTTTCTTCTTTTAATGACCAGCGTTCTACCAGCACTTGAGGCCCAAAAGGTACGATGTTTGTAATGACAGGCATACTGGTGGTTTTTGAAACGACAGTATGCTTCGGTAAATTTGTTCTAGCCCAATCAGTATGATCGCTGAGATCAGCTGTGGCACGTATAGTGTTCGAACTAGCACAGACGTAGCACAATGCTTGCTGCCTCAGAAGAACGTAAAAAAACTAATAAAAACGAAAAGTAACAACTTTACTGCAAAGGCGAATCAATGAATGCAATAGCAAGGAATTGTAATGTCACGCGAAGAATAGGTAGCAGCTTGGAACATGCCCCGCGCTGCTGTAAAAATGACGCTCAAAACTTGCTTACTGGTACAGAGTAACGCGAATAAGTGTCTCTGCTCTGTGTCTGAAAAGCATGCCCTTTTCGCTAACAGAGGCTGTGCCACTTGTATAGTGACCTTTCTGGGCCCTGTAACTACAGAAGCATCGTTGCGGTGAAAGTCCTAAGTGTACGATTCTCCCCACCCCGATAAGATCGCGCGCACGCATGAGCATCTCTTGTCCCCACCACCTCGTGGGGCAAAATACGCGTGGGAGATGAACGCATCAGCGCGCGTCGCCATGTCGGGATGATCTGGCGAAGCGCGCGCTTTTTGCGCCATCTCGCTGGTAATGCTGAAAACATGATAGCTCCTCCGAGATTTTCATCGCCAGCAGTAAGTGCTAGATATAAATTGCTTGTCGTGTCATTGTTAAAGAAGGTGCCTCTTCGTGGCTCAGTGGCTAACGCCACGCCCTGAAAAACAAGCGGTCGGATGTTCGATTCCGTATGCCGGGATCGTTCTGTATTATTTTCTTTCTTGAGTTTTCATATATATCGATGCGTATAAATGTATGGTGAATGATGGCGGTTCCTGACGACGGCGGAAAACCCCGCTGAGAGTGTCCGTATATTTGCTATCACATTAATGAGCGGATCACCATTATTCGAGACCATAAGCAGAAATATTGCTGCTTTTCTGGTGTTTTAAAGACACAAACCAGTATTCTTTATCAATCAAACTCAAAACAACAATACTGTTAGGGATAAGACGCAGCGCCGTATCGCCGAGTCTATGAATGAGATGTATTTAAAATTAGCAGTAAGGGTGTGACCAGTTCACCAGCGATCGAGTGGAGACAACCCTACGTCTTTCTCGGAACACACGCGCGTTGCCACCCAGAATATGAATATGCATAATGCATGCACGTAGAATAATCCCCGGCAGCAGAAGCGCCGTCTCGGCGCATCTAAATATCAATATCACTGGGAGAGTTGTAGGGTTCCAAGTGCGCAACATAAACAATATTGGTAGCCTGTGGGGCCCACGAAGGTGACGGGGTGGAAGGACTAATATCATAAGTCACAGGAGCAACTAACTACATGAAGGACTCGGTATCGACCTGTGTAGTGAGTAAGCAGTTTTGCTGACAAGCCAACTCGATAGGTCGGAGACCAGAGCAGAAGCAAAGAACCGGGCGAAAAGTGTACGTCGCGGTGTCGTTGATCATACAAACGCCGTTGCTTCTCTTGAGCGGTCAGAAGACGAGTACAGGTGATTTCGTGTGCGTGAGCGGCCCAAGTGTTAGCGCCTATGGCATATTCACTGGTCAGTACGGCAGGGTACGGAATGACAGTGTCTAGAGGCAATGTTGGTACTCCACCAACCAGCAGAAAGAAAGGAGAGTAACCGGCAGTGTCATGGCGTGAAGAATCGCAAGCAAATATGACGTATGGCAACGCGAGATCCCAGTTGGTATGGTTGGTGGAAATATACTTAGCAAGCATGTCTATAACAGCTCGATTTATACACTTCATGAGTCTGTTGGTCTGCGGATGGTACGACGTAGTCAACTTGTGCTTCGTTTGACATGACTGAAGGATATCGGCTATGACATTTCATAGAAAGGTGCGGCCACGGTCTGTAAGCAGCTGCCGTGTAGCTTCGCGTTGCAAAATCACGTCATTGAGGAGGAAGTTGGTAACATCTCTGGCGCAGCTTGTTGGAAAACTCGTGTGATTGGAAAACGTGCAGTGTAGTCGGTGGCTACGGCTATCTATCTACCTGTTGCCTGGGGAAGACAAAGGGAAAAGGCCAAGAAGGTCTAAGCTGACGCGGAAAAATGGTTTTGATGTAAAGGCAAGTGGTTTAATGCGCCCGGCTTGAAGCGTCGATGGTGTTTTGCAGCGCTGATATTTCTCACAAGCCTCAACGTGTCTTCTGACTGAGCGTGCAAGCCCTGGCCAAAAGAAGCGTCGACGTATTCGGTAGTAAGTGCATGACACACGAAGGTGACCGGTGTTACGGGTGTCTCTTGACCGCCGCCGTCAGCAGGTTGTGCTCGTAACTTGCATCAGGACCGACGAGAAGGGAAGTACCGGCGAGACGGCGCAGAACAGCAAATCAAAAGAGTTTAATACTACATAGTTAGACCAAAGTGGACATTCAAGTTTACAAACAAAGGTAAGAAGCCGAGGAGCAGAGTTCCGGCAGAGTCTCAATCCAGACTGCTTCACCCAGTCTCTCCCTGCGCGTTTTTAAAGGGTTCCAGACGCTTGTGTGACGTCAGGCGCCTCCAGACATGACCAAATATGGAACACCTTGTGTTCGCACCACCTACCACGCCACTGGTCACGCCACCGATCACGCGACTGATCGCGCCACGGATCACACCACCGGCGTTCCCACACTCAAGAGCCAGGTGCGAATGAGCCACGAGCTCACCGCGTTCTCGCGCACAGCACATGACGACCTTCGCGGCAGCAGCGTCTCAGGTTCCTCGGCGTCTGGGCATACACTTCTGCGCCTCTACCCCCGATACGTTTACAGGCCCGGGAGCGTTCGCACGCTGTCCGTGGTCTTGCATTTGGGCCCAAAGGGGTTCGCGTAAAATGAAGCGTAACAGACTGCCCCCTCGCGGATGGAGATCCCAAATGGCAGGGGACAGCATCCACTGTCAACAGGGATCAGTCGTCGAAGCTTGTAGCCTTCTTAACCTGGAGCACGGTACGTGATACCTGGCTCCAGGCCCTGTTCCGTCTCGTAAGGTAGTTCCGCCAGATTTCCCTGATGCTGTCGAGGTTCGCCGGAGGCTGGAGGCGAACCATATAATAGAATCCAGCAAATGGCGACAGTCAAAAGTGGCCAAAGACAATGGTATGAGCTCCTTTCCGGGGCGACCCCGCAGGGGCTCGTCGGTGGGGCTGGTCGCCAGGCAGCTCCGGGTGGTGAGATCATCACACCCCACCGCTTCAGGTCTTTCATCAGCAAGAAGGAAAACCACAGGTTCTTCCGGCGTTCCTGCCAAGAGTTTGGAACCGACGTGGTGTCCGAAGAGATGCCAGATGACAACGAAGTATTCTCTCTGGGAGAGCAAGATCCTCGCAATGGTAGAGCCGGTCGACTGAACAAACAATCCACGGGAAAACACAGGATAACAAAGCCACTGAAGAAGCAAGCGCGAGACACGTATCCACTGAGCCCCGCCAGGCTTACCTTAAACACAAAAGTCTCAATCTTATTACTCGTACAAAGTACTAAACACACCCCTAATTTCGTTGCCCACCTAACGACGCACAGGTCTTCCAAAACTACGGAAGAAATAATAACACAAAAACCTATGTCAGGAAGAAAAACAATCGAGGCCAATTCATGACCTAGGGGCTTCGGCTTAAGCCATCGGCATTGCCATTGAGACTCCCCTTTTTGTACCGTATTTCGTATGAATACTGCTGCCAAACGGGGCTCCAGCGCAGGAGGCGACCATTTTTGGAAGAAGTGGACTGCAGCCATCTAAGAGGACAGTGGTCTGTCTCTATTATGAACCCCGAGCCTGCAAGGTAGCACGACAACTTTTGCACTGCCCATACGAGACGCGCACATTCTTTCTCGGTTGCGCTATACGCTTGTTCTCGCACAGTCAGCTTACGACTGGCATAAAGAACTGGGTGTTCACCGTCCTCTCCTCGTTGGCACAACACTACTCCCATGCCTCGCTCACTAGCATCACACTGAACTATGAACTCTTTCGAATAATCAGGTGATTTCAGCACAGGTTGACCTGTTAAGGTGGCTTTTAATGCTTTGAAAGCCTCCTCTTTACGGTCATCCCAGATGACAGTTTGTGGCTCAGTTTTCCGGAGCGCGTCAGTTAAAGCGCTAGCTAATTCCGAAGATCTCGGGATGTAACGTTGATAGTAACCTGCAACCCCCAGAAATGAGCGGATATCTGTCTTTGAGCGTGGTTGCGGGAAATCGCGTATGGCAGCCACCTTGAGCTCAGAAGGTCGGAGGCGTCCTTGTCCGATTATGTGACCTAGGTAGATCACCTCAGCTTGAGCGAGTTGGAATTTAGGTGCCTTCACAGTTAGTCCCGCTTCACGCAAACGCGTTAGAACCACTCGCAGATGTTGCATGTGTTCCGACCAAGAGGACGAATATATCGCCACATCGTCTAAGTAGGGTAAAGCGAATTCCCCTAGTCCTCGTAACACCTTGTCCATAAGGCTTGAAAACAGTATGGTGCATTTTTCAAACCGAAGCTTAATACCTTAGGGCGGAACGTTCCCAACGGCGATATGAACGCTGCATATCTGCTAGCCCTTTCGGTGAGAGGAACCTGCCAGTAGCCTCGAACGAGATCCAGCGTGGAAATATATCGAGCTCCACTAACCCTCTCAATGCGCTCTTCAATGTTTGGTATCGGGTAAATTTGATCTTTGGTGATCGAGTTTAGCTGGCGATAATCCACGCAAGGGCGTGGATCTTTTCCCGGCACCTCAACTAAGATTAAGGGCGAAGTGTAATCGCTCTCACAAGGCTCGATCCCGCCTAATTCTAACATCTTCTTCACCTCGGAATCCATAATCTCTCGTTGGCGCGGTGACACTCGGTAAGTTTTGCTACGCACGGGTTCTGAGGATGTCAGCTCGATGTCATGAGTAACAACCGAGGTTCTTCCAGGCCTATCTACAAATAAGTCCTGAAATTCTGTCAGAAGATCCTGGAGCTCGATCTTTTGCTCCGGCTCTAACTGCGCTTTTGATATTAATTCTTTGATTAGTGGTTCACCACCCTCATCGTTTATGACTGATGCAAGCCCTGGAAGTTCAACTGGAATCTCCTCGGGGATGTTCACCATCATGCATACCACTGCCTCCCGTTCTCGGTATGGCTTGAGCAGATTGCAATGATACACTTGCTGTATCTTTCGCTTTTCGGGCAGGCGTATCACGTAGTTTGTGTCAGAAAGCTTTTCAACTACGTTGGCGGGACCTTCCCACTGCACTTCTAACTTGTTTTTCTGCGACGGTCGCAGTATCATTACTTTGTCCCCGACATCGAATCGACGGGTTCTGGCTGTGCGGTCATAGTACACCTTTGACCTATGTTGCGCTTTAGCCATGGCTTGCTCTGATAGCCGTTGAGCGCTTCTTAAACGCTCCAGTAGCTTCAAAACGTACTCGACCACTACTGGGTCTTCGGCTCGGCCTTCACACGATTCTCGAAGCAAGCGAAGAGGAGATCGCAACGAGCGGCCGTACACGAGCTCGGCTGGTGAAAACCCCGTTGCTTCATGCGGGGCAGTCCTTAACGCGAACATGGTAGCCGGCAAACATAGCTCCCAGTCCGTCTTCCTTTCGTAGCATAACGCCCTCAACACTCGCTTCAGAACGGAGTGGAGCTTCTCCACGGAGTTAGACTGAGGGTGGTAGACTGAACTATGAATTAGTTTTACTCCGCACCTTTCCAAAAACGTAGTGGTGAGAGCACTAGTAAACACAGAGCCTTGATCCGACTGTATTTCGGCGGGAAAGCCAACTCGTGCGAATATGGAAAGGAGCGCGTTAACTATTTCCACAGAGCTAAGTTCTTTAAGTGGAACCGCTTCGGGGAACTTAGTCGCTGGGCATATCGCGGTCAGCACGTGGCGGTACCCCGACGATGTCGCCGGCAGTGGGCCTACAGTGTCCACTACGAGCCGCCGAAACGGCTCTGTGATGATAGGCACCAGCTTCATCGGCGCCCTCGACTTGTCACCCGGCTTACCTACACGCTGACACGTGTCGCATGTCCTTACAAATCGCTCTGCGTCGCGGAAACAGCCTGGCCAATAATACTCCTGCAACAACCGTCCCTTCGTTTTCTGACGCCTAAATGACCTGCCCAAGAACTTCCATGCGACAAGCGCAGTAAATCCTCTCGATAAGCTTGAGGCACGACCAGCTGATCAAACATTACACCCGTTTTGTCAACATACTTCCTGTACAGTATGCCATCCTTCTCATATTAACTTATGTTTTTCGGGGCTATCTTTTCATGTACCCTGCTCTGGATGTTTCGCAAGCTCGGGTCTTTATCTTGTTGATTCCTCAAGGCCATGCTGTCTACCATTAACAGTCGCTGTAAGCTTTCCGACGTAGGCGCTACAAGTAAATCTCTGGAATGCTCTTCCAATATTTCTGATGGTGCCCGTGCCGTAGCTTCATCCTCCACGGATGGGACCTCCTGCTGTTGTAACGCTGGCGTAAGTTCGACCTCTGCTGGGGAGTCCTGCGTCAGGCCGATTTCAGCTAAAGGGGACTAGGCAACTGCCTTCGCAGCGAGTTCCCGTGCTTTCGAACGCGTTAGCGCCATCACATTTGCCACCCCAAACAGCTGCCCTCTCTCGCGCAGCATCTTGTCAGATCTATTCGAAAACAGGTAAGGGTATTGCGGAGGGAGTGCCGGCGACACGGCAGCTTCCGTCTCGAGCGTGCCGAAAGGGCCTTTGATAGTTACCTTTGCGACGGGAAGGCATGCACTACACGACTCTACAGCCTGCTTGATCCAAGCACACTCACCAGTGAACATTTGCGGTTCAACGTACGAGCTGTGAACTACGTCCATCGTAGCTGCAGAATCGCGCAGTACGCGGCATGGCTTCCCGTTCACTTCAAGGTCGCGCATGTAAGGTTCGAGAAGCTCGATTTTTATTTTTATTTATTGCATACTGCCAGCCACCTCTTGGTGGCCAAGGCAGGAGTGATACAAACTTTCATACTTGCAGCCACTTATAACACTATTCTTCACGGCACAGAAATAAAATCACCACATAACAGGTTTGCGTGGAACATGAATACTCGGGTTACAGGAGCAATACAAGAGCGGTATCAAAAATACAATCCAAATTTTGTTCCTAACACGAAGTGTAAAAACATCATTAGAAGAATTGAAATCTGCACATACGACCAGACAGCTTTTACTACAGACAGGCAGTGGCAGCTGATAAGAATGCGTCGGGCGCTGCGATGCTGGTGACGTCATGAGGTAGTTCATTCCAGTCGGAAATTGTTCGTGGAAAGAAGGAATATCGCCGAGAATTTGTTTTTGTAAGTGGCACCACTATGGTGTTATCATGCTTGTTCCGAGTTTTCCGCGATGTATTGTACTGCATGTAAGTGTTAAAGGCGAGTCCTGAGTGTCCGTTGACTATGTTATAAAGGAATTTTAAGCGATGTAGCTTTCTACGCGACTCCAATGTGGGAAGGGCGGATCTATTACGGAGTTCAGTGACTGAACAGTGTCTACTATACGCGTGGTAAATAAACCGAAGGGATTTATTTTGGACTCGTTCTAGTAAGTATATTTCAGTTTGTGTGTGTGGATCCCATACAACGTCAGCATATTCCAACAATGGGCGTACCAATGTAGTGTAAGCAACTAGTTTTGTTTTGCTGGTGCAGTGCCTCATGAGATGCTTTAAGAACCACAATCGCCGCAGTGCTGCTGATGTTATACCTTCAATTTGAGTTTTCCAGCTCAAATTAGAAGTGATTGTCAGACCAAGGTATTTGTACTGGTTAACGGTTGTTATAGCAGTGTTGTTTAACATGTAAGTGAATTCCGAGGGATTTTTTTTACGTGTTATGGTCATCTTGACGCACTTTGCTATGTTGAGGCTCATTTTCCAGGAGTTACACCATGCTGTAACAACCGATAAGTATTCATTTAGGGTGGCGTGATCTGTTCTTGATTGAATGGGCAGGTACGCAACGCAGTCGTCCGCGAAAAAACGACACTGCACAGTAGATTCGGATGACATGTCATTTAGATAAACTAAAAATAAAAGTGGTCCTAGGACGGAGCCCTGTGGTACCCCAGAATGCACGGGAGCGGAAGAAGAATTTTTATCTGCTATCCGAACGTATTGGTGTCGGTGGGATAGATAACAATCAAGCCATCGAAGAATTCTTTCGTTGGTTAGGATTCGGCGAATTTTAAACATCAAATGGGAATGGGAAACTCGGTCGAAAGCTTTTTCAAAGTCTAAAAAAATCGCATCTATTTGTCCGCCTTTGTCAAGTGTTTTTAGAAAGTCATCAGTAGTGTGAATTAACTGTGTGGTGGTTGAAAAGCCTTGCCGGAAACCGTGTTGATTTGGGGAAAAAAAATGGTTACTCTCCAGAAATGAACTTAAGTGTTTGAAAAGGAAGTGTTCCATAACCTTGCCGGCTGTACATAACAGCGAAATAGGGCGGTAGTTTTTCACGTCATATTTATCACCTGATTTATGAATGGGTACCAATTTACCCTTCTTCCAATCTACTGGAACTTCGCCTTGTAACAGGCTTTCCCTAAATATTAAGCCTAAGTATTTGGAACACCACTCGGCGTACCGATAAAGAAAAGCATTAGGTATTTCATCTGGCCCAGCTGATTTTTTTGTGTCTAGGTGAAGTAGAGCTGACAAGATGCCTTAATCTGTTATAATCAAGTCTGGCAGTTCGAGATTGTTTGCGTGGAAATCAGGAGGGGTGTCACCCGTTCGCAAAAAAACAGAAGAGAAGTAGTCGTTAAATGCTGTTGCTATGCAGCTGGCATCAGTCACGTCCGCGTCCTTGATTTTAATTTTTGTCACTTTCACTTTTTTGTCGGAGAGGTGCATCCAAAATTTTCTTGGATTGGTTGTGAGAAAGTTGTGCATTTTTACGTTGAAGAAATGAAATTTGGAGCTTTTAATCTTGTTGCGCAGTTCGGCGCGGAGGCTCGTCAGAGCAGCACTACGTGGTTGTGTTTTTGAGCATGACAGGCGTTTTATCTTGCGTTTTAGATGGAGTATGTCACGCGTAATCGAAGGACTACGGCCATGTATTTTTTTCACTTTCTCCGGAACGAACGAACTTATACATTTGTGAACGGTTGTCTTAAAGTGCGACCATAGCTGGTTAACGTCACAGCGATTATGAAAATGTTTGTTAGTAATTTTGTCGTACTCCTCCTCTAGGAGGTCCAAAATACTTTCGTCCGAGGCAGTATTAAAATTGAGGAATCTAGATACTTGGGTGACCGAGAGAGTACACAACATGTTGGTTTTAAATAATACTAGTTCGTGGTCCGATATGCCTGGTACAACTTCAATTGTGTTGTTAAACTTGCAAATAGACTCGGAAACAAAAATAAGGTCCAGAATCGAACTTGTGCCTGCAGTGACACGCGTAGGAGTCTTTACAAGTTGCGTCATGCTACAGGAAAACGCTATATCAAGTAGCAATTCGGAGTGCTGGCAGGGTGTTGTAACGCAAAAGTTATCCCAGTTTATTTTTGGCAGATTTAAATCACCTCCTACAAGAATGTGGGTATAACGTTTGCTTTGTTCGAGCAAAAAATCTTGCAAAGCTTCGAGTACCGCTATATCGGAATTGGGCGGCCTGTAGACAGCGCCAATGAGCATGCTCAAATTTTTATGCCGAAGAACTATCCAAGTCATTTCGACACACGTCCCGTGCGACAAAACCTTAAAATCCATGCCCTTTTTCAGTACTATCGCTACACCGCCCCCCTTTGAACCTCGGTCGTGACGAACGATTTCATGAGAGCTAGGAATTACTGCCGAGTCGGGAATGTCATTTTGAAGCCATGTTTCAGTAAGGATTGTGACGTCGGGATCATAAGCAATGAGGACGCTTTCTAGATCGACCAATTTGTTGACGACACTTCGAGCGTTTATGTTTATTACAGAAAATGTTGACGGGACCGCGTGAGAAAGTGGAGCCGGTAGCGCTCGTTGAGGCTCCAGATTGCTGCTGTGTCACTGCACAACTACCGGAACCCTTGTGTTCAGTGAGTCATCCCACCGATAAAGCTTACCGTTGACTTTGATCTTGTCAAAGATCAAAGCAACTTTTTGCTCTACTACTCCGTTCTTCTCGTGCGCTCGCCCATAGCTTTTTTCGTATTTGTTGCACTCGAGGCGAAAAATCCTCCGAAATGCTGTACCCTGTGCCTTTTAGATTACCGCAGTTCTTTAGAATCCTAGTTTTGTCTCTTCCGTCAACTAGCTTAAGAATGACTGGCCGGCACTTGTTTGCCACTGGCTTGCCAATCCTATGAATGCGCTCGATGGCAACATTTGGCACCTGAATTATGTCTTCCAAGATGCCCTTTGCCACTTGTTCACCAAGAGGCTGATCAGCATCATTCTTTTCTGTCACGCCAAAAATAAGCAAGTTATTTCGTCGACTGCGGTTTTCAAGGTCGTCAATTTTTTTGTCAGCCCGTCTACTTGTTTTTGTAGGTCAGCTACCTTGGTTGTGTTAGAAGCGACAGTTCGAGAAAGGTCATCCAGTTTTTTTTTCGATACTGGTCAGCCTATCAACCGTTTTACTTAATTGTTGGTTGACCGCGCTCGAACTGTCTTTCAGCTCGCGAATATCATTGATAATAGTTTTCAGCATTGCTTCTGTTGTGGGGCCCGGATTAGGCTCAACATCACCACACGACGACAATAGGTCAACCAGGCATTCATAAACGGCACAGTACGCAAGAAGCAATGACCGTGGGCACGGCAGAAGCACAAGGCAAACATTGTCGTCTCGATAACATGAAAGATTGCGATCGTCTCTCACCTGTACGAAAAACAGGAGCGGATTTCTGAGCAACATATTCGCAGAGCTTCCGCCGTGCCCACTGGTGAAGATGGCCCGGTCCAAGCGATTTATACTCTCTTCCATCGCTAATGTAATCGACGTCGTGCTGAGCTGCGCAGCTGGTTGGGGTGGCCAAGAGCGCATGCCCAGGAGTTCGTCGCTGAAGCAGCATTTTGAAGAATCCATGTTCCAGCTGCCACGGTGCCAATCCTCGCTGATGTCCGGGAGAGCGCTGCACTCCGCCTGCCCGTGACCGGTGGATGAAGCGAAGACCACGGCCTGTACGAAAAACAGGAGCGGATTTCTGAGCAACATATTCGCAGAGCTTCCGCCGTGCCCACTGGTGAAGATGGCCCGGTCCAAGCGATTTATACTCTCTTCCATCGCTGACGTAATCGACGTCGTGCTGAGCTGCGCAGCTGGTTGGGGTGGCCAAGAGCGCATGCCCAGGAGTTCGTCGCTGAAGCAGCACTTTGAAGAATCCATGTTCCAGCTGCCACGGTGCCAATCCTCGCTGATGTCCGGGAGAGCGCTGCACTCCGCCTGCCCGTGACCGGTGGATGAAGCGAAGACCACGGCCTGTACGAAAAACAGGAGCGGATTTCTGAGCAACATATTCGCAGAGCTTCCGCTGTGCCCACTGGTGAAGATGGCCCGGTCCAAGCGATTTATACTCTCTTCCATCGCTGACGTAATCGACGTCGTGCTGAGCTGCGCAGCTGGTTGGGGTGGCCAAGAGCGCATGCCCAGGAGTTCGTCGCTGAAGCAGCATTTTGAAGAATCCATGTTCCAGCTGCCACGGTGCCAATCCTCGCTGATGTCCGGGAGAGCGCTGCACTCCGCCTGCCCGTGACCGGTGGATGAAGCGAAGACCACGGCCTGTACGAAAAACAGGAGCGGATTTCTGAGCAACATATTCGCAGAGCTTCCGCCGTGCCCACTCGATATTCTCGTCCCTACCACTGATGGATAGAAACACAACTTTTGGTTTCTTACAGTGCGCCGCAATGTGACCGGGTTTATGGCAGTTATAGCAAAGGAACGGTTTCCTCGCTTCTAGCTTCCTTTGCTGTTCTAACGCAGGTTCGGTGTTCCGTTCCGACTCCGACGTATTTACGGTTCGGGCATTCCCAATTTCAGGCTCTTCCTTCGTTTCCACAGGCCCTCTCTTTGGCTTGAACCCAAAATCGGGACCCCCTTTTCGACCACTGTCACTGCCTTCGCGAGCCCGACGTGTAACGAATTCCTCTGCTAGCTCTGCGGCTCTGGCTACAGAGCTAACATCTGGCCTGTCTTGCACCCAATGCCTAATGTTCTCTGGTAACCGGTTGTAGAATTGCTCTAGTAAAAAACACTCAATAACCTTTGCGTGGTCACCGAAGGTCTTCTCCTCCTTTAGCCATTCCACCATGTTTGACTTCAGTTTATAGGCAAATTCAGTGTATGACTCACTCCTTCCTTTCTCCAATTCACGGAATTTCCGCCGGAATGCCTCCGCGGACAGCCTGTACTTCCTAAGCAAACTGGATTTTACTTTATCGTAATCGTCGACCTCCTCAGTGGATAAACGAGCGATTACTTCTGCTGCCTCGCCAGGTAAGAGTGTGAGCAAGCGCTGTGGCCACGACTCACGGGAGAACCCCTGCTTCTCACACGTCCGCTCAAAGTTCACCAAGAACAACCCAATGTCCTCTCCGAGTTTATAAGGGCGAATTAGTTCTGTCACTTTGAGCGATATGTGCACCCCTGCAGTGTTTGCCTCGCTTCTCTGCCCTGCCGTTCGCACGCGCTCTATTTCAACCTCGAGTCGCTTTAACTCGAGCGCGTGATCGCGTTCCTCGCGCTCTCTCGAACGTTGAAACTCGAGTCGTTTTAATTCGAGCTCTCTTTCCTCACGCTCTTTCTCTTGCTGTTCTCTACGCTCCTCTGCCTGTCTTTTTGCGGCTTCCCTTTCTCGAATTATCTCAAGGCATTCCGTCAGCTCATCTTCCTCAGCCTCCAGAGCACTAATAGCCTCGATCAATTCTGGTTTCCAGAGTGCGTCAGAAACATCCAAACGCAACTCCTTTGCAAGCTGTAATAACTCCGCTTTACGCAGCAACTTCAAATTCATGGCTGTGTTCAGTGCGACCTTTTCTACTGTACACAACTATCTTGCCACAGCCCACTTTGGCGACAACAATAGTTCGAATTACCAGTTACGCTTCCCCACTGAAAAAGCCTGGCAAAACTCAGCAGACAAAGCCCCGCACTCACCACTCAACAGCCAAGAATTCCGCGTAGACCCTCGCAAACACTGCATCTGGTTGCGGCCTGGCAGACGAGACGGTTCGTGGATCCGTGTCGCAGCTCAGCCCTCGAGTCGTCGAAATGACTGCAGCATCCCTGCCACCAGTTGTTACGGGTGTCTCTTGACCGCCGCCGTCAGCAGGTTGTGCTCGTAACTTGCATCAGGACCGACGAGAAGGGAAGTACCGGCGAGACGGCGCAGAACAGCAAATCAAAAGAGTTTAATACTACATAGTTAGACCAAAGTGGACATTCAAGTTTACAAACAAAGGTAAGAAGCCGAGGAGCAGAGTTCCGGCAGAGTCTCAATCCAGACTGCTTCACCCAGTCTCTCCCTGCGCGTTTTTACAGGGTTCCAGACGCTTGTGTGACGTCAGGCGCCTCCAGACATGACCAAATATGGAACACCTTGTGTTCGCACCACCTACCACGCCATTGGTCACGCCACCGATCACGCGACTGATCGCGTCACGGATCACACCACCGGCGTTCCCACACTCAAGAGCCAGGTGCGAATGAGCCACGAGCTCACCGCGTTCTCACGCACAGCACATGACGACCTTCGCGGCAGTAGCGTCTCAGGTTCCCCAGCGTCTGGGCATACACTTCTGCGCCTCTACCCCCGATACGTTTACAGGCCCGGGAGCGTTCGCACGCTGTCCGTGGTCTTGCATGTGGGCCCAAAGGGGTTCGCGTAAAATGAAGCGTAACACCGGCAGTTGGAAAGTCATAAAGTTCATGTAGAACTTTCGAGCGAAGGTGTTTCGGAATGACAAGCAGCAGGACCGGTCCATCTGGCTCAAAATTTTAAAGGTATATACACCATCGCGGAGCACAAATGAGCGATGCCACTGATTGGAAGATGGTGATTCGAGGCTCTCGACGATAGCACGTAAAGACGCATTCCGGCGCTGCTCGTCACCGATGCATGTCATTTGCGAAAGGGAAAAAACGCAAAGGTCGGTGTCGGTTTCAGACATGATGCTCTATTCAGCGACCAGGTCGCGGGCAGGCAGTCTGCGTCCTGATGTAGATGTCCGGACTTGTACGTCACCGGGTAGGTATGCTCTTGAGTCGCAGAGCCTAGCACCGGAGCCGCCCAGTAGGATCCTTAAGTGACGTAAGCCAACATAGCGCATGATGGTCAGTTATTACAGAGAAAATTGTGCCAAATAAATATGTGCGGAACATTGAGACTGCCCAAACAAGAGCAAGACATTCATGCTCTGTAATGGAATAGTTGCGCTCAGCAGCTGTGAGGAGGTGGCTAGCGTAGGAGAAAACTCGGTCGTGTCCCCGTTGGCGTTGGGCTAGGATGGCTCCAATTCCGTGACCACTAGCATCGGTTTGGACTGCTGTCGGAGTGGGTGGGTCAAAGTGAGCCAATATACATAGGGTCTTCAGTAGCGTGATTAGGTGATAAAAAATAGCAGCCTGGTCGGTACCACACGTAAAAGTGACGTCTTTCTTCAGAAGCTTAGTGAGGGGTCGAGTGATGGTTGCGAAATCGTTCACGAACCTTCTAAATTAAGAACACAGTCCCACAAAACTCCGGACATCTTTGACTGACCTGCCATGGGTACAGGAAAACTGGTGACTGCACAAATTTTCTCCGGGTCCAGCTGCACACCTGATTCATCAATAAGGTGACCCAACACTGCAATTTGCCGGCGTCTAAAGTGGCACTTCGACTACTTAACTGAAGGTTTGCAGTGCGGAAGATGTCGAGAATAGCTGACAACCGCTGAAGGTGGGTTTCAAATGTTGGGGAATATACAAGGACATCGTCAAGGTAATAAAGACATGTTGACCATTTGAACCCTTGTAGCAGAAAGTCCATCATGCGCTCGAATGTGGCTGGGGCATTTCATAGCCCAAACGGCATAACCATCAACTGGTATAGGCCGTCTGCAGTTACAAACGCAGTTTTCTCTTGGCCTTTTTCGTCGACAGCAGTCTATCAATAGCCGCAACCTAGGTCTATTGAAGAGAAGTATTGGGCTCCGTGGAGACAATCGAGAGCGTCATTGATGTGTGGCAATTGGTAAACTTCCTTTTCGGGATTCTATTCAGATGGCGGTAATCAACGCAGAAACGCCACGTGTCGTCTTTATAACGAGCACAACGGGGGACGCCCAAGGGCTCAAAGAGGGTTAAATAATCTCTTTGGTTAGCATCTTGCTGACTTCGAGTCTTTACGCTCGGGGGCAGACACCCGGTATGGTCGGCGATGAATGGGAAGAGAATCATCTGTTTTAATGTGGTGCTTGACGAGTAAAGTCTGGCCGAGCGAATGGCTGTAGATGTTGAATATGTCGCGGTATGAAGCCAGAAGGCGGCAGAGCGCGGCTGACTTTTCAGGTTCGAGGTCCGAGGCGATCATGGAGCGTGTGGTCTCATGGAGGCACGTGACATCCTGTGGGTGACATGGGTGATCAGGACATACGTCTGCCGCAAAACTGGTGATGTGGTCGTCGATTAAGGGTCTTAGCGTGGTGACCGAAATCCCTTGAGGTAGCACTTGCTTTATGAAATCGAAATTGATAACAGGTAAATGTGTTCGGTACGAGGCCATGGTTACGACGGTGTGAAGGACAGTAATGTCACGTGCCAGGAGAACATCAGGAATCGGCGTTACGATATAATCATTGTCGAGCACTGGAGACGGCGTTGCCAATTCAACGAATGTGAGAGCTTTAGGTAGTAGCTGGAAGAAGTAAGTGGTTCAGAGGCTGTTCGGAAGTTCAGGGTGAGAATCTGGAAGAAGAGAGAATTCTAGGCAGAGAGTACCGATCGGTGGCACAATCGATCAGGGAAGAATGCGTCGATAAGAAGTCCATGCCGAAGATTAGGTCGTGAGGGCAATTCTCGCACACCATAAATAAAACGAGGACATGGCGGCCAGCAGTGCTGACACGAGCGGTACACATTCCAGTGATGGCCACAGTTCCACCATCAGTGACACAGAGGGCTTTAGTCGCTGCGGGCGTGATGACTTTTTTGAGTAGGAAACCCAGATGAGCACTCATTAAGGACCCTTGAGCTCCGGTATCGACTAACACTGTCATAGAAATACCGTCCACATACATCTCAATCAAGTTCGAACTATTGGGGAGCGTCAACGGAGGATTTGGATCAGTCGCATGATGCAGCACTACCTCCCTGAGCTGCATGATCTAGTTTTCCGTCCGAGAGGATCCGGTGATGAATAGTGGCGTGGTTGGGGCGATGGGGTACGATGGCGTTGAGGTGACGGTGAACGAGCAGTGGATCGGCTGCTAGAGACATCGGAAGTAGGATACACATGACTTGGCGAATACCGATGGGAGTAGTCGTATGGGCGAGAAAAGTAATATGGGCTCCAGGTTGGGGGCGTTCAAGCGCTGCGACAGTAGCGGGAGACATAGCCAAATTAGCGGCAATAGAAGCAGATTGGTTTGTCGTCCGGAGTTCTCAATTCCATCGGATTGCGGGATCGAGGAAGAAAATGTGAGTCATGGGGTGGTGCATTTATTGTAATTGGTCTAGAGGCGGGTTGGAAGACAGAGCAGGCCACATGAAAACCGAGCTTTGCAATTCCTTGCCTCACGACAGCTTGTATAACGGAGACCACCGGAGGCGTTTGTGTGGCGCCATGGTCGAGTGAAATAGGAGTAAATGGCGCCAGACTTGACGCCTCAAGCTCCAGTCGAACTGTACGTGTCACGTTCTCCTGCATGGCTGGTGCGGCACTGAGACCGGTGCAGGTAGATATAACAGCGTGTTTGGTAGCCGCGTAAATTGAGGCCGGACACGGTGACTTCTGGCCATTTCGAAACAGGGGTATTCTTTAAGAATCATATCGACGGTCGTGACGTTAGTGTACACGAAAAATTTGAAGGCATGGTCCGCGATGCCCTTGAGTATGTGACCCACCTTGTCACTCTCTGTCATTTGCTCGTCCACTTTCCGACACAACGCGAGCACGTCCTATATGTATGAGACACATGAGTCAGTTGAGGACTGCACACGAGTGGCGAGTTCTTTGCTCGCTTCCAATTGGCGAGCGGACGGGTCCCCAAAGATGTCGCGTAGTCGCTCCTTGAAGATATCCCAGCTGGTAATCTCGGTCTCATGGGCGTCGAGCCAAACACGTGGGGTGCCGTCCAAGTAAAAGAATACGTTGGAAAACATCATGGTAGGGTCCCATCGGTGTGTCTGGCTAACATGCTCGTACATACGGAGCCAGTAGTCAACGTCAAGGCCAGGTTGTGCGGAGAATGTACCGGAATCACGGGGGTAGGGCATTGTCAGGTATGTAGTGGCTGGAGCTACTGGTGGAGACGCTGACGGGTTGTTGTCATTGGTATCTATGGCCGGATACTGAACGGTGCGGCCACTGCGAAGCTTCATGGTGAGGACGGGGAACGTTTCACGTCCACCAAATATGTTACGGATAAGACGAGGCGCCGTATCGACGAGGCTGTGGATGAGATTTACTCAAAACCAGCAGTAATGGCCTGATCGCTTCACCAGTGATCGAGCGGAGGCAACCCTTCATCTTCCTCGTAAGGCACACACACATGGCGCTGCCCAGAATATCAATATGCATAATGCATGCACGTAGCAATATGAATAATACTGATAATCTTTCCTCGATCATCAAATCAGCCAGTGACCACGTGCTTTCCTTCCACGTGCTTTTCCTAGACAAATCAGGTGAATTTAGTTTAATTTAAGCATATTTTCTCGTTCCCTGCTGCCTTCACTGTAAAAATACTTGGCTCACAAGTTCACTGGAGGTTCCACTATGTTCGAATGCAGGTTCCCTGATGCTTGTGCCAGTTTTAACCGTAATTTCCGCGGCGTTTAGAGCATCATTGTCAGGCAATCAGGCTGTTTAGGAAGTACGAAAAAACTTTCTTTTCAGATTACAGTGTGTGTCTCCAGTACAAACTTCCCTCTAATACTTGATGGCAGAGCTCAATAAAAAAACAAAACACGCTAAAGTGTTTTGCATATACGACTAAACATGCCCTACGTCGGGCAAATCTTCGCGAAAGAGTGGTCAACTTGCCCAAAATAAAGACCGGAAGATGGTAAGTCAAAACAAGACGTAAAAGTTTTGTCAAGAACATTGTTCTCGGAATCATTTTGTTTGACAGAGAAGTGCGTTTGATTATTAGCATACATACCTCACATATTCCTTTGTCCGATCTTTCAAGCTGTGCTAGGATAGCCCTGTTTAATAGTACGTCTTTTGTACCTATATTATATAGGTAAAACATCCGTGCTAATGAACGTAATGGATCGATTATTAGCGTTTGTTTGATTTAGATTTTGTAACGTGATCGTGGCATTGTTGTTTTTATGCCACCTCAGGGACAATACTACCTAGGCCATTACACATGTGGTTGTTTGGCGCTATGAGTTCGTATCTGAAAGAGGAACATTCTGTTGCCGTAATCTGGGGTTTTTATTTTTTATTTTTATTTTATTCGTTAGGTTTTTCTTGTAGCTCTACCTAACCTTCCTCGAATACTGCCGATGTATGTACTCTAGCCATCAATTAGGCATTTGAGTGTATATTGCAACTTCGCGCCTCGCGTGTGCGCTGTCAAACTGTGCGACGACGTCGATTCATATGTCTTAAGTTTTGTTGTTTGTGGCTGAGGGCTCCCGCGACTGCTAATTCATTTGCTAGGAGCTATAAAATATAGATCTACAGTATACGCAGTTGACGGCAAACGCAAAGGTGGGTAGATAGGCAACACGAATGAGCTTCATATAAGCATAAATTGTATTAAATTCAGCCATTCATTCTCATCACCTTCTTTAGCCTTTACTCAATCTCGATAGAGCAACCTTAAAAAGGCCAAAAGTTCTGAAGTTAAGAAGCTTAAATCGCTTGAGTAAGCAAAAACAAAATATACTCGCAGAACTCATTATCCATTTGCCGAAAGTGACTCGAAGGCGAAAGCCACCATTTTTTTATGCTTAGTGGATGTATTCATCCACCTCCACCCTCTTTGCGACATTTCTCTGTACCTAACCTCCTTTTGCATTGTCTTTGTTATGGGCTCACGTTTGAGAACACGGTGATGTCATGTGATGATGGTATCCTTCGTCGCCAGATCGTTGTAGTGACACCATGCTGACAGCGGACACATTAACGATCTGTGAAGCCATGATGGTGTCGTATTGGAACGTAATCAGGTGACGTCATCACAAGTTGATAATATTTTGCACCACTTGTGTGGACGCCGCCGACGCTGGTCGCAAACGGTCAATTTTAGTGGTTAATATGGCATTTAAGGCTCTCGCCTTAACCTTTCATCCCTATATTTTTTTATTTTCGCCGCGGGATGTCTATGTGTAAGTTGTTTCACTAGTTAAGACCTCATGAGACCACAAACAAAAATATTTAGGTATTTGTGCAAGTATTTATGAAACTACATACATATTCAAGCTTGTAAAATGGTTTCTTTATTTCTGCCACTCATTGGATTATACAAAATCCAAACTAGTGACTAGAGTAGTGCAGAAGTCCTTTAGTAATGATTTGGCAGTGTGGAAGAGCGGAAATAAATTTCAAGACTTTGTCCTAAAAACGGCGCTTACCTGTCTCAACTTCGGTCAAGCTTATTCTACTCTTTGGCTTCCACCTACAAAATACAAAAGAATGCCACAATGGTGGTGTCGATTGCAGAGAAGATCTTTGAACAAATTCCACTCCAAGAATCAGGAGTTCTCGCTTTTATTTTCGAGATTCGAGGGAAGTTTTGTGTTATGGTGTCTTTTGATGTTGTCAAGACTCAAGAGGTTAATTCACAATCGTCAGGTCACATTTTATGTAGTGACAGTGTAATTTGGGAGATATTCACTGTTTATTTGCCTTTATTTGAGTTTGGAATATTGAACGATCGTTTTGCAGAAAATGCTAGTGTAAGTAATTGAGAATGATTCTTTTCATTGGAACAGTGTTGGCTTGTTTTTCAGCGACACTCTTCACTTAAGTTTAGGCTTATTTGTAAAGCATTGAAACACATGAAACAATTGGGCAAAGTTTGAATTCCGTGCCGATAAGACAATAACAACATAGGAATGCAAAGATGTAGTTGATAAGATAAAACTAAGAAAAATGCTTTCTTTCATCGCATAGTGCCAAGTTCCATCGCAAGCTCCGGAAATACAAACATTTACAGTGCCTATAGCTACCTTATTTTTCGGACTTAGTAGGAAATACCTCACATAAATCTGCTCAAATCAGGCATACGCCACACGTCTGTACACACCCGTATGAATTTCATAAAACATTCGGCATTGGTGGAGTTCAGGACAAATTTCGCTCTTTCAGTGGTAAGAACATGCCGATAAAAATGTCAGCAACCGCCATTGCGGGACGAGGACTTGTATTCGTCGAAACCGCGGAAAGCCTGTACAAACATGCCGTGAGAACTCACAGGTGCCATGTATTTTTCCAACAAAAATGACTATAGAACAGTCCACACACTACCAGTGCAGGCCACAGCCTCAGCTCACTTTTGAAACGATCGGAGATTACCAATTTTTATAAGCTGCTCACAATTTTTTATGTACTTGCAGCTAGAGCCAAAGGTTTCTGGCTATTTTTTCTTTCTCTTTTTATAAAGGCACACACCTAACAATATCCCGTTAAGCTCCCGCAGCTTACATTACGCAAGCAGTCTTACGCGCTGTCATACGAGCACTATTTCTATTATTCTCGTCTAAGTGAGGATTTTTCTTCCCCACTTTCGCGCATTTAAACGACACCACGCATAAGCCATTCTTTATATCTTTTACAACTTTTTCTGAAGAAATTCACATAGGTTTTACAGTTTTGCTCTGCTCATGTACTTTTCTGTGCTGGTATTCAGTCGACGGCTGCCAAAGTTTTTTTTATTGCGGGATAAAAATAAAATAAAAAAATGGTGATTTTTCACAGCTTATATCAGCAGCCTTGCAATTATTCAAAATTAGTTACTTGTGTATCTTTTGCATCGAGTATTAGGAGAACTTTTACACGGTGTTCTCGACGCAAAAGTGCATCATGAACGTTGAACAGGTTTTATTGACAATATACTATATAAAAATATTTGGTAAAATCTTTATCTTACAAGTGTCAATTAATTTTATTCATGGTGTCGTGCTGCATATATGTTTTTTAACAATTCCGCCAGGTTGTCTTCAAGAGGCTATATTTAGGATTGCACATGTATATATATATATATATATATATATATATATATATATATATATATATATATATATATATATATATATATATGTGTGTGTGTGTGTGTGTGTGTGTGTGTGTGTGTGTGTGTGTGTGAGTGTGTGTGTGTGTGTGTGTGTGTGTGTTATAACAGACAAGGTTGCCAAGGAAACTCTAGGGGAAGTTCTTAGACCGAATCGTAATGTAAGTGTGAACAAAGAAAAGTGGCTGAAAAGATAACTTGCCGTGGGCAGGAGCCGCACCTGCGATTTTCAAAGAATGCGTTCGATGCTCTACCACTGAGCTACCACGGCTGCTATCCCCCAAGCCACTTTATTGGATATATTGTTTTGAATTCAACATGCGAGTGTCAGTCCGCGCCACCTGTAGCCAAGGCGGCGAGTGTGGCACACTCTTTAGTAGTCCGTTTGGTGTCACGTTTGATGTCAAAGATAATTTCCCGTGGGCAGGAACCGAACCTGCGACCTTCAAATATCTCATTCATATTTCGTTAAAAACATGGAAAGACGAGCCCTCCATTATACACTTCTTGACCTTATATATATATATATATATATATATATATATATATATATATATATATATATATATAATACAATTCACCATTTAGCGAGCGCAACGACGCAGATTAGTCATGATGTGATGTATAGTTATAGCGCGAGAACAGCAAAGGGACAAGAAGGAGACGAGCGCTTGTCTCTTTGCCGTAGTTTTGTTCCCGCGCTATAACTATCATCATGTCATACCAACTAGCCCAAACCGCCACACTTCTTAGTCATAACAGCGCACTTTTAATAATCACGGAGCATATGCATATAAAATAATCTTTGGAAATCGAATTAATCATGCGGGCTTTTCAGTGCTTTGTATTAATAATGTTGTTGGGCTCAAGAAGAAGCAAAACATAAAGTATCACCGTGCACTCAAAGTTTGCGTATGATCTTTTGTGTACAGTGGATTTTACCACGCGTTCATATGCACTTGTTTTCTTTTGTTCAACCCCATTTAACTCTCCCCGTTCTGATTTGAAATTAGAAGGATTAGATGTCTAAGCATGCCAGCATAACATCGCCCGCATAGAACAATCTCTGTCAGAAAAAAAGGGCAGGCTAGCTCCTTTATCTCCTTCATTGTAGTTTACAGCAAAGGGACAGAAGACATGATCTTAAAAAGCTCTTGTTTGTAAACTGCTTTTATTACAAAACGGTGCACCTAGACGAAGACGAAAAAATTCCGCCATATCCCCGAAGTGAATGATGATGAGTGGGCGAAGCTCCGGAGGTAAACCTGGTAAACCATGAATCCTCTGTACATTTTGCCCACTCGATTTTATTACATCGCTCCCCCTAGCCTACGTCGCCGCACTAAATCGAACGATTGCCTTCAACCAATGACACACGCCATATGTGACATCATTCCTATTTTATAAGATCTCGCGTCTTTCATCAACTTCAAGTACCGCTTTCTAGTTTATAACATCTTGCATCTTTTCATCATCAGCTACAAGTACCACCATCTAGTAAACACTACAAGAATTAAACGAGAGGTGGCTACATACAGGAGACGGTACCGCCATCTAGTGAACACTGCAAGAACTAAACTAGAGGTGGCTACATACAGGCTACAGGGGACGCACAGCCCACGCCCTAAGGAGCTTCGCCCCTAAAAAAAATATACCTACGAAACGAACTGGCCTATACTTCTACGTTACTCATGAAAAGCCATTGGAGAGTCTTCGGAGAAGTTCCGAAATTGAAGCAGTGGGCCAGTGACTGGTTTCCTGTGTTCATGGATTGTCCCTGCTTAGTAACAGGAGTCTTACACTTCTGTGTTTCTTAACATAATGCGTGGCCAGATAAGGAGGAGGAATAACAGCAAGCCAGACGGCAGGGAGGTTAACCTGGTTAACGAGGCTGGCAACTCTGCACGGCAAACCGGAGAAATGGGATAGAAATATGTAAAAACGAGAAGGCCAAAGAAAAAAGCGGATGTCAATGATTTAGTTTATGCATTTATAGAATGGTTACTCAATAATGGCAGATTCAGTCACGTGGTACTTCTTTTTAAACTTCTCAAGCGTCATCTGTACAGTTCCTGTCATACTGCTTAATGTCGCTACATATTCGCGTAACGAAGTGGGGGGGGGGGGGGTATTCTTAAATGAAAAGAAAGGAAAAGTGAGCCCCGTAACTGTCTCTTAGGGGGAGGACACCTCAACAGTAGCTCACGAGGGATGGTGGTAAGCAGGGATTAAAACTGATAGGAATTAAAAGTATAGAGATAAAGAGAGGAGCTGGAGGAGACAAACTGGGTCTAATGTAGTTCCTTTCACCAGAGTATAATAAAAGAAACTACTTTAGACGCCGTTTGTTTTCAGACGACGGAACAGAGTGTTCACGTCTTTGTTGCTTTAATGGCAATACCGATGAGCACACACAATATGTAAACAACGGTTCGTCATTATGCTTTTTGTCACAGAAAGCGCTTATGAAAATGTCACTTCTGACGCCATGTTTAATGCTCTGAAGACAGATGAGCATGATGGTCAGGCGTATCACTGGACGAGTTACACACGAGACCTTTTTGTACACACCTCTAACTGCCTACCCTCCACACTCTGCGTAGGTCGGTTCTCCTCATGGTGGCATGTTGAGCCTGTAATATTCTTTGTTGCACTTAACAGGTGTGTGAGGTGCATTCTAAGTGTCCCGGTTTTCATTTACGGTACATTACGGTGTTTTAGGTAGATTTACCAGTGCATAAAGACGAAACGCTCAAGAAGATACTCGAGCCCACAGCGCTGAATTTACAACTGATTTATTACTCCGAACGCAAGGCTTTTTTGATGGTATGCATCGAAGCAACAGAATAATAACATGATGAAAAAAAAGCGATGAAACTCCTCGTGACAACTGGTTACCAAAAAAAGACGATCAACTAACGGTGACAGAGCAGTCGGGAATTTTCAAACCACCAAGTATGCCCTTGACATACAAAAAGAAGGGAAAACAATATTTGATCCTGAAACCGACCCGCGAACTCATTAGAACCAGAGAAGTGAAGCCACACGAGGCAAGACAAAAAATATCTAAAAAACTACAGTCTTACATTAAACATTTAAAACGTAATAAAGAAATGGAGTAAATGATTGAACGAAGGAGCAAAGACCTATTAAAAAGACATGCACTGTAGGTGGCTTACACTTCCTCGCTGAAGAGGGAAAGGGATGGCCTGCTGACACATCTGTCAGCAAGCCTCTGAATTTCGGCTGCCTCTAAAATTTCCTGAAGAACTTTCTCGACATGCCTGGCTAAGACAGTGCAATCCTCGAAATGCGGGGAGCAGCCACAAGTTTGGTATTTCATCGCTAAATGACGGCCGGCAACCGCTGACAGGCTCTGCTGTTGCTCTCTGAGATGGACGTTGAGACACCTGCCCGTTTGTCCAACATAGTGCTCGCCGCATGAGAGTGGCGTAGAGTATATACGACTCCTTTCTCTCACGACACAAAAAAAATTGTGAGGCTTAGTTTCGTACATATCTTTGTTTCCAGGACAGCGTTCACCACTCTGCACAACCTGGAGAGCTTCTCAGAAGCTGAAAATGCCACCGTAATGTCGCAATGCTGGGCGGCCTGTTTCAGGTTGTGTGACAACTTTTGCATGTATGGCACCACCACGGTTCTCCTTCCTTGTGATGGCCCCTGCTTCTGCACCCGGTCGGCAATATTGATGCCTCGGAGCATGAATTCCATAACGACAGATAGCACGTGGTAAGGTACCCTACCAACGCCAGGCGTCCCGTTTGCATCTGAAAAGCTTGTATCAATGTAGTGCTGGCCCGACTTGCGCAGGGTGTATGTAAAACAAGCCTTGACCAATCACCACTTTACAATCTTTGAGTGCACCGAATAAAACGACAACAAATCTTTTCCGGTGGGCGGTAAATACGACAAGCAGATATGCTCGGGTTCCAACTTTACCTTGAGGAATAAAAAGTGGATGCACGAATGTTGCGACACTTCACACGTCACAAATAGTGGCGCAAGGCATTCATGAACATATTGACCAAACGATCAAGCCCTGTTTAAAATTTTGTATTGTCTGTATCGAACAATACCGGAAAATCGTCAACGAGCCTGAATACCTGTGGTGTATACCTTCGTCTCACATAACCACTCGTGCAACACTTTCCGGGTGGGCTATACATACGAGTAGCTGAAAACATGCGTTACTGGCGACTCAATACATACCAGTCCACTGTAAATACTGAACATCTGCATAGTTTGAAAAAGTTCACTTCATGTAAAACTCTAGCCATTCAAGAAAAACAACATTAGACCCCCTCGATTCATTCTGAAATGTCGTAGCACCACAGCTACCGATCCTGCTTCCAGTGTACAAATGAGCAGTTGTTCATGAGGCAATCAACAAAGAACTTATACGCTCTACCGCTAAATGGAACCATGTGTAGATGCGAAGGAGAGGCCGCTAACGCTTAAACTTGAGGTGGCGTTGACGCTGGGGCTCATCGCGGCGTTGCGCAGGAGCGAATCTTGGGGAGGCGCAAAGCACAGAGTGATGGACTGGAGCATCCTACTGAAACTTCCCAATCAATGCTAATAGGCAATGAGAATAAGAAGGCTCTGATTGGACACAAAGACTCGCAGTCCGCTTTTAGTTAATGTACACGCTGCGATTTTGTCTTGTTCAACAATTCTCTCACCGGCACTACCTTGGAGGTCAAGATCTAGGGCCTGTATAGGTATATGGAGTGGCCAGTGAACGGTTGTGCAATGCGAGCAGTTTTTTTTTTAATCAAGAAACTCGCTATAGAAGCTGCTTGCGTCAGCATTGCGAGGTGAGAAAGGGGAATGAATGCGCATGCGCAGCAGGGGGGGGGGGGGGGATCGCGCGGCACACCGGATAAGCTCGACCCTAAGCAGCTTCACATATAATAAAGGTCCTTATTATAGAAGGAACGAGCCAGGTATTTTTCTTACAATATTCTTTCAAATGAGTAATCAATAACTCAGAATTTCTAATTATGAATGAGTCATCTATTTTAAGAATTACTTTGCTTTGCAAGAGCCTAGATACTTTTTTCTACCACGTTCTCTTTCCGGACACACGCGTGATGGGCAATCGACCTAAGATGTCCTTACACTAAGAAAATACCCCTAAGTTGAGACTCTTATACTTAACCGGTTTCAACAACTGCTCTAGATCCATTTTCTTGCACGGCCTTTTTGGTCCCGCTTTTACATTCTTTACGTTATTTACTTGCCGTACAAAGGTTCATTGAATAGCTTCAACAGCCTTCCCCACTAGTAGATGCTTTGGTAGAACCAAAAATCCTCCTTCTTTGTCGGCTGGTAGCAAAAAAGTGCGTTGCTCCTGAGCTACGAAACAGCGTTTTTACAGGTACCTTACTAGGTACCTCTTCGTACGCATCAAAGAAGTCCACCTTTTCTAAAATACATTTGTCACTTTCAGCCTGTGGAAGCACCTTAGACATGTTTCTTATAATGCCCAGTTGCTCAGAGCTGGTTTCTTCGGCTCCACCGTGAATTTGGGCCCTCGTCCTAGAACGTATTGTGCAGCACGTGCTAGAATTACTTCCCCGAGGCTGCTGAATGAGTTGTGCCGGAGGGGGGGATTCTTAGGAGTTGAAGCTCGAAGCTATCTTAGCGTCTAGAACCACAGCACTTCAGTCGCGGAGCTTACTGAAGACGAGTACCTTCACCGAGACGAGCACTTTTAATGTGGGAGGTGACGGACACCCATGCAGTGCCAGAAAGAGGCAACGCTTGCAAAATAGGGCCTGATGTTTCCACGTGGCTTCCAGGATTTTGCAACTGTGGACACAATGGTTGTGCAAAGGGACTAATCACCCCCCCAAAAAAACTCTGAAGTACCAGTTGTCACGAGGTATTTTATCGCTTCGTGCATTTTTCTGATACTTAGATGCATGCAATGAAAAATGCCTCACGTTCCACGTAATAAATCAGTTTTGAGTTCAGTGCTGTGTGTGTGTGTCTTCTTAAGTGTTTGTCTTTTTGCGCTGGTAAATTTATCTTAGATATGTTTTTTTTATTTGGTCATATTGGTATTGATGAAAACGAAAAAAAAGCGTGTGGCTAAATAAACACATTCAGTGTTGCTGGCTCTTTTTCATTTTGGCATGTTTCCTTTACCTTAATAATAGTAGAACATGTGCCGTAACATTCTCTTTTACGCCACTGTAAAGCAATTTTAGTGGTCTCCGGGATATTTTCTAATGTCGGACAGTGTCATTTTGGCACAACAGTTCTCACAGTAGCGGCTTCGCTCTTTCAAGGCTATGAAAACATTGTAATCGGGCACAGATCTTCCCGTCAGCGGAAAGAGGCACATTTCACGAGCGATTGGTGCAATTTCTGTGTATATAAACTTTATGAATTATTCACAATGAAAAGAATGTTCCCTTTGCTGCGTCATTTGGACGTTCAAGTTAACTCTTTTTTTTTTAACAGGCCGAAAGTTACTATAATGACAACATACAAGGAGAGAACAAGTTCTATGGTGCGCCCGTTTATGCCAGCCCCAAACTTTCAAAAAATGAGGACAAGAATTAGTAAAATAGAAATAAGTGTACTAATGAATGCGGAAAATAAGCAAAAATGTATGTCTTGCCCCTCTGATCATTCGATGGAAGCTAGCAGGTGAAGCATTCCCTGTGAATTGCCAAATTGTAGGACGTTACACCAGGTATGAGACATACAAACTATTTTTGAGCTTGGGCACCGTGTGATAGACAAACACATGATCTAGCCACATTGATGGACTTGGAATGAATATGAGAGATGACGTAGTGGAGGGCTCCGGAACTTTAGACCACCTGGGGTTGTTTAATGTGCACCTAAACCTGAGCACATGGGCATCAAGCATTTGCGCCTCCATCGGACATGCGGCCGCCGCTGCTGTTCGATGGAGGCGCAAATGCTTATTTAGCTGCCTCGAGTTCCTCTCTGTGTGTGATCACAGCAAGTGGTAACACACAGAGAAGAACTCGAGGCAGCTAAATAAAGAAAAAAAAGGGAGGCTAGGAGGACATGGGAGTATGAGAAAGAATGCGCATGCATTCAACAGCTCATTGGGTCTAATGTGCCAGCAACTTGATAGACTGGTCAAGCAAAAACAAATTCATTTTTGCGACTACGTTAGACAGATGGAGAAAAAAAAAAAGCAAGTGCCAGGTACGTAAGGCAGATGCGAGTTTTAGGTTAGCTATAAACACTCCACTATATATGATTCGGGAAAGCGCTTGTAAAATGGAGAAGCAGAGAGAGAAACAGTATAGAGAAAAAAAAATCATGAAAGGCCTCTCAGTTATTCAAATCAACGAAGGCTAGCAAATCGCATGAACCCTGTGGTGTTTTTATAGAATTCCGATGTGATTTTAAACCTCGTAAGTGCTGTGAAATTCTATTTTTCTGATACAGGCCTGTGAGTGAGCACAATAAAAAGTTGTTGCTGTACACTGTATCGATAAACTTTCCACAGAACATGTCGAATTGGTGCAGTTTGCATTCAAGAATACATGATGTCCTGAATAGCTGAGCAGCTGTTAAATTTTTGCGCTTGTACTTTAGATAGTTTGTGATGATCACATACTCACGTGTCATGGGTAGCACGATACAGCATAAACACCGTTGCCGTCGTCTTGAAGAATGGCTGCAAAGCTTATTCGTTGTTGCATTTGGCCTTTACACCTATTTCGAAAATGGTCAATCTGAAAAAAAAAACACCATTTCCCTTTCAGTGCTGTCCTCACTCCAGTAACGCTGAACTAAAAATGGGATGTCTTTATTTTTAGCACAGCCTTTCAACATAAGTAGCACTGAATGCCCCTGCAAAAAAATGCCCTCCATACGGAACGAAGACCTGTGACAACCTTTGCTATCAAGGCTACGTCCACGGAAGCTGAATGCGGCAGCTTTCCTTGCACTGCGTGCCTCCATTTCTTTTTTTTTTCTCCTCCCAAATTTGATATATCTACGCGACAGAAGTAAAACATTAGATTATGCTTCCAGACGCTGTCTTATTGGCTTCCAGATGCGCGTGTGTTTCACTCGGCTCAGCAACAATCTTTTTATTAAATGATTCGTTTGCCTAACAAGAGTACCACGTGCATAATCATAACGCCCGCATAATCATCCGAAAAGGGAAAAAAACGCCAATATAGCAGCATTCGAAAATAATGAATGGGCAAGACACAATGTAGTTATTATGTTTTGTGACAACATCTGTAAAAACATGACTTTCCGAATATCTGAATACAAGTTGTTCTGTTCGCACGTTTCTCTTCGACGTCAAGTTTTTCTCACAAGGCATATACTCTCGACGGTACTGCTGTATCGAGATTTAATCAGACGTGACAGAATTGTCGCGTCGCTTACACGAAGTTTGGATGGCCAGTAATCACAGAAGAAAGTAAACTCGACTTCGAAAAGAACTGAATTGGGGAGATTTTCTCATAGGTGTCCTTTTTGAGCCACTGCAAACGCGCTCCCATGCCTGTTTTATGAGTCCAGACACTACAGTATAATTTCAGTTTTCGCTGTGTTCCATCTGCTATCTATTCCAGTAGTAACCCAGACGTGTAGTTAAAGATACGTTACTTGTGAAACCTGCAACCTTGAATTATTTAACTTCTTTAACTAGAAGCAACTTCCTTCATTATGAATTACTTGGATGTCGCAGGCGAGTATTTCTTTTTCTTACTTTTGGAGCTTTTTGCGAAAAAGGCGACAGCCGCTCATACTTCGTTTCGCTGAACTTGTTACGCTTACAGCTTCTAAGAGTTTGCGTTCAAGATGCGAAATTTAGATATTTATTACTTGCAGATTTCGGAAATTTCTTTCACCCTTAGTTGGCCTTAGCTGAGACACTGCAGTGTTGAGAGACGAAATCTTCGACGGATACAAGAAGCTTGAACGTGTGCCACCACACACCGAAAAAAGGAGACAGATCCGCTTCCGATCTAATTTGCAGCATTTGTTGCCCTTCCTTCGAAGCAACTGTGAAACTTTTCTGCAGCTCAGCGCAACTCTTTTCCAAGCTATAGGTCGCCTGTTGCTCAATCTTTTCTCAGTAGCGCAATGCGGGAAAGATGCATTTACTTATCTTCTTCGTGACACGAGCGTACAACTGACCACTAACGTCAGTAACGCTTGCGTGGCATTGACAGAGCCCTTCTGAATCGATGTCTATCGAATACTCTTAATCTCGTACTTTTACTTCTCTACGCGGCCCCTCGCTGAGCCATCTATGACCTCAGGGACTTTTTCTATTCTCTCTGTCGACCTTCTTTTCGATTTCGCCAAATTGTAGCACAGCTAAATGTGATTACAGCGTGTCGTAAAGGCAACTCGGGCATTGCGCAATTAGGTGACCAGAGAGCATGGCGCATCCGTATAATCCTCTTGACGTGGACCCGTGCCTCGAGACTGAGCAATTCCATCCAGCGCCTTACAAATACGCTAACCACTGCTATGGCTTCTTTTTCGTAACCGGTCTTTTGATACACCTTATTTAGGGATGGGTCAGCCGCCCCCTGTTTGAGTTGCAGCCGGCGTGTCGTTCAAGCACCATGCTGGTGTTGCAGCACGACTGCTCCGTAATCCGTCCTCGATATAGTGTTACAATGTTATCTTAGGCCCCAGATACAAGAACAACGCCAATAAAAACTATGAGAGAGCAAAAAAAAAGTTACAACAACCGGACATCTCTGTAGGGGCTTGTTGTCACCCAGCGAAAATACCTATATCGTATTTTTTCTGTGTGGCAGTATGTTGCAACATAAAATTTTTATTTGAAAATATGTTCCACTGCTGTCTAGTCAGCCAAATTGCTTCTGCAAAGAAAAGCATAACTGACTTTCGCGTCGTGGGAAAGAGCACAGAAGGTGTTTGATAGTCTCTTCACATCTACAGGGTTTGCATATTAGTGTATATGTTCTTAAGTGCAAAAATATTACGCGTTCGTAAATGTTACATGAAGCCATTATCCACTGAGTAGTTCTGCATTCCCGCAGGAGAGGCCACTTGGCTCCTAGAGCGGTAAAGTATTGTTAAAGAAACGGTATACCCGTCTGCCAGATTCTGAGTTTTTCATCAATTCTGTTTACTTGTGCGAGCTGCAAGACAATGTGGACTGTCAGTTTTCCCCATATTTCACAGAATTGATACATTCTGAGTGCTTCGGTACACGGACCATCTACCGCGGTAGAAATGTGGCAAAGGCAATTAATTGGCTGCACACCCGAAGGTCCAGGGTTTGATCCCGGCTACGGCGGTCCAATTTAGATGGAGGCGAAAGAAATGGTAGAGGCCCGTTTACAGTGCGTGATGTCAGCGTATATTAAAGAATACCAGATAGCCAAAATTACCGGAGTCTTCCACTATCACATCTCTCGTAATCATGTCGTGACTTTAGAACGTCAAGCCTTAGGAATAATTTCTATTATCGGTAGACAGGCCAGGCAGCTTTTTCACCAAGCCTGTTAAAGGCAATGCCACGAAACGACAATAACTACCAGGAAACCAGTGTTACTTGACATCAAGTCCTATTTGAGGATAAGGTAATTATTTTCGCTTGTTTCAGTAGTAATTTGCTCATGCGTACTGTAATGCAGAATACATATGACGCTTTGAAATGCTGATATTGCGGCACAAAACACAACCAATTCATATGGTGATCTCACGGAGATAGTTTACAGCTGCATGTTTTGCCAGAGATGTCCTTATATGTAGTGTGATCCACTTTCAGGGTTCACATGGCTTAACGTGGGCGCGCTTCGAAAAGCGCAGTCCTGCTGAGCTGTGTAGGCTGTAAGACTGGACGGCATGGCAGATCTGTCTTCTTGAATTGCATTGAGAAATGTTTTTATGGAATGACAACTGTATTTATGGAGGAACCTGTTTTTCATGGATTAATAAAGTAAAGTCTTGGGAATAATTTGGCATGTAGTCAGCGTTTGTTTCTTGTGACACCAAAAATCAGCATAATATCTTAGCCAGTAACAAGTTATCTGCTTTTTTAATTCAGTAGTTCCTAGAATAGCAAGGAACAATTTACGCTGACAGCGACCGAATAAGTGATGCGCGAGTCGCGAGTGGTGTGCAACCTATTCGTACGCTTAGTGAGCAATGATCGTTTCCTAAAACGCAGCTCGAGAAGCCGGCACCGTCATAAAAAAACAACTGATTATAGGGTATATTTAAAATATTTCGAACGCGTTTTCTATATAATTTGATTGATGTAGTTTGGAAGCAGACGATCACAGACAGATTAGCAAATTAATTGCACTGTAGCGTCTTTCAAATAACTAGAACCAAAAGTAAAGGCAGTTTCTTACACTTCACAATAATGAAACGTGTGGTACATTGTGCATTCGCTGCTTAATCTGCCTAGAACGCCTCGGAAGTACGGTCGTTCGGCTATTTGGTAAAAATATTAGGCGGACGTGTTAACTGCTTGTTTTGGGCAGTGTGCTGTAAATGTTCTACACGATGTGCAGAAGAACCCGACGGTGTCTTTTTTTTTTATTACGTTGTCTCAAGCATTGGCATGGAACAAAAAAAAATTTAAGAACTCTTGAGTTTCACTTCAAGAAGCGAGCGACAAAGTAATGTATCCTAGCTCCGCTCTTTTGTTAATACTTTCATCTTGCCGCAAACAAAGAAACGGCAGTGCGAGTAACATCAGCCGTTTAAAACCACAATGCCTACTGCAAGTACTGTTGCGTAGTTTTCACTACGCTATATATATATATATATATATATATATATATATATATATATATATATATATATATATATATATATATATGTGTGTGTGTGTGTGTGTGTGTGTGTGTGTGTGTGTGTGTGTGTGTGTGTGTGTGTGTGTGCTAATTAGCGAGGAGCCCACTACACTTTTGTAATGCAACTGGCAAATGTGCACAACTGCTACGTTTGTTGATGTTTCTACTGCGGAGCTCTTTAAACTGGCTGTTTTTTTTTATGGCGCGAAAACAGAAATGATCATCACTAACCCCCACGTGTTAACCCTGTCCTCCTCTTCATCCAAGTCGTCGTCTTCATCTTCCGCAACGCTCCCTATAGGCACGTGCAGTGATTTCTCGGGCGTAGGGTAGACTATCCTGATGGGTGATAGAATGACTTCAGAGAAAAAGAGAAGGAAAGAGAGTGAGAGAAAGAAGGAAACATGAGAAGAATAAGAAAACAACATTCTTCGAAAAAAAATTTCTTCGCGAGTCAAGGTTCACTAATTCACCCACAATTCACACAAAATTCACCCTGGTTCCACCAATCCTAAGCCAACCGTCGTAACCAATTGGCTATCCAGGCATGCTAGCACATTCTAACTTGGACTTGTATATAGTATAGTCAAGCTAGGGAAGGAGAAATGGAAGTGAAGGTGAGAACACACAGATTCCTAAACATACACTAGAGGAAACTCTGGCGCTAGTTTTTATGGTAGCTGCAATGCACGGCGCCTCAGAGAGCATGGGAATGATGGCTAGTACACAGATCTTTCGAATCTTCGTACTTCTGGCTCCGTGTGTGTTCGTGTGGCTTGAAGCTGTTTTCTCACGAAACAAAAATCAGCGAATGTTCGGCGGTCGTGCTTCAACACTTTATTCTTTAAGGCTTACAGAGAGAGGGTTTGTTTTTTCCTTTGAAAAAAAAAAACCGAAACACAGCAATAAACGAAGCCACAAGTGCGATTTGCCGCACACAAGTACAAAGACTAGGCATAGTTATATATATATATATATATATATATATATATATATATATATATATATATATATATATATATATATATATATATAGTCCAGTAGATCCTGCGTGAGCGGTCACAACGTGGTTTATTTCGAAGTTTCGGCCTAGAGTCTGGTCTTCATCATATATATATATATATATATATATATATATATATATATATATATATATATATATATATATATATAAAATATATATATATCTGTGTGTGTGTGCGTGTGTGCGTGTGTGTGTATACTACCCATCATTCCTATGGATGGTCACTGAACAATCGCAACGCCAGAATTCATTCTAGTTAATTTGAGGAAACTCTGTGGGTGAGAAGGGAGGCGGAGTGAAGAGGAAGGCCGGCCAGGTGGAGGGAGGAGAGTGAATCACAGCGTACAAAGTGCGAGAAGGACAGAAATAGAGAAAAATGAAAGTGGTAGAATAAAGAATCAGAGAGAAAGGATTGAAGAGAGAGAAAAAAAGACGAAGCAAGCGAGACATAGAGATAAAAAAGAAAAAAATAGAAAAAAAGAAAAACAGGAAGGCATTGAAAAAAATAGAGAAAGAGAGAGAAAGACACAGAAATCACCTAAGAAAACAAGAGACAGAAATAACGTAACGAAAGAAATATAGGAAATAGAAAGGTAAAGAGAAACGGAGGCCGCCAAGCTCCACACTTCAAGGCTTGGCACCACTAGTTTAGAGCTGCCGTACCTTTCTTTACTTTTCGTTAATAACAATGACAACGAATAAGTTTGTCTTAGTTCTTTGTTTATGTGGCCCTTGAGACCAGCGACTCTTTGCACAATTCACACGTCTTAGCGCCTGGAGCGATTCTACGCCTATGGAGATTCCTGGCATAAGAAGATATTCTTATCAATTTTTGTGCAGTTCACATCAATGACGATGCTCTCGCAGAAGGTCTGGGTTATATTTTGAGTAGAAACAAAATCTTTTACGTATTTATTTATATTTATCTTGCATTTTCACTCACGCACAACATCGGCTGTGAAATTACCGTGCAAAGGCCCCGCCGCGGTGGTCTAGTGGCTAAGGCACTCGGCTGCTGACCCGCAGGGCGCGGGTTCGAATCCCGGCTGCGGCGGCTGCATTTCCGATGGAGGCGTAAATGTTGTAGGCCCGTGTGCTCAGATTTGGGTGCACGTTAAAGAACCCCAGGTGGTCTAAATTTCCGGAGCCCTCCACTACGGCGTCTCTCATAATCATATAGTGGTTTTGGGACGTTAAACCCCACATATCAATCAAATTACCGTGCAATGATCATTTTAACGTTGTTGCGCTAAAAATAAAATAAACACAAGAAACTACATCAGTTGATATCCTCGTAGTGCGAAGCCTTCATGGTTTGATAAAGAAGGTTGAAAGTTATGTATAAAATGTCAAATCTCTACAGCTTTTTTATACGCAAAGACTTCAAGAGACCATTTGGAGTCCACCAATATTTTTTTTTTCGTTTTTAATTCTCGAGACGTTCCATGCTGCATCATTCTGCCCCAAAGCAACAAGACCTTTTGCTACCAGTTTTATGCAAATTCTGCACACCCTTGTAGCATTGTCACCTTGAATCTTAAAAACCGCAATTCAAATGCGACGTATTGATAACGCCATTCAAAGGTGGTAAAGACTATGGAGATTCTGCAAGGCCCTGTAATGTTCTTTCGCAATTTATCTGCATATATTGTACGTGATTCCTGATAAATATTCAATGCTCAAGCTTAGTTTTTCATGAGCTTACGAGAAGTAAGGCATGCATAAGTATCCCTTCGTGTCTCATTTTCTTGTGTGTAATCATGGCATGTCCTTACTTGAAAGTTTTGACTCTTGGACTGACTGATGGTTCAGCAATGTGGAAGAATAACATATCTCTTAGTTTAAGGAGAGTACACCACTAGGAAAGGTGCATTTCTTATTTATTTATTTATTTATTTATTTAATGATTTTATTTGTATATACAGATACACAAGGACACAGAGGAAAGAGGGAGAGAGCAAGCTGGCAGCCTGGAGGGGCACAATGCCTGCTAACTCTTTCGGGAGGAGGGAGGAAGCAGAAAAATCAAAGATAAGAGGGGAGAAAGAAGTGGGGAGGGAAGGAAGTAAAGAAAATGATGAAGACTTATACGAGTACAATTAAAAAAATTGCCCGCAGCTTCCCTCGGGGGAACACTGAGGAGGATGCGGACCATATAATTGCTTAACGGGGTGTTAAAGTGCGACTTACTTGGGTCGATGGCTAAATTGGTTAACGTGGTTGTGAAATGGGGTGTTAAATTGCGACTTACTTGGGTCGATGGCTAAATTGGTTAACGTGGTTGTAGGAGGGGGTGTTAAATGAGTGAACACGTACACACGTATGCGAAAGGGCGGCGCTGGTCGAAGGGACGTCGATCATTGTGTTTGTGGATTCGTTGGAATTCATTTCACCGCGACCTTGGACGTCGACGCGCCGTACAAACCAACCGACGAGCGGCAACTGAGCGAGCGAGCGCCAACCTTGAGTATATATACAGCACGACGGCGCATGCACTGTCAGCTGTTGAATGTTCTCGAAGCGCGACGCCACATGCGCGTCCACTGGAGAATCAGGAGAATTGTAGATGTCGAACGCGGTGTGTAGAGGAGGAAGGGTGCACAGATGGTGGAGGAGTGAAGCGCGCGCGGTGTGTAGAGGAGGAAGGGATGCACAGATGGTGGAAGAGTGGGCGACGGCGCGACGGCGCATGCGCGCGCGTCAGCTGTCGATTGTTCGAGAAGCGGTGCGGACGGCGCACTACAAGGCGCGAGTATAAGATGCTCCGCATCTAAAATAAATAAAAATAAAAAAACATCTATAAACGTGTGGCCAGGTCCGTTTGGTTCATAAATCTAAGGAGAGCTCAGTGGGCCTGGTCGCGTCGGGATGCAGAGCCTCTGGGAAAGAGATAGTTGCTAGGGTCTTGGAAATTTATATTCCTTAGTCAGCAGAGCCCAATCCGTAGCAAATGTGGGACAGTGCACAGCGAGATGCTCAAGTGTTTCGCAAGAGCCACAAGCTGAGCACAACAGACTGTCCACACGCCCTTGACGGTGTAATCGTTCACGCACCAGCACAAAGCCCACTCTTAGTTTGTACAACAGCGCTCTGGAATGACGAGGCAAGCCACGGCCACGAACACGGGGAGGAAACGATGCGTTCGCCGCACGTCTGAGTGCTGCTTTAGGAGGTGTCGGCGTATAAAGACGAGCGTTGTCCATCGCACATGAAATTCCCGTACATCATGGTTGCATGACGAAGCAATGTGACCATTTCCTCATTGCCCGCATCGCCCACGTGCGAAGGTTCCCACTGTGCAGTTAGCCATAGCCCACGTGACGGAATATTGTTGACGGATTCCATGATGCTGCTTAGAATAGGGCCGTCGGTCTCCTTGCTGGTGAGTCTGCTAAGTGCACCACGAGAGTCGGAGAGGATGACAACCTTTGATGCTGGTAAACCTTCTTGTACGTACTTGAGAGCGACATCAATTGCTGCTAGCTCGGCTGTCACCGACGATGAGGAGCGCGGTATTTTGAACAACCGCCTGATATCGGTTGAAGGGCAGAAGAAAGCTGCAGAAGCACTCAGGTAATGACTGCGTACAGAAGCGTCCGTAAATACTTTTGCATAGTCTTTGAAGGTTTCAAATAAGTGTGAATGGGCTATTTGATATAGTTGCGAAACTGGTTGGTAACACTTTTTGCGTATTCCTGGAATTGACAGATGGGTAGGAAAGGCACACGGTCTGTGCCCTGTCGATGTTGGCAACTAAATAGTTTCACTGAAATTGCCAGTAATGTCATTGAACAAAGCCGCCGTTTTACCCATCCGAGAGAGTGTGCGCTGGAACAGCCTGTTAAAAAAGTGTCTTGCTATCTGGGGCTCGGTTCATACGCTCAATGTGATGTAGCTATCTCTGGTCAGCTTGCAGCCTTAGCGGCAACTGGTGTACTTCAGTCAGTAGTGGAATGAATTGTGCTTCACGAGGTAAGCCAAACAGTACTCGGAGGGCAACACGATGATCCCACTCCAGCTGAGACATTAAACCAGGCGGCACATTCAAGAATGGCAAGGCATACATCACGGAAGAGAGTATACAGATGATTGGTAAACCTGTAGTGCCGTCTTCTGATCAATGTCATCACTTCTAGCAGCCAAGGCGACTGCATGCATGAACAGGGACAGTGATTTTCACCTCACAGTTTTAACAGCAAGGCGCCAAGAAAGGCGATCATTGATGATTACACCCAGGTAGCGATGTTGGTGTACCCACTGTATCGGTGTGTCTCCAAGGTAAAGCCTGCTAAGGCTTGGGCGAAGACGTGGCCTAGGATGATACGCGATCGCGGCTGACTTCGCAGGTGAAATCTGCAGGCAAACTTCTACCAAGTATTCTGAAGTTGCATTCAGAGCTCGCTGATATATACCACGAAGAGGGTGACTATGGTGTGACGGACCACTGACCCAGGGTGCAATGTCATCAGCATGAATCGCTATGCCGATAGGAGAGTCACATTTTTGCGGTAATCGGCCTAGAAGTCCAGCAAGTATGCTGTTGAAGCGAAGCAGTGACAAGATGCGGCCTTGCGGGATGCCGCATGGAACAGCGCGAGGTTCGCTCTGTACTTCTCCAATGCGCACTTTCATTCTGCACTCACATAGAAAATCACCCAGAGAGTGCAGCAGGCGACCTGAAATTCCTACAGTCATAAGTGCACAAATCATCGCCTTATGTGGTACCGAGTCAAACGCTTGCTGCATGTCAAGAAATAGAACATACGCTGAATATCTGTTTGCTCGAGCAGATTCAAATTCAAGCGATGATACAAGATCTGATATGCTGTCTAAGGCTGAACGATGGCAATGAAATCCGCTTATGACATCAGGAACATAGTGAGCTCCAGCAATCTGGCATCCAGATGAAACAGTACTATACGTTCAATCAGCTTCATAACATTAGAATTTAGTGATATTTGGCCGGTATGACTTAAGGTGTTGTGCAGGGCGACCAGGCTTTGAAATTGGCTTCACCACAGGCGATTTCCATTCAGCAGGAATCAGACTAGTTCGCCATACTTTGTTGCATTTGTCCAGGATACATTGATGAGGACCTCGTCAACGTTTCGCAAGTCTTGGTACGTAACACCATCTTCTCCTGGGGCAGGGCGACGATAACAAAGGTTGACGCAGCTCGGCCAGGGCAAATTCTGCCTTATCCATCTCGCATGAAGGTCCATATAAAATTGTTACGGAACGATGACTGGCGTTGTCTCTTGACAAATGACAGGTAAAAATATTGGCAAAATCTTCCGCAAAGTTTTTTTTCGGAGACCATCCAGTCGTGATGCACAATGCTGTAGTTGGGTTCTTGCAGACCTCAGGTGTTCGGAGAGCTTTTAATATGCTCCATACGCTCCCACAACCGCTCGCCGTATGCAACGAGGAACGCAATGCGGCCCAGCTCCTTCGACAAAATTGTTTTGTGTGCCGCCTAATGGCTGCATCTAAGCGGTTATAAATTGTCTAAACAGAGCTTCTTTTGGAACGCTGTGCCCTTCTGTAAGCACAGAGTCGACAAGCACGTAGTCTCAAGAGCTTTCGGTCAGGTTTTGGCTTATCTATCCTTCGCAGTCGTCGTACAGTAGCTTGCTGTAGACATTCACTCACTATAGTTTGAACAAGTTCTCGTGTGATTGCGCCCCTGCAATCGGCTAACGAAACTTCTCACAATTCGTCACTGTGTAGGCAGCACTCTGGCTGGTAGGAGAATTCTCTGGAACCAGCCAAATGGGCAGATGATCTGAACCCCATCAGTCAGCTTCGCTTGACCAAGCAAGACGCACATCTCTCGTCTATAGGGCAAGATTAATGGTGGATTGTTCCTTTCCTCTGCCAACAAATGTGGATGAACCGTCATTAGGGTCTGCTGATCATGTTTAACAGTAAACTCATTGACTTCCATTCCACGATTGTCTTGTGAGCGACAACACCAACAAGGATGATGGGCATTGAAATCTCGACAAAGCAGAAAAGATGAGCCACACTGAGATAGAAGGCACTCCAGCAATGTGATGTGCGAAGATCGCGTTGGCCCAAAATAAATGCTTGCCGCAGTCGCAGTTGTGTTCCTGAGACTAATAGCAACTCCTACACATTCAAAGTCAGCGTCGACGAGGTCACTTGCGTCAATCACTGCGAAATGAACATTAAATCGTATGTACAATGATGCTTTCGAAGCACTTCGTGGATGCGTGGTGTCTGTACTCTGGAAAGATGCACATGTCATCACCATGCATCGGGTATTGCTGTGAACACCTACGTAACCCAGAAGTCTGAGCTCGTCATTTATTACATTGATTTCTTGGAGAGCTATAACATCCGGCGGATTCCTCATTGCAAAGATCCTAAGAACGAGGTCCCCATGGCGCAGTCGTAGAGACCTTACATCCCATTGCACCACATAGGGATGGGGCTTGCAACGGGTGTTCATGTTGCATTTAGTGAAGACTGTCGAGAACTTGAACAAGAGCCTCCATAAGGTTTTGTGCGGCTAATGCTGCTGGCGTTTGGCGACTGGCTATGAGAGATATGACGACGGTAACAAGCACCTTAAGCGTGCTGATCAATTAGGCATCATCGCTTTTCACGCAATATAACCCAGCTACCTCAAGTATTGCCCGAATTGGCATTGCCGCCTATATCTTGAAGCTGGACTTGTGAAATTTTTCATTATATGCATCAAGTGTTTTATTACACAGAAATCAGACAGGTTAGGGTTTGGTCTCAATGTCAGCCCAATGTTTTACTGAAGAATGATTTTTAGAATGACTTTATGGCCAAAATTAATGCAGTCTAGGCCAAAAAAGAAACAAATCTGATATTTCACATGTCCACACGTAAACTTTCTCACACAGAATTGAAGTGCTGTAGTTATCACACAATTTGTTCAGGAAATAAAAATGCGTGGTTGGTGGTGCCACGGAGGGTTCTTCACCATTAAGATGATGTCGAAAATCAGATGTAAGTTGTCATTGTGCGCACGGAAGAACTAAATAAGGATAATATATATATATATATATATATATATATATATATATATATATATATATATATATATATATATATATATATATATATATATATATATATATATATATATATATATTATAAAGGAGATTTATTAAGCAGAAAGGTTGTTGCTTGGAAGGCTTGGAAGGCGATGCACCAGCTGCAATTTCCGAGCTCGAGCCGCTGCTGCACACTCGATGCTGCTGCCTCTGCGCCGGAGTACTTCCTCTTCTTTACAATGGCCCCACGGAGAAAAAAGGAGCCATCCTGGCGACTTAGTCCTGGGCAGGCGGCGTTGAACCGTGGTATTGCTTGAGCCTCTGGACGTGTACAACCTCGCGGTTGCGACGTCGCAAGTCTGATGGTGGCGTAAGAGGCTCAATGAGGTAGTTTACTGGCGAAGTTTGTTCGACAATACGAAATGGCCCATCGTACTTTGGCAGAAGTTTGGAAGAGAGCCCAGGTGTGCGATGCGGCACTGACAGCCATACAAGAGAACCCGGAAGAAAAACGGGAGTTGAGGTCTGGGCATCACGAATTGCTTTTTGCCTGTTTTGGTCATCGCAGGTAAAGCGACGAGCTAACTGGCGGCATTCTTCTGCGTGTCTGGCGGCGTCCAAGATCGGTAGGCACTCGGACGCGTCTGGTCGATAGGGCAAAATGGTGTCAATGGTGTGGGAGGGGTGACGGCCGTAGAGGAGGTAAAAAGGGGAGAAGCCTGTTGTCGCTTGCGTTGCCGTATTATAGGCGTATGTAATGAATGGGAGAACTAAGTCCCAGTTAGAGTGGTCAGGCGTCACATACATAGATAGCATGTCACCGAGAGTACGATTAAAGCGCTCGGTAGCCCCGTTGGTTTGTGGGTGGTAAGCGGTACATGTGCGATGTACAATAGCACACTCAGCGAGCAATTTTTCAATGACCTCGGACAAGAAGGCGCGGCCGCGGTCACTGAGGAGTTCTTGAGGGCCTCCATGACGCAACACAAAATGACGCAGTAGGAAAGTGGCAACCTCCTGTGCTGTAGCCGTTTTAAGAGCAGCGGTTTCAGCATAGCGCGTTAGGTGGTCGATAGCAACTATTATCCACCTGTTGCCAGTCGGAGTCAATGGAAGTGGCCCATAAATATCTATTCCAACCCGTTCGAAGGGTCGGGAAGGGCATGGTAAAGGCTGTAGTTCACCGGCGGAGGCGTGTGGTGGAGATTTTCGGCGCTGACATTTGGCACAAGAGCGGACGAAGTTGCGGACGAAGGTATACATGTCACGCCAGTAGTAGCGATGTCGAAGCCTTTCGTAGGTCTTGAAGACTCCTGCGTGGCCACATTGTGGGTCAGCGTGAAAAGAGGAACAAATCTGCGACCTCAGGGTTCGTGGAACGACGAGCAGCCACTTGCGTCCCTCTGGTGCGTAGTTACGTCGATAGAGAAGCGTGTCACGTATCGAGAAGTGTTGAACTTGGCGCCGAAGCGTTCGCGTCTTTGGGAGTTCAGAAGTGTCGGAGAGATGATTGAGGAGAGACGCAGTCCACGGGTCATTGCGTTGTTCGATAGCAATGGTGTCAAAGTCAAGTGATGACAATGTGGAATCGCAAGCGGAGTCAGCTGTGGCATTCTGGGACAGGGGGGAACGGGAAAGGGCGTCGGCGTCAGCATGCTTCCGTCCTGACCGATAAACCACGCGTATGTCGTAATCTTGAATTTTCAACGCCCAGCGAGCGAGGCGGCCAGATGGGTCTTTTAACGTCGAAAGCCAGCACAGCGCGTGGTGGTCGGTCACGACATCAAAAGAACGACCATATAGATATGGGCGAAACTTTCCAAGGGCCCACACAATGGCCAAGCACTCCTTTTCTGTGACGCTGTAGTTGCTCTCAGCCTTGGTAAGTGTGCGACTAGCGTATGCCACAACGTATTCCTGATGTTCCGGTTTACGCTGTGCGAGCACAGCACCCAGGCCTACACCACTGGCGTCGGTGTGGATTTCAGTTGGAGCTTCAGGATCGAAATGGCGTAGAATGGGTGGCGTCGTAAGAAGCCGTCGCAGGGTGGTGAAAGCCTCGTCGCAGGCAGGGGACCACGACAAGAGGTCTTTACAGCTGCTGAGAAGTTGCGTGAGAGGTGATATGATAGACGCGAAGTTTCGGACGAATCGCCGGAAATACGAACACAAGCCGATGAAACTTCGAAGTTCTTTGATGGTGGCAGGTTTAGGAAACGCCGTAACAGCTCGCAATTTCTCGGGATCCGGGAGGATGCCTTCCTTGGAAACAACGTGGCCCAAAATGTTCAATTGACGCATGGCAAATCGACATTTTTTGAGGTTTAATTGCAAACCGGCGTTAGTTAAGCAAGTAAGGACGTGCTGAAGGCGACGTAAGTGTGTGTCAAAGTTAGGGGCGAAGACCGCGATATCGTCGAGGTAACACAAGCATATCTTCCATTTTAGTCCACGCAGGATGTTGTCCATCATTCGTTCGAACGTTGCAGGTGCATTGCAAAGTCCGAAGGGCATGACGGTGAATTCATATAAGCCGTCTGGCGTGACAAAAGCGGTTTTGGGGCGATCGGCCTCCGCCATAGGCACCTGCCAGTAGCCTGACCGCAAGTCTAACGAGGAAAAGAACTCGGCACCCTGCAAACTGTCCAAAGCATCGTCAATGCGCGGTAGTGGATAGACATCCTTCAGCGTGATCTTGTTCAATCGCCGGAAATCGACACAGAAACGAATAGAACCGTCTTTCTTTTTGACGAGAACCACCGGAGACGCCCATGGGCTCTGTGAAGGTCGAATGACGCCTCTGCGAAGCACGTCGTCTACTTGGTCAGCAATGACGCGGCGTTCTGTAGCGGACACGCGATACGGTCGTTGTCGCAGCGGTGAGTGGGACCCAGTGTCGATGTGGTGTTCTACTGCTAAGGCACGGCCGAGAGATGTTTGTTCAACGTCGAAAGAGTGGCGGTAGCTCTCAAGAATGGTGAGGAGTTGTGAACGCTGCGAAGATGTCAAATCTGCAGCGATGAATGGTTGAAATATGTTTGCCGACGTTGAGTCAGGCGCTGAGACGACAGCCAGTTCACAGACGGAGGTTGAAGGCACCTCATCGGGGACGGATATAATTCTGGAAGAACTGATTGTCTCGACGTGGCCAAGGCACTCGCGACAAAGTAGGGATAAAGACGACGATTCATGATTATAAATTGGCATTGTGGTTGACCCTTCTACAAGATCGAGAGCAGCAAAAGGCAGGGGGAGAGCTCTTCGGGCGACGAATATTGGAGATGGTGTGAAGAAGACCGGGCCGTCGGATATGGCGCTGCATGAAACTGGCACGAACGCAAAAGAGCATGGAGGGATGTAGGTGTCATCGCTAACGACAAGTTTAGCGGCAAACTGGGTGTCGACGGACGCTTGGTCATCCAGTGAGCAAAATTCGACCTCAGCCCTAGCACAGTCGATTACGGCGTTATGACGCGACAAAAAGTCCCATCCCAAAATAATATTATGGGAGCATGATGGAAGAACCACGAACTCTATCGTATACAGAACGTCCTGAATTGTCACGCGGGCTGTACATACTGCGGTCGGTTGAACAGGTTGAGCACTGGCTGTGCGAAGCGATAATCCGGAGAAAGGCGTCGTAACCTTACGAATTGAGCGGCAAAATCCAGCATCTATAACCGAAACAGCTGCACCGGTATCTACAAGAGCGACAGTAGGGATATTTTCGACGAACACATCAATAACATTGGTAGGTGACAAATGAGGACTTGGGCAAACCGAAACTTGCGCAGTTCTTGCCTCAGGAACTGCGTCATCTAGTTTTCCTCCTCGTTAGGTGCGGGCCGTCGACGCATAGGAGAAGGCGAGCGGCGGCGTGGAGAGGGCGAGCGAAGACGTCCCGGCCGAGGGCGGTGGTCGTCCTGGTAGCGGGCTGGCATTGGAGTGGAAGAACCGTATCGCGCGTTGGAGTCAAGCGGGAAGAAAGGCTCACGGCGGTTTTCATTGGTGATATGCGTCCGGCGGCGACAATACCTTGCGACGTGTCCGGGGTATCGACAAGCGTAACATATCGGGCGATAATCGAGGGTGCGCCACGGGTTGGCGGTGTTAGTGCTGGTCCAGTGAACTGGAGCTGGGGGATAGCTCGCGCGAGGCTGGAACGGAGGCGCAGGCGCCTTGCGAGTGGGCATGGCTGCAGCCGCGGCGTAGGTGAGAGGAGCAGCCACAAGATTAGGCTCGCGAGCAGCTGGTAAGGCCTCGGCGACCTCTCCTTGAATGACGTCACGTAGAGACGATGGTAAAGTCGTGGTAGCTTCTGGTGTGAAAGGCACCAAGGAAAGCTGTCGTGCAACTTCTTCGCGGACAAATGCTTTTATTTCGGCTATTAGTGACGCGTGGTCATGACCACTGATCACACTAGACAGCGATGCCAAATCGTGCGCTGGAGGACGTCTTGTCAGAGCTCGCTGCTTCCGCAATTCATCGTAGCTTTGGCAGAGGCTAATTACGTCGTTAACAGTCGTCGGGCTTTTCGCCAAGAGCATTTGAAAAGCGTCGTCGTCAATCCCTTTGAGGATGTGTTTACATTTTTCAGCTTCCGTCATTTCGGCGTTCACGCGTCTGCACAAATCGACGACGTCCTCTATGTAACTTGTGAAGGTTTCACCCGTTTCTTGTGCGCGTGTGCGTAAACGTTGCTCGGCACGAAGTTTTCGGACGGCAGGTCGATCGAAGACTGCTACAATCGACGTTTTAAATTGCGGCCACGTTCGGACGTCTGCCTGGTGGTTTCTAAACCAAAGGCTGGCTACACCCGCAAGATAGAACGAAACGCGTGTCAACTTGTCCGCGTCCGTCCATCTGTTTAAAGCGCTCACCCGTTCGAAAGTCGAGAGCCACTCTTCAACGTCGTTGTCATCTGTTCCACTGAAGATTGGAGGCTCCCGCTGAGGAACACTGCCTGGACAGGTGGCCGGAAGAGATGGAAGCATCTGCTGATCGGCGTCCGGCATAGCAGAAGGTAGCCGTCGAGAACGGAGTTCCAGGATGGTAGCGGGAAGGTGTAAGGGACGGTACCCGGCACGTCTCCACCAATTATAAAGGAGATTTATTAAGCAGAAAGGTTGTTGCTTGGAAGGCTTGGAAGGCGATGCACCAGCTGCAATTTCCGAGCTCGAGCCGCTGCTGCACACTCGATGCTGCAGCCTCTGCGCCGGAGTACTTCCTCTTCTTTACAATATGTATATATATATATGCGTATATGGCCGAATGGAAAACAGACGATGATAAATCTAAGCAAGGTGTATTTGACGTTATTTGTAGTGTGTTAAGTGTACTGTAGTAGTTACGATATGGATGTGAGGAAATTAACATGGACGAAAAGGGAACTTGCCGCTGACAGAGACCAAACTTGAAACCAACAGATTACGCGTCTGATGCTATTGCCAAATGAGTTACGGCAGCGTGGTCGTCTCTTATCGTCCACTTTATAGGGTACTTTTTGGTACTTATTGGCCTGCAAGCCCCAGAGCGTTGTTGAGCGCCTCTAGCAGCAATGACGGCAAGTGGGGAACAGTGAAGACCCACCTTCACTGTTTCTACTGATCTTCGCGTTGGACAGAGAATGATCGCCATATAACCATAGCGTCGTGGTGATTTACTGCGTGTTAAAATAATGTTCGATACTGAACACAGAATGTGTAGCTATTCTGACTCGCTCAACATTTGCGGTCAGCGGATCAAGTTGGTACAGAGGCGTGAGTACTGCGGGAGGCTAAATTTGGCCTCAAAAGAATTGAGTGTGACGTGCGGAATATTACGAGTCACGGGCAGCCACCATCCGTTGTTGTGCCGGCAATGATCGCGTTTGGCAACTCCACCTACACAAGGTCAGTAGCTACAGTGGCGCCCCCGTACCGGAGCAGCTGTTGCCACGAGCGGGGTGTATTTTCTGAGGACCCAAATGGCTGATATTCGGCACACGCGTCCGTCGACAGCTGTAAGAAATTGACTCCTTTCTTGACGTCGTCCATCAGTCCTGACTACATTGCTCTGGTGTTTGCTTCACAAATATTTATTTTTGTGTTCTTTTCTCTGCGCGCGCGTGGTGTTTACGTATCCACTAGGGAATCCCCAACAGCCGCTATTGGCCGCATAAACCTGCAGCCTGCTCGATCTGCCTATTTGCCAATCACGGTATCTTTTGCCGGGATCATTTATGGCACAAACAGTGGCTCTCATATTTGCAGGGTTCATTCGCAACAGTCACCGCTACATTTTACTCTCAACTCCGTGGAATCCCCTACCATATATGAAACGTCGAGATTTCGGATGATCAGCGTACGGCATCCTCCAATAAAGCGAATAAATGCTCAAGAGAAAAAGTTGTCTTGCACCATATTGTCAGTAAACATCACTGTATAAATAGTATCTTGGCGATTATACGGTGTTCTATAGTCACTTCTGTATTGTTTCAGGAACTGCATGACCACTGAATGCGACATTCGAAATTTCTGATGAAGCTATAAGGAATACGAAATAAAAGTATGAGAATTACTTGCCTCTCGCAAATTTTATTATTCTGATGTGTAAAAGCACAAGTAACGCTTTGTTATTGTATTTACCACGTGTTTTCTTATTTGATACGTAGAATAAATAGGTGGCACGCACATTATCTGGCTGTTCCTTTTCTATATATATATATATATATATATATATATATATATATATATATATATATATATATATATATATTTATATGTATATAGATAGATAGATAGATAGATAGATAGATAGATAGATAGATAGATAGATAGATAGATAGATAGATAGATCAGCCAGCTATTTGCAAAGAGCACCACACTTATTAGACGTTAACCATGATATATGAAGTGTGGATGTACCTCTTATATATATACTGTAGCCTTGGAGCTTCTGTTTGTTAACAATTAAATAACACCTTCAGGTTTTACAAAGAGTTTCTGTATCAATAGTTGCTGCTGCTCCTTCAAACAACACTACAAAGTAAGAACTGGCGTCTATTCCTAAACCCATATTTTATGAGTAATAACGTTTTACCTGTCACATGTCTGAACGGTTAAAATCAACGCACCTTGTGCCATTTCTTCATTGCTGACTGATACACTAGAGATGAAGCGGTCAACTGTAATGAACTAATAAATATTTTTTTTCTCTGTGGGGCTTTTTCAAGCTATTCTTTATACAACTATGTTTATTTTCGTCGCCGACATAGTTTTCTCAAGAAGGAATCTAGGCAGGTTACACTTTGCTTGCGAAATAATACAGGGACTATCAGATGAAGAAGGCTATCTCTCATCACTTCCTCGCCCAACTTTGAAATAACACTATACGTTTTCTAGTTTCCTAAACTGTGCTCGAATGGACGGAAATTCAATTAGGGAATTCTTAGGGGATCATTTCGATACATTTGTACTTTTTCAGAAAGATGGTATGTAATCTATAGATTGTTTCGTTAATTACTTTGATAATCTTGTTGAGTTTCAAACAATTTGAGCTCATTAAGACAAACAGTTATGCTAAGCTACCCTGCATCACTCATTATATCTAGCATATATCTCTCCTTCAGCGTAGATTGAGGCTTTCCAACTGAACTAACAATCACATTAGCATGTACAGATTAAGCAAGGCAAGAAATGAACTTAATTCATAAATGAGAAGCTGGAGCAATTTTTGTTGTAGAACTTGTTGGTATGTTACAACATAAACCATGCAAAACTTAGCGCTCTTTTCCACCTTGTGGGGCTTCACACACTTCTCTTAAATGGAAAAAAGACGCCGTCAGGGACCCGTCAGTAATATGAAATATATTAAACAAATGTTTGCAGTTTATGCTAGTTCCCGACAACAATTCATTCCTCCTCTAGTCGATATAGTTTCTTCTCAAGAGATAATTGACATGGAGATGAATAATGAAAGCATTATAATCATTTTTGTACACGTGGATATCAAAAATGCACTCGCTCGAGAGGAATATGTTAAGCATTTGTAGGTATTTTTTATATATATATATATATATATATATATATATATATATATATATATATATATATATATATATATATAAATAGGCAGGCATGGTGGCGAAAATGGCCGTAGCGTTGCAATAAGTCAAGTAGATCCTCCAAGAGAACGGTAACAACGGAAGTGTTTAATTCGACAGTTTCGGCCAGAGTCTGGCCTTCATCAGGAGTCATCATTGTTTCGTTAATTACTTTGATAATCTTGTTGAGTTTCAAACAATTTGAGCTCATTAAGACAAACAGTTATGCTAAGCTACCCTGCATCACTCATTATATCTAGCATATATCTCTCCTTCAGCGTAGATTGAGGCTTTCCAACTGAACTGCATATATATATATATATATATATATATATATATATATATATATATATATATATATATATATATATATATCAACGTCCTATTCGTAATGGAAATACATTCGTAGAGCATTCGTGGACCCCGGCATTAAACCATTTTGTGTTGTAGAACGGCAAGTTAAGTTTGTGCGGGAAGGGTCCTTGTATGAATTTATATCCTCCTTTATTTGTCTTGAAATCGGCAGTGACGGGTTGTTCAAAAACAATTTATATTACTTATAATCAGTGTTACATTAACACACTAGAAGGTGCTCCCAAAACGCTGCAAGGGTTATATGTCATTGTTATCACTTATGACCATGACTCATCACCCTCTTCTATGCTTGTTCACGTCGCTGAATGGAATAGCTGAATCCATTGCAGTGAATCGTCCGCTCTTCAGTTAATATCTCAAGTAACAACTTTACTGACTGCCCGCCAGAGTCATGAACGAGACACCATCCCTACTTAAATTTGACACCTTACTAAGCAAACATTGATATGTTTAACTCAGCTTTTCCCCGCGTAACATTGTCGAAGGAAAGTTTACCTGGTTCAGAAGAGAATTTATCTGGACTGGTCGGTTCCAGTCCGAATCATTACCGGGTTCTGTCAGTTCTCGTCCATCCCATAACCTTGTATTCACAATCCAAGGCATGTATTCATGTTTTAGATGGCAGATACAAACATCCACATCCGATGGCCAAGCGTACTTATACCTGCTTGTTTATCCCTTTATTTACCGGGGTTTACTGTTATTTTCTTTTGTGCATACATTTAGGTATTTATACATTTGTAAACTCACTCTTTCAATAGCTCTTGTCCAGCTGCGGTATGTGCGAAAAAGTAAATACATAAAATAACAAAAAATAAATAAACACGCTTTTCGTAATTATCTTCTCACCAGTATTGCAAAAATGGGCAGTAACACAGCGTTTTTTTTTACGCCACGTATGCCGAATAAAGACTTCAACTTAAACTCACCCTACTCTACTAGAATTGTGCACTTCTCACAGCAGCCATGTTCCTGAGCCGTCGCTGTTGTATTATATTACGCAGCTCCAAAAGAAAGCGTACATTAGCAGCAGAATTAAAGGAACAAGTACACTCACTGTAATGAAAATGAAAGAAAGGCAGAGAGCTCAATAAGATACGTGTCGGGTTTGCTACCCTACACTGGGAGGAAGAGAATAGCATATGTGCGCCTGATCATTACACGCCTACAAAGAATCACTTAAAGGGCCCCTAAACCACACCGAGATTCAAAGCGAGACATCAGTTTCTTTCTCGCCTACCCTTCCTGCAAGCGCTATCTCCTCCTCGTCACCTATTTCTTTATAAAACAAGTGGAAAGTCAACATGAAGCGTTCAGCGAGTGAGGATTTTGGGCTTATCGACTACACGCCGCAATTTCCGTTTCGCAGTCGCGAACGCAGATTGTGAAGTGAAAACAGTTGATCGCACACGATACTCGTGTGCGACAACGCAGGACCGTCATGATACCGCGTGTTAGAGAAATACGCAACAGTTTAGAAGAACTATCACTCGTATATGGACAAATTGAGATCCTATTTCATCCTGCATCACGCGAATAAACTTCTGACGTCACAAACGGTGCCACGAGAATAAGAAAGGCTGGGAGAGAAGGAAAGAGCTTGTTTTTCGTATTTTTAGAAGCTGTTTAAGGGCTGTTTAAGACCGCCGATTTAAAAAACAGTAGCAATGCCGACGTCGCTTTGATGGCCTGCGACGCGTAGGGCCGCGATTGCAGGTTCTATTGAAAATGGGCTGTCGTCCAGTTTATTCAGCACATTGCATAGAATGTTGAGTTCGGTCGCTTAGCAGGGAAGTTATGGTGCCCTTATAAGGACGTAATGCCATGAAAAGTTATATCTAGTTAAACTTTCAATTCTGTAATAATGTATGACGCTTTTACGCTTAACTCGATGCCACAATCTGTGAGTGAGTAGGTGAGTTGGCACTTAGAGTTAATCCCTGCAGGGATTCACTGCATCACCACAAAAGGCAAAGTAAACGAGCATGCCTTGTTATCATTGAGCGCGATCTCTTTTCCATCACATTTGTGTCTATGCCATCACTGAGAGCGTTGCTATTTGTGCATGCTCAGTTTATTTAGTCGCCAAGGAAAAAAAAGTCATCCCACCGGCTCTTAGAATCTGTAATCATCCAGTCAACACCATCTACAATGAATGAGACAATAGGGACTACGCCAGCTACCTACACACGCTCGTTGCGTCACCTACTGGCTCCATAATTGACAACAACTTCTAGTACAGCTCAACGAACAAGGAACAAGTATGTGGTTCTGAAACTTGAGTTCATCGTCAGTGTCGGTCAGTTACCATGTGTTATACGCCTTCAGTTTACTTCTGAAGACATGACTGCTTTTGAAAGGTCAATGAGATCACCCACAGTTGCCACTGGACACGGCAACAGTCATGGACACACTATATCTTAAAACCAAATGTGTAGCTCAAGCAGAACACAGTAACTTTTCAGTTGTTTCTGCGAAATAAGTGACATGAAAGATTGTCGACGTTAAGAACCGGAAGCTGAAAGAGACATTGAAAAATACAGCTGACAAGCCACAGGGCATTTCTGGCGCTTTTCACGACTCATAGTGAATTCAAGCAACCCTGTGTACACGCCTTTCTCCTTGACCTACCCCCTCGTGTTCTCGGTCAATATTTTACCGCTATGCTGAGCCAATTTATCTGCAAATACGCCGTGCTACCATATCGCTAAAGAGCTTGTTTCACAGAAATTCCGGTGTCAGTGTCGTTCACAATGGTTGTGAGCGAAAAATCAGCGTAAACGAACGAAATATTTGGTTTTAGTGGGTATTGAACCCATCATGTCTGCGCGGCAGGCTGTGTGCTACCTTGAAGCCAACCCGCGCTTGAAATTCTTCAGAAAAAAACCCCTATAAAAGTGTACTTCGGAATGAGGAGTTTCTTTTATGCATGTTATATAGCCTGGCGGACGCATAGAATCACGCAAGGCGTCAAAATATGCGAATTGCGCAAAGAGTGGCTGCTTTGAAGGCGCACTAATTATAAAGCCCACAGGCATAATCAATCACCATTATCCACATAAATGGCCTAGAAAAAGTTCAGTTAGGCTGGGGCGCGTGTTGCCTTAATGACTTATAGTGGGTACTCAGCGAAATCACATGAGGAAAAATTATAACTTAGGGGACCCTTGGTAGCCGTAATTGTACAATGTATTCCAGGATTGTTCGAACGCTCCAAGTAATACTCGCACAGATGTTGCGTTCTTTACAGCATGTTTTAGGTTCCCACGGAAAATCAAATCCAGGCTTTTGATGGAGAAGGCGACATGAATTGGGTCCGATTACGCTATGGTGTTCTATTCCTGAAAGGCGGAGCTCCAGCCTAAGACTTTCATATTGTGCTTTTGTTTATGTTTCTTTTTAACATTTGGGTAAATTTCTTCTCTAAGAATTGCAATATCATGCTATTCGCATTGCGCTCAATAAGAATATTCTTCTGAAATCCTTTCGCACGTGTAATTTAGTTCTCAGTAAACACCTATATTGACATTCAGCAGCTTTCTTTCAAACGTTTGTGAACGAAATTACCGAAAAAAGAAATATTACATTGTACCTGAGTGAGCGCCCACATTGACTGCAGCGTATGCGGCATTCAAATAATTGCATTAAGAAATATAAGGACACTGTAGTACGGCAGCGATCACGCAAAAAATGAACAATCTTGCCCCAAAGCTCAAAAGAGAAGGTCCTCCGCAATGCACGGATCCCGTTGGCGGTAACAGCGTTAAAGATCCCATCCGGTGAGCGCTGGCAAAGCAGCGCGTCGAGGTAAGGCGAACTAAAGGAGCAAAGAAAAACTCGCGCGCCATCTTCCACGAAATTGGCGTTTTGGGCCCGGGCTGTGAAGCCGAGGGTTCCAGCAGAGCCGCGCGGTGGTCGCGGCACGACGCTCGACTGCACCGGGCGCGGCAGCAATAGCAGCAACACAGCCGCCGCGGCCATCGAGGCGAATAAGGTGAGGGTGACGACAAAGATGCAATATCCCGGGAGCCGAGAATGAATCGATGGCTGCGCCCTTTGAACCGGCGCGCTCCTGCTGAGCCCGCTCACTGGCTTCAGGTCAACCGAGCCATGATCGAGGCGACACCGGGAAGGCCCCATAGATCAAAGGAGTCAACCAAGCGACAGGGACCAGCGGCGAGCGCCCACACTCTGCACGAACATGGGAGCGAAAAGGGAAACGCTGCTTTCTTCCCGCGCGAACGGCCAACCTCTATGCGCACTCACCTGTCCGCCACCTCTCTGGGCCGGCTTCATTCAGCCCGCTGTACGACGCTATGGATGCGTCCCATACACACTGCACTTAGCCCCCATCCATTTTCACCTGCGCTGTTTTTAGCATGGCCATAAGGAGTAAAAATGTCCTCATTTCACTGGAGAGAATTGTGAGAATAAGCGAATGCATTAGTTGCGCCGAGAGAGGGTGCCGTTGCCGTCAGACATTCGCGTTCACTGACTTCTGCCGTCGCCTTGAGAGGGGCCCAGTCAGCGAACGATCGAGAGTGGGGAGCGAGCGGACGGGAGAGTGGGGCGTCAGAATTCTCGGCTCGACGTTGGCGTTTTCAGCGTCGTCTTGAGCACACATTATCGGATGTACTTGAGTCGCACCCAGCCAGCGAACAGTCGAGAATGAGGCGCGAGCGGACAGGAAAGTGGGATACAGGAAGGAGAGAGAGCAAACGGCGAGAGAAGGAGCTGTGAAGCACTGCTACTACCTTCTCCCGCACTCTCTCGCACAACATTCTCCGGTTGCTAGGGGACAGGTTAAGCGCGCGCGCCCGCAGCTGCTGCTATGGGTGAGGTTGGTGAATGGATCACGATGAACGCTTGACATAGCCTGACTATGAAATGCCTCCGCATTTAAGAAACGTCAACTCCCGCTAAATGGATCCACGTGTAGATACGAAGCAGCGGGTGCTAACGCCTGCAGTGGCAGCGACGTTGACGCTGGTGCTCATCACGGCGTTGCGCAGGAGAGAAATCTGGGGAGGCGCGAAGCATGCAGTGACGGACCGGAGTTTCCTTGTGGAACATCCCAATCACTGATAATGGGCAGTGAGAGACCGAAGACGTCGATTGGACGTATAAACCCGCAGTCCTCTTTTAGTTAACCCGCAAGCTGCGAATTTTGGGCGTTCAACAGCGCCCGTGAGAAATCACCCACCGGAACTACCATGAAGGTCAACATGCCGTGCCTATATACTTGGGGTGTATATCGATAGATAGATAGATAGATAGATAGATAGATAGATAGATAGATAGATAGATAGATAGATAGATAGATAGATAGATAGATAGATAGATAGATAGATAGATAGGCAGGCTCAAGTCGTCAAACGTTGCAAAGAAATATGCTTCGAAATTAATTATGTGAAAAGAAAGAAATGGAGGGCCTGCTCGCACATGTATACGACACACCAAAAATATGCAACCACTCACTGACGTCAGTGTTCTCTACTAACTGCAGTAGAAGATAGAGAACTTTCTACACCCACTGCGGAAGTAGGCATATTCCAAGGTTTCTTTTTTCTTTTATAATTTGTTGTTTTTCTAGCTTGCTTTGCGTCGTATGTGAATAGATACGCTATAGGCGTCGTACTGCGAATGAGTGTTTGTTTCTTCAGACCCCTCGGCACTGCGCATTGTCGTGTAGGCCGTTCCAAGATGAAGAGAACGTGCTTTCATAAATTTCATCCTATATGAAAGCCATAAGTGTCACAGCAACGATTGTAACATCAGTGATCCCTGGAATGATAAGCACTTCAGTCGTAACATTATATTTAGGTTACTCAGATGGCAGTCAGGTTCGCTGGGAAAGCTCCAGCAAGCTCGCTCTCTGCGCCAGCAAGACAACAAAGCTTTCGAGAAGTAGTCTAACTAGAGCGCAATCCGCTCGACGACTGCAGCACAAATTTAAATGAAACACAATTAGGAAGAACACGCGTGTGGGAAGAATAATTACGCGCCAGCACAATCCCATCAGTGAATTTCAGCATTCATCGAATGTTCAAATTATTACATCGAGCATCCGAGCTTCAGCTCTACCTATAGACCACTCCGCTGTGCTTGTCTGTCCATGCTGATTGCGGTCATTGCGGCAGCGATGAAACTATAGAGCACGTTCTCTGTCACTGCCATCGTTATAGCGTGCAAAGACGGCAACTAGCTGCTGCGTTAGCTCGCCTTGACGACAGACCTTTGTCTGAACAATCAGTGCTTGAAAGGCGATATGATTTGTGTGCTCACAGAAAATCAGTGAAGGCCTTACTGAACTTTTTGCGTGGCAGTGGCCTCTTGTATAGACTATAGCACCCCAGTTCTTTTTTTTTTCACGCGTCTATTTCCCTCTTCGTTTTCTTTCCCGTATTTCTTCCCCCTTCCCCTAGTGCAGGGTCGCAAACCGTATGCTCCATTTTCTGGTTAACTTCCCTGCCTTTCCTTCATTTTATTCTCTCTCTCTTGTCTGTCCATTTTTCTACTTCGTGTTTCTGCCCGTTTTTTGCGCCGTACACTTATGGACCCCTCAGCTTCACAGCGTTTTACCGTGGGTAAAGATAATCTTACCGGGCCACGTTTATCTTTTGATTGATATGTTGGGTTTAACGTCCAAACCCCACCGTATGAATATGAGAAACGCTGTAGCGGAGAGCTCCGAAAAGTTTCACCACATGGGGTTCTTTATCCGTCAACCACATCTGAGCACACGGGCGTACAGCATTTTCGCCTCCATCGAAAATGCACCCGCCACAGCAGGTGTTTGATCCCGCGACCGGCGGGTCAGCAGCCGATTACCTTAGCCACTAGACCACCGCGGCGGGGCACGTTTCCCTTCTGTAACCATCTTCAGTTGAGCTCTTTGTATCTACAGGTTATAACTTCAGATTTCCGACTCATTTGAGTAATGGTCGCAGGTTTCTTCGCTTGCCGTTTTTTTTTATCATGGCTCCTTCTTTGTTTTAAGAATTAAATACTCTATAGGCACAATAATATACTGTTGTTAGGAAAGCCCGTAACAACATTGTGAGGCTAATTACACACACACTAAACACATTTCAAGCCTAATAAGACTGTCAAAAATATATGTACTATGCATTGCGTGATTTCTCGAAACTCAAATCGCATGCGCTTGCGAAAATGCGCAGCGATTCCACGTCCCGTCTTTTTTCAATTACTGTAGGACCACCGATGCAGCTACCAGCTTTAGATGCGAAAGTATTTAGGAATTATTCAATGCCCACGAGCTATTAAACATTGGTAAATGAATTACTACGTGAGAATGTTCATTCTTTAAATAATAATAATAATGATGGTGTAAGCGAAACTGAGTCCAGTGAAGCAGTTCACACGCACTTCGCGTCTGTGGCTTACCGTCCATATTGTAGCACACTTTACTTATTTTTATAGCGTTGCAACTTTATTCTCGGTAACTTTCGATTACCTTATCGTTTCTGTACGACTATCGTTCAACTAGACACACCGAATGTTTTGCCGTTACTTTTCTTACAGTTTTGCTGAGCTTCACAATCATTTGCTGAATTATTCGAATGTGGAAAAGCCTACTAAAAATAGGGAAAAAAGCTGACGTACCTGCGTCAAACAAGCCATATGCGGCATGAATGAAAGAATGAGTGAACGCTTTCCGTTCCCTGATTTCGATATATTCTCAATAACTTCTAAAGGAAAATCGATAAGCGCTGAACTGTTGAGTGCCTTTCACGATAAAGTGACCTAGATTTGAGAAAGGGCGAGCGCATGTGGAGGTATTTGCTAATGCCATATTACTATACGCCCTTGATAGCGTCACTCCTCCTCGACACACCGGCATTGATTATCCCCTTCGCCGATGTTACTGGATGAGACGGCTTTAATCATAGAGGTGTTGATACTTTAAAGCGGATAAAGGAACTGCTTCAGAAAGCAATTTGAGTCGACAAACGTTCAGCGTGAGAACAACAAGGAAAGCGGAAACAGAGAGCCAAAAAAGAAGCCTGACGTGGAGTCATTATGAAGGTGTTCGGAACAGGCGGGCGAGAATACCAATCGCGGGCGCTTGCACTTCGTTTCAACCGGAGCGGCATCGCTCTCCCGAGGACATCGGCTCGCCCCGCGGGAGTACGCTTCAACATAGGGCGCAACTTTGTCGATGCGCAGAACAAGCGTTAGTGCATCGATTCGGAACAAGCTCCGCCAATGTATGAGAAGCGCCAAAAAAATATACAGCGAGGATATCCAGGACGATGTATACACATACGTGAAGGGGGTTCGCCGGGCTGCTAGCGAAGAGACACGGCTCTTTCTCTAAATGACCCGGCGCATATGCGAGCCCGCCGATGCGAGTGAGGGAAGGCCTCTGCAACCCCCGTGCGGCACTCGCTCGTGCCATCATAAAGAAACGGAGAAGCGCCGCGCACTCTTCAACACCATGCAGCGTGAATTCAATAAGTGCTCTCGCACACGAGCTCCGGGAGACGAAATCCGCTCTCAATCGGGCCTATCCACTCTAGCGCCTTTTCTCGAAAAAATCCTACCTTTCTCGTGCCGTGCGCATAGGCGTCTCCTCTCCTTGGCGCCCTTCTGTTCTGCATGATTTCTTTATCGCCGTCTTCGAAGGAAAGGCGGGCATGTCCTCCCATTCCCCCGACGGTACCGCGGCGCGGTGCCATTACCCGGGATAAGCCTTCCGGTCCTTGGGGATTACAGAGCACAGGACCTAGAAAGAAGGGGAACGCCGGGAGTGTAGGAGAAGAACAAAGAAAAGAGAGAAAAAAGGCAGTGGTCGTGAGTACCTCGAGACAAAGAAATAATAAACAGTGGTATCTTTACCGCCGCAGGCCTAAGTCTGATGTTGCCGAGATTTCGCGGTGACTCTGCGTGGGCCCCTGCGGGACTTGCATTCCCTGCACTTGTAGGTGGACTGTACGTACATGTCCATGGCGTTCCATATCCCTTCGGTGCGAGACAGGAGAAAATAATGCGGGACAATGAACCAGCGTGGTGGATTCTAGAAGCTTTATCTCAGGATCACCTGTATTTCGTCCCATGATTGAGGTACGAACAAATACTCGGAGCTTCCGCGTCATTACTGGAACTTATTCGAACCAATGCTTCCTCTACTGTAGACGCCTTCGAATCGGCAGCGTCATTTCCGCTGCACTGTCAGAGGCTTTTCTAGAAGACTTGCAGCCTGTTTCCTAGCCTTTCGAATAGGAAATGAATTTCTGGTCGGTGTGAAGTCAGTTACTGAATGGCCCGGCGCGTTGGGTCTTCTACGGTATTTTTTTTCGCTTTTCTAGCCGTTAAAGCAGCCTGTATTCTTGTTCAACCAACTCTTGCGTACTTACAAAATTAAAAAAAAACATGGTTTTGTTGACATTTGACACAGGGTCTGAAAAAATGATTCAGGTGTTGTTATGCGATTCCCACATGTATTTTAAACGAATTCTCAAAACTTTTGTATAAGTACCAAATTGCAGTACATCTGAAGGAGGGGGGGGGGGGGGGGAGTAGCGATGCTGTGCATTATTTGTGAGTCTCTAGGTTTTTGTAACGCAAGACCAACAAGCAGAATTTTTTTTTCTATTTTAACGTTCAATGACAAAGGATTTACGGGCGTGCGGACTTCGATAACCGTTCGAAAAACATAGATTTTCACATCGTATGAACAAAGCCACTGGAAAGGGTATTCTAAAGTGCACAGAGGCTTCAGGTAAGCCCAGTCACGTCCACCGTCTTTTTTCTCTTTTTTTAGAGACGATAGTTTTTCTTGGGGACCTTCAACACAAAAATTTCGGTCTATCTCTACATTTGCCTGTTTGTATACTCTTACGAGTTCCAGGTACTTTCAGCGGCACCAACCAATGCCCCAAACGGCCGACCCCATCCACAGCACCCACCAATGTTGCTCAAGATGCAGCATTCATACTTGTGCGATTGTCAAACAAAAAGCAATTATTGAGCATGTCTGAAGCACCATAACAACACGTATATATTCTGCCTGTGCGTCCTTTACTAGAAAAAATCCCGGCTGCGGCGGCTGCATTTCCGATGGAGGCGGAAATGTTGTATGCCCATGTACTCAGATTTGGGTGCACGTTAAAGAACCCCAGGTGGTCTAAATTTCCGGAGCCCTCCACTACGGCGTCTCTCATAATCATATAGTGGTTTTGGGACGTTAAACCCCACATATCAATCAATCAATCCTTTACTAGAAAAATCACACATAAGTAATTCTAAGGATCGTAGCGTTTATCATGCTGCCCTGACCATGCAACGCTTGCACGAAAATGCGAGTGTTTCCAGCGCTTTGCTAAGACGACACGGTGGTGGCACCTACCCGTCGCCTTACGTTCTACACTTTACCACCTTTGAGACTGGCGCACATGCCCATTTCACAGCCACACGCTTCGTTTTCTAAGATAACTGCCAGATAGCGCTCATGTCTCACGCGTGACGTGACTTGATGTGCTCGTTCGCTTCCGCTGCACGCTGGAGGCTTTTTAACGCAGCGCCTCCAGAATACCATTCACCAATCGTTTTGCGCAGAACACTGAATGAATGTTTTGTTCGCTCTCTCTACTCGCAAGACTATCGTCTTTCGACGACATTTGCAGATTAACATGCAGATACGGGGCCATTTTTTTACGTTGCGACAGTGAAGCCACAGCTGCTGTATACTGTGCAACTTGGTCATGTTTGCCACATGGCACTCTCTCTGCCAAATCAATTATATGATCATAGTTATGATGCGAACTCATAAAAAATAACGCAATGCACAGAGTGAAACATGATACCGGTACTTTAAGGCGCTAATGTGAGGACATCGTGGCTTACTGTAAACACGTCTAAGCAACCACAGGTCGAAGACACCTCATTTGGTAACGGCCCATTAAGGGGGGTATCATAGTCGATTCTATAATGCTCGCGATCCAGAATGCTATACCATATCTTTTCATAACTTTCGGTCATGACGTTAGCATACCACTAAAAGGACAGCAAAAGCTTCAGCTCTCTAAAAGGTGACAGTACTTGCAAATATGATGCAGTATTTGCATCATTATTATGAATAACCGCACACGAAGTTTCTCATTATATATGTTTATTAAACGCGAAGCATTTCTTTCCGTACTGCAAGCACATTTGCTATCTATCTATCTATCTATCTATCTATCTATCTATCTATCTATCTATCTATCTATCTATCTATCTATGTGCTTATGTCTGGGTGCTCTCGTGATCGTCCCTTTAACTACTTTGCGTGAACCAAAATCAGTGTGGGGGAGAGGGGGGGGGGTAATTTCGTTTGACGAATATGACGTGCTTTTCAAAAAAAAAAAATGCCAGGCCTGCGCGGAAGGCGCAGCACAGTCAGCAAAAGCTAGAAGTGCGGCCTTTCAGAGCCTTCTCTAAACACTCATTGGATAACCACTGCAAGCTCATTTGCTTGATACCCACTACGGCATTAATATTTTAAAAATACGTAGTAGACTGGCATTCGACATGCTAGTTTTTTTGTCATTCTTCTTAGAAGCGTGGTATCCACCAAACACTTGCAAGAAATTTCGTGCATTGTTCATGCAGTGGCTGACGACGATGAGGAAACAAGGCTGAAGTGGGTATGTACCACAGTAAATAGGTTATCAAAAGCAAGCTTTTTTAATGGGTTGGAGCATCAGACGACCCACTCGTTACGCTATTCGAATTATGTGATGACTGGTTCTTCTTTCGCTGTTTTTAAAACGCTTTATCAGTCGTATTAACACGATTGCTTTCCCGGCATCAATTCTGCCAAGTTTGCAACAAGCCTGAAGCATCGGCGTGGCTGAGAAAAGAGTCTGACTGATAATACTCCTTATCACCTGTTTATGTTGCAGGGACTTTATTCACTATGGAAAAGTCGCATAAATGAGAGACACACTGAGCCACCACGGTCGACGAGATTTGTCTTCCGAGAAGCGGCTGCTCAAGTGTGCAGTGTTGTTGAGACTTTTGACCCCATTCTGGAGTGGCTTCCCGTTCTTAACGCTTGTGGGTGTTTGCCTGACTTCTGAGGAAGTATGTTGTGTGTACCTTACTGGTGATAATTTCATTCACAAAAGAAACCAAATCGGCGTGGCTCAGTGGTATAATACTGGGGCTGGCACTCAGCGGATCCTGGGTCGAGCCCCTCTGTGTGATTTCTACTAGTTTTTTTTTTCTAATTTCGTGCATTGTGCTTACGGACACCGGCGGCAGCGGTGGACAACTACGGCAGCACGTAACCGGTCTCATAACAGCTTTCGCTGTTATGACCTTATAACAGCTTTCGCTGTAAAAGAGAATGTCGAAATCTCGTCACGTAAGTGGTCGTCAAGCACTTGACGCCAGACAGTGGCACATACGCGCGGGCGGGTACCCAGCAACGCCGAGAACAGACATGGGAAGTTCACTCATTTAGGAAAGCACACATGTAGGAATGTTTTGACGAATGCATAGACTAAATATCAGGGTCCCTGTAGGAACCAAACCCCACTATTCTGTGTCGCAATCAAGAGTTCTACCACAGAGCCACGCCAGGTCTCGCAGTACTTTTCAAATGAACCCTAATGTTCGTGAAGTGTCCTTTGTAGTGGAAGCGCTGGCTATCCAACTTGATAGACATTACTTATGTGCTCCTACGATACAGCCGTAATGTCGTGTGGACGTCGATATGGTAGTTAGGTGTTATGCGCTGAACTATATGTAGCAGCGTCCAGGGCTTTCATTCTTGCAAGCACCAGCGCTTCATATCAGCTTATCGCTTCTGGTGTTGAAAAACTGATGTTGCTGTTGGCACCGTTGCGCAAGTGTAACAACTGGTTAGACAAACTTCTGCAACTCTTCAAAATATGTATGCGCGTGCAATACTTCTACATACATATAACGTAATTTCATAGCGTGTCACTCAATAAAAAATTATAACCTGGTCAACTGCGCATGGCGACTTCGATTGACGTCGAATGCCAAGGTACGCGGGATCATTTTTTTTTAATTTAGGAGACTACAATGCGAAGGTAGGCGACCATAGAAGTCTTTCGATGAAGTAGATCACGTAACATTTTTTCCATTTTTTAAAGATTTATTGCTTATGATCGTATTTTTCATTATTAGTCGCTTGTCATGCGTCTGCTCTGCCTATCAATATAATCTAGTTCCATAGTTTTACCTCGAATATTTGGTATATCAAAATTTGTTTTATATCTACACAGTATTGTCACATTGTCATATATGTTTCTACTTCTATATACGCCATACCCCACCCCCTTTTCACTAAGCTTGTGATTGAATGAATGAATTACTTATTTCGTTGCTTTTTCACTTTTTACACGTGATAAAACAAGTACCTTTTGCCTTGATACCTGAGGCACACTTGTTATTTTGTTCTGATTTTCTCTTTTGTTCTTTTTCTCATTCTGGTACTCACAGTAGTTTTCACGAGAAATCGGTTGTTTTTTTAAGAACAAAAACAACGAGAGCTTACGCTGAGGAGGCCGTTCATCAGTTCCGGTGTAGCTCTCTGTTGCCGGAGGTGAACAAATAGCCATCATCGGGCACAATTTTTTCGTTCCACTTAACATCGGCGACAGAACCTCTTTTTCTCTGTGCACTCTGAAGCAGCCGAAATAAAGCTAACGGTACCGGCTCCGCGAATTGCACCGAGCTCAAGTGAAAACAAACTTTCTGCGAAATTGCAGACACCGTTTGAGCAGGAACCAACTAAAATGAAAATAAAGAGAAAAAGCGATCGCGGCGCGGCCAGCGAGATGCGCCCGCCGGCAAGGAAGCAATCACGCGATGCTTAAAGAGTGTTGATGTTTCATTGCAGTCCTGTTTCAAACTTTCTAGTCGATATATATATATATATATATATATATATATATATATATATATATATATATATATAAATATATATATATATATATATATATATATATATATATATATATATATATATATATATATATTTAATAATCAGGAACCTCTTTTGGTGAAGGAAAGAACGCGGCGTACTCCGACCACTTTTGCTCCCATCCTTCTCTTCAATAAAAATGGGAAGCCGTAAATAGTGCTACCGGTAAGAGTAATGCCAGCAAGTTGAAGCAGGGTGCTAGAATCCTGAGTACATCCGTGATGCTGCAAAAAATAGGCGGGAATGGCGGCTCAGGTTGCGTAAATAGCCAGACTCGCAGTTTATTTACATAGACGTGAGTCCACGCACCGAGACGAACTTAAACTGTGACGGCTCACCCCGGTGATAGGCTTTCCTTTTTTAAACGTCTGTGTAAATACATTGGCCGCCATCACTTCATCTAGATTTTTCATTTTTCGACGTGATGAATTCTTGTGACATAATTGATGATTTGTTGGGTTTAACGTCGCAAAGCCACGATATGATTATGAGAGACGCCGTAGTGGAGGGCTCCAGAAACTCTGATCACCTGGGGTTCTTTAACGTGCTCACAAATCTGAGCATACGGGCCCACAACATTTCCGCCTCCATCGGCCATGCAGCCGCCGCATCCGGAATTCGAGCCCGCGACCTGTGGGTCAGCAGCCGAGTACCTTAGCCACTAGACGACCATGGCGGGGCACTTGTAACATTGTTGTGCCTACGCATGGTTTATGTAACATGTGTGTAACTGTATAAAAACAAAAGGATTCCAAAAAAATTGCTGGAGGTTAAGTGCTCTGTGTCCTATCTTCTGTCCCCTCTTGGAAGTTTCACTAATTTGCACTTAGAAATATGCAAATGTGACCGCTTTTAGATGATAACCATTAAAATGAGTACTACTGTGTCGACGAGCTCCACGTGGTCAATTTAAGTACACAATATTGGTAACCACAAAAAGTATGGGTCAATGACACCTAGTGCCCAACCATCTGGGGCACACATTCGGCCTAGAGAACCTCCTGTATACTTACTTGCGCATATCGCTACATGAATGTAACTTGCCAATTAAAATGATCACACGGTGTACTGCATTTTGAAAAATAACTTTGTGGAAGCATGTACAAGCTAGAGTTTGTGTTCGAAAAGAAGCACCAGCTTGGCAAACTTGCATAATTCAGATACACTAGTAGTTAGGCTTTTTCAAGTTTCAAAAGTTTCATGAATATCATGAAGAATTGTCATTCTTACCTCGCCAACATAAAATGCATTTGGTTATTCTTCGAGAGCAAGCTGAGCACCATCGAAAGTGCCGCTTTAATAAAAGGGGATACAGTACATTTTCCCAGGATTTCTAGACATAAAACTTGGATTCACCTTACTACCCCGAAATAACGATTTCATATACCCGCAGATTACGCGTTGTCCAGAAGTTTTATCATGCTTCTTTTGAAGTTTTGGGCATCCTGCCCGTTCATCGCTTACCAAGCCGCAAGAACCAACAAACAGTGATGTACCCTCCACCAGCATCTGTCTGCACAGGCCATGCATGACTCTGATCCATGCCCATCAATTCAAGGCTGCTATCGGACCCTTCCTTCGGTTGGTGGCATTAACCATTCTTAATTATCACCACTCCCAGCCTTTTTTAACCCTCTGCAGAACAAATGTCTCTCTTTGAGGTATCGGAAATAAATAAATGAATGAATAAATAAATAAGCAAGGTGTATATGATTAACTTGAATAAGCTCCCAGTGCAGAAAACCTGGCATCAATAATTTTCTGCTTTTTTTCCACTGCGGAATAGCTGCTGTCGATGCGTTGTATTTTTTTTTTGGGGGGGGGGGGGTAAACGTAACCACGCTCTACAGCATGACTGTACCATGGACGACTTCCACAGAGAACATTCATTCAATAGCCACCAATTCAGAAAGGGTCATATGCAGAAAAAGAAGCGTGCGGGGCAATATTACTTCCAGCTATACGTATAGCTCACTATTATATATAGACCTATGACCCTTCTACAGCTACACCATGCGCAAATGAAGTGGGAGTCGCGCCAGAGAGAGTCAGCACTCTTGACACTGTCGTTCAGCTACACACAACCACCGCGGTATCAAATGAGACCGTCTCACATTTAGTGAACTTTCACGTCAAAGTTTCTGTGGTGAGCGCTAGCACGAGGACACGGTGACATGCCTTCGTCAGGCTGCGCACACGTGTTGCAAAAAAAAAAAAAACGGAGGAGGGGGCAGCCTCCGCACTTATTTTGGTCTATTAGCGGCACCTAACATCACGAAGTCGATCACTAATTGGTCCACGCTCCCCGCTTGCGTTCGCCGGCTGGCAAAATCAAGACAGGCTTTATCGGTTTTGGATAGCTACGAACAGTAAGGTGTAGCGCTGCACTTGAACACCTCGGGTTTGGTTCTACATAAACGTGAGTGCGACGTGTTTACGTGGCGCAGCCCGCCATGCACTAGCTTATGGGCGGAAGTCACAGGGCGCCGGCAGATATCCGGGGTACGTGTCAACGTCACCTCCACGGGATGAGCACCGAGCGGAGTGGCCCTTCGGTGGCACGCAATATGAATATGGTGGTTGGCGCTAATTAATGTCTGATTAAACTTTAAGTAATGTTATCCTGAAATTTACTGCTGAGACTTGGATAGACTAACAGCTTTTGAACTTCAATTTATACTCTGAACACTCTGTTAAGTGAACTCCGATGGACCCCACAAAATAGTTCACTGAAATCAATATTTACCGTAATATGCAACAGCATTGGGCCTATGAGATAATAATTTAAAAGCGTGCAATGAAATTTATGTTGAAAAGAATTGTGTAATTTTCAATTGTAGTGGCACTCTTAACGCACAATAATAGAAAACTGTCCAGAAAATCTACGTTTCTATGTACTACCTCTGGCCCAGCTAGTTGCTGTGACACGAAGTCTTGCAACTTCAGAATATATTCTATTATGCCCAGACGCTGAGTGATTTTGAGTTTATTTCATGGAGACAACCTCTCCAATTTCATTGAGCTTATTCAAAAGTTGGCGAATCACTTAGAAACTACGCTGTTGGCGCCCGTAACGAAGATGGTCGAACAATACTGCACCGACAAAAAAAAGGGGGAACTGACGCGCACGCAGCCGGTTTTCTTCTCCTGCACGGGAGATCTAGCACTCTCGCAAGCGCCTCATTTAAAAACGTTGCTGCACGAAACCAATGAATGGCCAATCTTGATACGGTGCGCAAAGGATACGCTAGTGCTGAATACCGCAAAGTTTTTAAAATGTGCCTGGGTCCACGGATGATTTTATTCAAATTAAATATTAACTACTCTGAAAGTTAGTCAGTTAAAGTTTTTATGCCTTGAATGCATAGGAAGATCACCGGGGATTTTCTAGAATTTCGTTGTGAAATATTCGCGAAATCAACGTTCATACAAGTGAGACTTTTTGTACTCCATAATGTGCGTACGCTATACATGTGTGACGTCCCCGCAAACACGGACTGAACCCCGCTTTTTTCAAGATGTTTACGCTCGTTTCTTAAACCCACGCATAAAAAAAAGGGAAAAAAAACCTTCGGTGTAATTAATCGGCATTCCGGAGTGAAGTACCTGGAAGGATTATTTCTACTGTTCTAGTGTCCCCCCCCCCCCCCCCGCGCAAACACGAGGACCGGGCGGCGCCTTGTCTTCTACAGACAGTGTGACTGTACCGTGGAGGTAATCCGCGCGCACCCTTCAGATTTGTGGCATGGGGGAGCAGCAGAGCAACTTTTGTTGGTTCGAGGAATGCGACTCTGCCACAGCGCCTGTGCTGGGTCCGGTCTAACTTTCTGTCAGCCTCCGTGGCTCCAGGGCTCATTACTGCGTTCTGCGCGGATGGCCACCCGCGGCGTTGAATGACGAAGAAGCGGCGGCTACGGAGAATTTCGCGGGAGACACCGAGCTGAATGGAGACGTCGAGACTCGTTCTGGACATCGGCTCATCAAGTACCAGAAACCGGGACAATCGGTTCGGCCGAAAAATTTTCGGCACAACACTGCAAACTCCGGACGTTGGCCATTACAGACGACGCACTTTGTCGGAAGCATCGGGACCACTGTTCGCCCGTAATTAAAGTGTCTTGGGACAGCTCGCCCATCTCTCTCTCTGAGGCTTGAGTTTGTACATTGTTACTTGCTCGGCTTTGTTTGGGAGAGGGTTTTCTACTGGTGAGGGTCACGGGAGCGGCCGTCGAAGACGACACACTCCGACTGACAAGAAAATATGCCGCGTCGATAGTGGCGATTGGTTTGGTGCCCCGGTAGGGCGGAGTCGGGTCCTACAAAAAGCGACTACGGGACGATACGAAGATGGTCAGAGATACGATGCGAAAAGAGTCAGAGATACGATGCGATGAGCTCGAGATGGTAGAGAGACGGAATGGAAAAGGAAGATAACGGTGCGAAGAGATAGCGATGAGAGGCGATGAGATGGTGACTGGGGCAAGGACGGTATACGATGAGGAATGAAAGTTAGGGATAGGAGGCGAGTGAATGGAGCGTTACAAAAGAGGGCTAAGATGGAAATCACTGAGAGGCACGACGTAGGCGTCGATGACGAAGACGATGAAGACGCTGACGAATTGGACAGATCAGACCTCGACGCCAAGAACCGACCTTGGGCCCCGACTCGAGCAGCCAACTCCGAGGCCCCGACTACATGGACATTCTGTGAGACGAACTTCACCTACCTTACTTAAACGAGCTTTGCGGGAAGGGATGTGGCATATTGAGACATTGCGCGGTTTTAATTATTAATGACTTTATCATTTGTGTCGTCGTGTGTTTACTATGTATTGAGGCACCCTTGTATTGTATTGTTACTTCGCTTATGTACCATGTTTCGCGTGTCGCGAGTATTTGCTGATGTGTAACGATTTCGTGTAACAGAGATGTCGTTCAAGGACAGTATGTGTGTACGCCATTTGCACTTGCTATTGAATTAAATGCGACCATGATTAAGAAAAGATTGTGACGTCTCTTACTTCCCGGTCCCAGCACGAATTTCTGTATGTTCAAAGTGACTGAGACACGTAGCCAAAAGGGAACCGAATAAAAAGGGGATTAAGTGGTCTTCTCTTTCTTTGGCAACCGGTGGCGTAGCGGGGGACGTCTCACATGCATATACGTTAAAGGTGGAGCACTGCTGTTGCTCTAATACCATGGGTACTGAGTGCAGCATTGCGGATGAACCCACTTTGCTTAGTCACTTCCGCCGCTAAATGTCCTACCCGTTGTCTGGACAGCAAAACACCTTCTCACCCTGTGTGAGCGCGTGGAATGCTCCTTCATTGGGACTGCTCAGCAGTGATAGTGGCCTTGCCGGCGACGAGAACGCAGCTGCAGCTTCCGTTTACACTTCGTATCACAGAAAAATTTTATTTTCAATATTTCCTCCCCTTCTGAAGACATCGCAGTCCTGAAAAAATTTTAATGAACAGATTACTTCCGCTTCACAGCATGACAATGGAATAATATATAAACAGGCAATCAAAAAACACATTATGTTCCGAGATAATTTTTTACCTTATGTTCTCGATGTGCCACGGGTGTACTTTTTTGCCTGCACATGCATGCTTCGTTTTTTGATTGCCTATTTATATATTCTTGCCTTTCTAATAAACAGTTTAGTTGTGAGAAAGCGCTTGTCCTTTCTTACTTTCTGTTCTTTCTTGCGCTTGAACTGACAGTTATACCATTCATATCCAACTAGTCCAACTTTCGATTCTGTTGCAATTTCTTCATGGTATTGCGAGGCGGCTGCGGCCAACGCCTCATCGATCACGTGGAATCCTGGCATGGCCGCAGGAAACAGCACAGTGGTTGATGCTGTCAAAGCGTTGACCTCAAGACAGAGTAGCACGATGGTGCGCGAAAGCTCGGCAGCACTTTTGGGCCACCCACATGTAGAACAGCTGGTGACGTCCGAAGAGTAGTCATTGATCAACGTACTCACTGCGGTGGCACCCTCGGCCGAGGGAGTTTACACAGCACCCCCAAGTGACTGAAATGACGTAGTAGTCTCGAGTGAAACGTTGTCGCTGTGGAAAGTATGAACTTCATTTCTGGGCAACGGTAGGCCATGCACTGTTTTATTGGGGCGGGGTCAAGCCGGCCCAGGAGCCATCGAGAAAGCCAGGGCGCCGTCCTCGAATGATGGCATAGGGGGTCCCAGCTGCAGAGGGCCGTCGGCGTCATAATCGCGGTGCCGTGAGCGGCATTCTTTGGAAGGCAAGCCCACGAAAGTGACGACTCACGGAAACGCACTTACGATTCATAGGTCGTAGACTGCGCCATTGTAGAAAAATTAGTCAAAGAGACAACGCCTTTCATGCAGGCCAGCTGTTCTTTATCTGCCTTGCCTTCCTCTCCTTTGCCCAGCTGCGCACGCACTAGAATTCACTACAATATATATATATATATATATATATATATATATATATATATATATATATATATATATATATATATATATATATATATATATATATATATATATATATATGAGAATAAAAGGAGTTTGACTCACAAGTGAAAAGATTTTTTACTTGACGTTTCGACCGTGGGCCCGGCCTTCGTCAGAATGAAACAAAACACAGCAATGGTAACCACTTATATGCCAGTTGGTCACATGGATTGTAGATAGGTACAATCAATACACGTGGAAAAAATGCGTTCAAAATGTATCAACATACTGTTCGTCAGTAACATACTCGCGTAACAAGAAGATTCAACAGCAATTGACAGCTCATGTGGTGACGAAAAAAACACCGATAACAGAAGATTAACACGTGAAAAACAGCACCTATACTGTTACGGACAATTTTCAAGGATATAATAATAAAAGGTGATCAATGCGCATGACATATTACTGGCGCAAGAACGTTAAGGTGCCGGGATTTTCGTTGAGACCGAAAGCAATGGTACTGAATTTGTGGATGAGATATGATTCCCGGACTTCTCTGTCACGATGGGAGCTAAAGCCTGACTCTAGAATTGTAGCTTTTATCTTGCTGAAGGAATGACCTGGAAGCGCAACGTGTTTCGATAACGGTAAGTTAGGAAGGGAAATCGCGTGTGCTTTATGATTATTAAAACGTAGACGAAAGCTGGTCTCGGTTTGTCCAATGTATTGCATACCACATACAGAGCACTCCAGAAGATAGATTACGTTCGATGTGTAACAGCAAAAGTTACCCTTTATTTTAAGACTGAAACCGGAGGCGGTACTCTGAGCTGAAAGTGATGTTGTCATATGTGCACAAATTTTGCAGCGTGATTTATTGCATGGATGGCAACCCGAATATTGCGGTTTAGTAACTTTAGAGGATGTGACTAAGTCGTGTAAATTTTTAGAGCGTCTGTAGATTACTTTAGGTGGAATCGGGAAGATTGTTCGGAGACGTTGGCTTTGCAAGAGGATATTATGATGCTTTTGAAGAATACAGTTTACTCTGGGAGCCGAAGCTGAATGAGTGAGGACCAGGTTGGTTAGGCGTGAGGTGGCAGTCTTTTTCGGTGCCTTTAATAAGGTCTTGCGTTCGACGAGGTCAGCCTTTTTGAAAGCGTCTTCTACGAGACGGACAGGATAATTCTGTTTAACTAAAGATTCCCTCAGGGAAGTGCAGTTCTGGTGATAATCAGACTCATGTGTACAAACGCGTTTGAAACGGAGTGCCTGACTGTATGGAATGCTGGTCTTCCAGTGCTTTAAATGACTACTGTGAAAATGAAGATATTGGTGCCTGTCTGTGGGCTTCTTGAAAAGCGTGGTGCTTAGTCTGCCGTTCCGCAAAAAAACAGTAATGTCAAGAAAATCTGCGCGCTTGTCCGAGAATGAATGGGAGAATGATATGGAACTGTGAACATTGTTGAACGCTGTTATAAATGAAAGTAATGCATGCTCCCCGTGTTCCCAAATCAGGAAGATGTCGTCAATGTACCTTTTATAAAAAAGTGGCGTTAATGTTTGACTACTCAAGACTACGCTAATAGACCAACATTCCACACAAGGACGGAATCGAAGCTGTTCGTCAGGAATACGAGCGTTCGGCCTCCGACCATTCTATAGATGGCGCAACATTAGCAACATTATTGAAATTAATTCTTCAATACAATAACTTTGAATTCAACGATGACCATTTCGTACAAGTGAACGGGACTTCCATGGGGACTAAAATTGGCCCCAATTACGCTAATATCTTCATGGGTGTGCTGGAGAAAGAATTCTTGAGTAGTCAAACATTAACGCCACTTTTTTATAAAAGGTACATTGACGACATCTTCCTGATTTGGGAACACGGGGAGCATGCATTACTTTCATTTATAACAGCGTTCAACAATGTTCACAGTTCCATATCATTCTCCCATTCATTCTCGGACAAGCGCGCAGATTTTCTTGACATTACTGTTTTTTTGCGGAACGGCAGACTAAGCACCACGCTTTTCAAGAAGCCCACAGACAGGCACCAATATCTTCATTTTCACAGTAGTCATTTAAAGCACTGGAAGACCAGCATTCCATACAGTCAGGCACTCCGTTTCAAACGCGTTTGTACACATGAGTCTGATTATCACCAGAACTGCACTTCCCTGAGGGAATCTTTAGTTAAACAGAATTATCCTGTCCGTCTCGTAGAAGACGCTTTCAAAAAGGCTGACCTCGTCGAACGCAAGACCTTATTAAAGGCACCGAAAAAGACTGCCACCTCACGCCTAACCAACCTGGTCCTCACTCATTCAGCTTCGGCTCCCAGAGTAAACTGTATTCTTCAAAAGCATCATAATATCCTCTTGCAAAGCCAACGTCTCCGAACAATCTTCCCGATTCCACCTAAAGTAATCTACAGACGCTCTAAAAATTTACACGACTTAGTCACATCCTCTAAAGTTACTAAACCGCAATATTCGGGTTGCCATCCATGCAATAAATCACGCTGCAAAATTTGTGCACATATGACAACATCACTTTCAGCTCAGAGTACCGCCTCCGGTTTCAGTCTTAAAATAAAGGGTAACTTTTGCTGTTACACATCGAACGTAATCTATCTTCTGGAGTGCTCTGTATGTGGTATGCAATACATTGGACAAACCGAGACCAGCTTTCGTCTACGTTTTAATAATCATAAAGCACACGCGATTTCCCTTCCTAACTTACCGTTATCGAAACACGTTGCGCTTCCAGGTCATTCCTTCAGCAAGATAAAAGCTACAATTCTAGAGTCAGGCTTTAGCTCCCATCGTGACAGAGAAGTCCGGGAATCATATCTCATCCACAAATTCAGTACCATTGCTTTCGGTCTCAACGAAAATCCCGGCACCTTAACGTTCTTGCGCCAGTAATATGTCATGCGCATTGATCACCTTTTATTATTATATCCTTGAAAATTGTCCGTAACAGTATAGGTGCTGTTTTTCACGTGTTAATCTTCTGTTATCGGTGTTTTTTTCGTCACCACATGAGCTGTCAATTGCTGTTGAATCTTCTTGTTACGCGAGTATGTTACTGACGAACAGTATGTTGATACATTTTGAACGCATTTTTTCCACGTGTATTGATTGTACCTATCTACAATCCATGTGACCAACTGGCATATAAGTGGTTACCATTGCTGTGTTTTGTTTCATTCTGACGAAGGCCGGGCCCACGGTCGAAACGTCAAGTAAAAAATCTTTTCACTTGTGAGTCAAACTCCTTTTATTCTCCTATTATTCCCGGATCCGGCGACAAACGCTCCTCCAATGTCTCTTACTCTGGATTCCGGTCGACCCACAGTGAAAAGAATATCATGGATGTTTCCAAGATGCCAGGTTTCCACAATCGTGTTGGGTGATTCGCAGACCAAGTATTTGCATCAACATTTCGATCCCGTTGTTCCCGGCACACCTGCATTTGTTTCGTTGTGCGGTGCTCTCATTGATGACGTTCACAACTTGCTCGACTTCATCCCGGATACGGCACAGACTGTGATTATCCATGTCGGCACAAATGACCTTGCGTCCTCTTCAGGTCGCTTCGCCTTCAAAAAGTACTGCTCGCTACTAGAAGCGGTGATTGCACAGCACCCTAATGTCAGGCGCATTTACGTAAGCCTTATTCTTCCACGTTCCGAAAGTCGTCGAAGAAAGTTTAGGAATAGAGCATTCATTCGCCGTTGCAATCGAGAAGCATGTCACTTGAATTTTTTGCTACGCAACCATTGCCGATTCTCCCGACAAGTGTTCTTCATTGATCATGGGTTGGAATGGCTTCCCCCCAGCCGCACACTATGCATGGATGGATTACATCCAAGTTTTGAAGGAGTCGCTTTAATCGCCAGCCATATTCGCAGGCTGTGCGGTCCTTTTCCTAGAAGCACGCCCTCTTCATGGCGCGATTCCTCTTCGGTTGACGCTTTACCAAATGCCGATTTCACTTCCGAATTCCCTGCTCTACCTGCCGTGTCAAATGCGCACCCATCGCCAAGTCCTTTGCTGCGGCTTCCAGTCGACACCTTCGTGCCCGCCTCTACCCAGTCTTCCACCCTTCCTTCCACTACAGCGCCTGCGTCAATGACCTCTTCCAGACTTCCTTCCGGTTCTACTCTGAACTCTTCCCGTGTATCTGTTGGTACACCAACATTTGGGTCTCTTGGTGCACACCGTCAATCCTCTTCGCTTCCTGGCCCTTCTAGTTGTGCCCCTCCCGCGAGGACCAACAAGCGTCTTCGACGTCCTTCTGACTCTGGTTCTCCAAGCCCCCCACCTGTCCGACCTAACCTGACCTCCTCTCCACCTAGTGGCCATCGGGCCACCGCTTCTCCCCCAAGCGCTGCATCCTCTGGTTTTCTTGGCAACCCATTCGTTCAGTGCAGAAACTCTGATGCCACTACGTTACAGCCCGAATGACTACATGTTAGCAATGGTACGTATTCTGCCTCCAACAATACCTATTTTTTGCGCACCAGAAAGGTAGTTGAAAAAACGATACGATCAGAGTTGCATGTTTCCGCATTGAATGCTTACGTGTCAGAATCAGTGGTTCCTAAAGGTCTCATGATTGTGCATCATCCAGCCGTTAAATTGTCGCCCACTCACCAAGCAAAATGGGACGATGCACTAAAGAATGCGTCCTTGAATTTGACCCGTATCATCCTAAATCACTATGAACACTCAGCAAAATCTTTGTCGAACACTGTACGACAACTGCTTTCCCAATCAAGGTTATCATCAGAACAAGTAATACTTCTCGATGAGTATCGGCTTAAGAAACGAGATGAGATTGTCAAGATTAAGATGAGCAAACTTGCGCGTGATAATGTACCTATACCGGCCTCTCTGACGACTGTCGCGTCACGGGCTACGTCAAGAACTTCCTGTAGAACATCCGAGCATGATAACATAGTAAACCTTTCCAATCACTGTTTGTCAGATGACGAGAAGTCTGTATTATCACGTGGCCTCAATTTTTGCCCCGCTTCCGGTGGGTATAACGAATTTCAGTTCCTACAAGATTTAGACAACTTCGCCCGCAACATGAGGCTTCGAGAATTTTTCTATAATATGCCTACGTCGAGTAACTCTACTGCTCCTTTGTTTTCGAATAAGCGATGGACACCTCCAATTCAACGCGAGAAATGCCTAGATCTTTACATTGAAGCGGTCCAGCGAGATCTACTCGAAGCATATCAAAAACAACAACCATTTAAGAGCAACATTTCTATTAAGGAAAAGGAGGCAATAAAGAGCTTGGCTAACAATACCGACATTGTCATCAAGCAAGCAGACAAAGGAGGCGCCATTGTTCTTATGAATCGAGTTGACTATATTTCAGAGGCTTACAGACAGTTACGAAATGACACCTTCTACAGACGCTTGGAAATGGACCCCACTAACGATTTTAAAGGTGTCATCAAAAAAGAATTAGAACAACTCGTGGCAGATAAAAAGTTAACAGTCAAGGACCTATCTTTCTTGCTCCCGCTAAGTCCTTCAGCAGGAAGGTTTTATCTACTACCCAAAATTCATAAGACAGGCAACCCCGGCAGACCAATAGTTTCGGCTATCGGTTCCGTAACTGAGAAGATTTCCAGTTTTGTTGACACCCTCATTAGCCATATTCCGCAAACTTACCCGTCCTACATCAAAGACTCAGGCCAATTCTTGAGCGACATTGCCGATTTAATTATTCCTGAAGGATCCCTCTTGGTTACTCTGGATGTTTGTTCCCTATATACAAACATTCCACACAAGGACGGAATCGAAGCTGTTCGTCAGGAATACGAGCGTTCGGCCTCCGACCATTCTATAGATGGCGCAACATTAGCAACATTATTGAAATTAATTCTTCAATACAATAACTTTGAATTCAACGATGACCATTTCGTACAAGTGAACGGGACTTCCATGGGGACTAAAATTGGCCCCAATTACGCTAATATCTTCATGGGTGTGCTGGAGAAAGAATTCTTGAGTAGTCAAACATTAACGCCACTTTTTTATAAAAGGTACATTGACGACATCTTCCTGATTTGGGAACACGGGGAGCATGCATTACTTTCATTTATAACAGCGTTCAACAATGTTCACAGTTCCATATCATTCTCCCATTCATTCTCGGACAAGCGCGCAGATTTTCTTGACATTACTGTTTTTTTGCGGAACGGCAGACTAAGCACCACGCTTTTCAAGAAGCCCACAGACAGGCACCAATATCTTCATTTTCACAGTAGTCATTTAAAGCACTGGAAGACCAGCATTCCATACAGTCAGGCACTCCGTTTCAAACGCGTTTGTACACATGAGTCTGATTATCACCAGAACTGCACTTCCCTGAGGGAATCTTTAGTTAAACAGAATTATCCTGTCCGTCTCGTAGAAGACGCTTTCAAAAAGGCTGACCTCGTCGAACGCAAGACCTTATTAAAGGCACCGAAAAAGACTGCCACCTCACGCCTAACCAACCTGGTCCTCACTCATTCAGCTTCGGCTCCCAGAGTAAACTGTATTCTTCAAAAGCATCATAATATCCTCTTGCAAAGCCAACGTCTCCGAACAATCTTCCCGATTCCACCTAAAGTAATCTACAGACGCTCTAAAAATTTACACGACTTAGTCACATCCTCTAAAGTTACTAAACCGCAATATTCGGGTTGCCATCCATGCAATAAATCACGCTGCAAAATTTGTGCACATATGACAACATCACTTTCAGCTCAGAGTACCGCCTCCGGTTTCAGTCTTAAAATAAAGGGTAACTTTTGCTGTTACACATCGAACGTAATCTATCTTCTGGAGTGCTCTGTATGTGGTATGCAATACATTGGACAAACCGAGACCAGCTTTCGTCTACGTTTTAATAATCATAAAGCACACGCGATTTCCCTTCCTAACTTACCGTTATCGAAACACGTTGCGCTTCCAGGTCATTCCTTCAGCAAGATAAAAGCTACAATTCTAGAGTCAGGCTTTAGCTCCCATCGTGACAGAGAAGTCCGGGAATCATATCTCATCCACAAATTCAGTACCATTGCTTTCGGTCTCAACGAAAATCCCGGCACCTTAACGTTCTTGCGCCAGTAATATGTCATGCGCATTGATCACCTTTTATTATTATATCCTTGAAAATTGTCCGTAACAGTATAGGTGCTGTTTTTCACGTGTTAATCTTCTGTTATCGGTGTTTTTTTCGTCACCACATGAGCTGTCAATTGCTGTTGAATCTTCTTGTTACGCGAGTATGTTACTGACGAACAGTATGTTGATACATTTTGAACGCATTTTTTCCACGTGTATTGATTGTACCTATCTACAATCCATGTGACCAACTGGCATATAAGTGGTTACCATTGCTGTGTTTTGTTTCATTCTGACGAAGGCCGGGCCCACGGTCGAAACGTCAAGTAAAAAATCTTTTCACTTGTGAGTCAAACTCCTTTTATTCTCCTATTATTCCCGGATCCGGCGACAAACGCTCCTCCAATATATATATATATATATATATATGGGAAAGATGCACTGGTCTCGTTTTTCTGCGGAGCGAACATTGCCTCTCCGGCTGGGGTCGTCTGCGCGCGCGCTTATCTCGTCAGCAAACAAGGGAGAGGGGGGGTACCTATGGTTCCTGCGCTAGAGTGGCAACAGTCAGCGGGCGGCTCTTGCCTCCACAGCAAGCGGGCGCTTCTACGGGCTGCACTATTAACACGCAAAAAAAAATTGTGCCTGAGGTGTACCTGGAGTGACCGTCCACATTAAGATGAGCTCTACACGTAACAAACTGCCTCCAGCGGTGATAAACGACGTATAGCTCTTAGTATACCAGAAAGCGCTGCCTACGGGAGGCGCCTCTCATGAGCGCCGTCACTACGCAAGAGCCTTGTAGTGGTCATCTACTGTGGCCGCGCCACAGAAATAGTTGGTTTCTTAGCAAACGCATGTTTAGTACAGTTATTATTGCTCCTAAAAATGCTATCCTTGCATCATGAACGTTAGAAGATGTTGCTATCGCATTTATTGCTTCACCCGATTGGTGGAACTGTGACTTTTTTTTTCAACATAGCTGACATTACAGGAAAAGCCGGAGAGAATTGAAACATGCATTATAATGGCGTTCTGAACATCATGTCAAGACATTGTGAATTGTAATTTCTGACGCAGGCGCGGCAAAATCAGAGTTAAGGACGAACTTTTTTTTTCAGCGTCTAGAGCAGTGTCCGTTTAAATGACCATCGATCGAAAAAAAGCAATGCAGATACGATTGCCTTCGGGCTGCAACCTGATTTCGGTTATTCTTATTCCAATCTTTGCAAATGAAAGCTCGGAACAAACACAGAGTAGCAAACATGGAAGCGAGGAAGGTTTTAATATACGAGAGAGCCGATAGCTGCGCCAGATCTGCGGAGAGAGTGAGAGGTTAAGTGACGGCGAAGAGGATGAAAGTCGATTGCGATAAGAACAAGCGTAAGTGATAAAAAGAAATGAAACGGAAAGCAGTGGAGAACTCATAGGGCGCCTTTTAAATTACACTCGATAATTCGGTTATCTGTTAACGAGCACCGGCTCCAAGTAAGCGTCTTCTCTCTCGTGTGTGCTCATTTGTTGCTGCAGGGCTCGCGCAATCTTGCATTTGCAAGTGCCCCGGATGGCGCGACCCGCGTAATTTATGCGAATTCGTTCACAGGAAAAAAATCCAAACAGAAGTGCGCCTCAGCACTGAAGAGCATCAGGTCCCGTTCTTTTCTGCTGAACTGTGGAGGACACGTGCGAAAGCGAATTTTCGCACTCTGTCTGCTTTTTCTCTGATATTTACATGCCCCTCTTTTTTACTTTATTCATATAGATTTACCGCTATCACGTCTTGCGTGTATTAAATGAAAATCAACATGTATGCTGATAAGGTTTTTTTTTATTTCATTGTTGTAAACATCGGTCCAATATTCGCGAGAGTATTCATGGAGACATATAGCATCAAAGAAGATGTGAAGCTTAATTTTATCATCCTCACAGTTAATAGGTGAACAAGTACAAGATTATCCGCTGGAGCAATAAGGTTAAGAAAGTCTTGCTAACTTCATTTTAAGCTCGTGTAGTATTTACCGACCCTATAAAATCAGCAGTTGTCCCTGTATTGCGTATGCCTATAAGTATATAAATGACATCTGTGCAATACTTGAAGACATCTTACTAGCTTTAGTCGAACCTCTTTTAATATCATTGTTTTTTGTTTTTCATACGTTCAAAGATGTTGACCAAACGCGTGCCCTTATTTGTTTACATGAAATCACGGGCCCATCGCATCACTGCCACCCCTGAGCCTTATACGTTAGATTTAACTGGCTGACCTCCCTGTCCTTACTCCTCCTCCTCCTTAATGTGGACATGACTATGGTTTTATATAAGGGTTCATTTGCGTTTATGTCGAGATATATAGCAGTCCTTTCAGCTTTATATTGTTTTAAATCATTCGTTTATAAATCAAACATGAAGCGTTTCTATTCAAGATGATGACGCTTTTAAAAAAGAGCAAGAAATTCATGCTGAAACAACCTTAAAGTAGTTTGGAAGTAAACAACTTCCTTTCCATTTGAGTCAATATTCTGTGCATTTTACAAATCTCAAGAATGTACCAAGAATGAACATATCAGCAATAAGTTTTTTTTTTCTCATTAGTTTTCTCATCGTTGTTCTTTCTTGATGCATGTTATGCAACATTCTCATCCGTGCATATATATATATATATATATATATATATATATATATATATATATATATATATATATATATATATATAATTTTTATTTGGTCATTTTATTCGTCAGGGAGTCTGCGTCTCCATAATGCACGTGCACTTTCTGAACACCTACTACACCAGGCACACTTAATCATTCATTGCCCTCCGCTTTCTCGAACTTCCCGCAGAAAACTGAAGCCTATTTAGCCTATTTAGCTAGAGAAATCACTCTGCGAATCAAGCTGTCACACGTCACTACATGTACGGCGGCACAACTTGCGGCTTTGCGTAGCGCCCTAGAGTACATCAAATCTCAGAGACCGAGTAAGTGGGCTGTTTTCCGACTCGAAACCGGCCTTACAGAGCATGCAGTAAGTCCTTCGACGAGGTTGCCACGAACAGTTAACATACCAGGTTGTCAAACTTCTTCGCCACGTCACAGAAACAGGCCATTAGGTCAATTTTCAGTGGCTACCTGGTCATTGTGAGATCAGTGGCAATTATTCCACAGACAACGCGCTCGCACATCCCATCAAGAAGAGCACACCCTTTCAATTCCTTTGCCAAGGACAGACGCTGCAAAGCAACTTCCCCACCTGTCACGTAGTCTGTGTCTGCTGGAGAGGAACACCTCAAGCATAAGACATACGAGACTCTACCAAATAAACCCTCAACTGGAACTTGGACCTCCCTCCGGACTTCGTCAACGAGAAGCTTTGCTTCTTTGCCGCCTTTGGTTCTGGGTTGCCTTCACAAAAGCATATACAATCCTCATTGAATTGACGGACAATGCGGAATGCGACGTCTGCGGCACCGAAGAAGACATCGACCATCTGCTATGCCGTTGCCCTCGATTTGCCTCTGAAAGACAGAAGCTCTCTGACGCATTACGACAATTGGACGATTGGCCACTCTCTATGCAGATGCTACTGGAGCACCGTCCTCGTATTTCTTCGGCTCAAAAGGCAGTCAAAGCCATCTTGTGCTTTTTGAGGACTACAGGCCTATCTGAACACCTTTAACTTTTGTGTAGTGCCACCGCTGCATATGCGGCAGCACATTGACTGACAATCTTTTTTTTTGTCTCTTTCTCTTCTCTTTCCTGTCTCTCTCTCATATTTATACTCCCCCTTCCCATTCTCCCAGTGTAGGGTAGCAAACCAGGCATATGCCTGGTTAACCTCCCTGCCTTCTTTTTTATTGTTCTTGTCCTTTTATCTTTGTCACTATATTCAACTTGACTAAATGCGTGTAGGTTTTCTACGAACCATGTGAAAGAGTGTGCGCGTATATATATACTTTACGCGACCTGGCTATCGCTAATTTTGTAACTGTGCCAGATGTCGAGCCTGTTGGGACGCAAAAGTCGGCGATACGCCATACACTATCAAACTTTCGTCTGCATATATTTATAGCAGAGTGCGCTTGCCAAGAGTACTAGTATTGTCATTATTACTCTATGCCTATTGCATTACTTGCAGGGCTTGTAAGTGCAGCTTTTAAAAACCTATTATAGAATTGTCTTAAACTTCGTTTTGTTTATTTATAGTAGACGATACGCGCTAATGATAAAAGTAATGTAAATACGATTAAGCACAACATGAACAACTGGCTTGCAGCACTTGTAAATGAATAAAGCCTGTAAAAACAGCGGTGGTTTTAAAACCGGTCCTGTTATTTATTATGGCAGGAAGCGCACGCTCTAAATATGATCGATGCAACGCGAAAAGCCGCTTTACCTATTTTATAGCTTCCTCGCTATTCCCGCTACTACAGCATCTAACTTACCAGCAAGTTAGAACAAAGTAGGAAACTTGTTACTTGTGTTGTTAGACGTATAGTACGTAACATTGGTAATTTTATTGAACGCTTCCTTCAACGCTCTTAACGAAACTTAGATTGAAAGTTTGCGAACAAAAGTAAGTGAACCAATAACAAAGTGTCTAAATAGTCTATCTTTAAAGTAGAATATAACTGGGCATTTAATACACAAGTAGATATGAATGAAGCATGTCATATCATGACATTGCTATATTGTCACGGGGTGGTGACTTGATGAAGCAAGAAGACTCGATGTTCAGATGAAAACTGTTTATTTGACCGAACTTGTGGCCTGCAAAGAGAAAGTAAAATTACAGCAACACACTGGAACTGATAGCTACGAACATAATGTCACCCGCCCGTCGATCAATTGACAAACAATGACGTGCGTCGGCGTTTATACATTTGCCGTCGAATATTGCAGAGATCCTGGCGGCGATGTAAGTTCCAGAAAAATCAGTAATGTTCCTGTTGCGGGTGTAATCGCATCGGAAGGTTCTACGATTATCTCGATGGTTCTTTGGTCCATGAGCGTGGATGCGCAAGGCAGCACTTACACGTATAATGCGGCGATAAGGAAACTTGAGAAAAGAACGTGGCAATATAGTAAAAGGGTTAAATGAAAGGCATTATCAACTACATGAGGATAACAGTTCTTGCGACCATGAACAAGCTCGAATATAATGTGTTCAAGAGTATATAGAATAGTAGCGAGAACACGTGAGAACTTGCGAACACAAGGCATGTATTTGCATCAAAGAGAAATTACCTCACAATAAAATTAATTAGGACCAACAGAGAAGAGAGAGAAAGAGAGATAAAGATACAAGGAAAGGCAGGGAGGTTAACTAGACGCACATCCGGTTTGCTACCCTGCACCGGGGAAGGAATAAAGGGAAGAAAAAAGGTTGCAGCAACAGAGATTGATTTGATTGATTTGTGGGGTTTAACGTCCCAAAACCACCATATGATTATGAGAGACGCCGTAGTGGAGGGCTCCGGAAATTTTGACCACCTGGGGTTCTTTAACGTGCACCCAAATCTGAGCACACGGGCCTACAACATTTCCGCCTCCATCGGAAATGCAGCCGCCGCAGCCGGGATTTGATCCCGCGACCTGCGGGTCAGCAGCCGAGTACCTTAGCCACTAGACCACCACGGCGGGGCGCAGCAACAGAGAAGACGTCCGAAGAAAGTATAGGGGATATTATTCGTATATATTGAGATGTAAACACGAATAAAGTGCAGTGGACAAAAAAATAACTTGTTGCTGGCAGGGCCTGAATGTGCGACCTTCGAATAAGCGTCCGATGCTTTACCAGCCGAGCTATACAGAGGTGGTCGTACCCCCGTCCACACTCCCAAGTTAAAATGTCCAAATATACGTCACAAAGTGAACGTGTGAATGACCACCGCTGTAGATCATTGCTGCAGAGCGTCGCTGTAGAGTTGGTAGAGCATCGGACGCGTTATTTCAAGGTCACAGGCTCAGTCAATGTCAGCGGCAAGTTGATGCTGATGCTGACGACCTCGGATGAATAGTGCTCACCCACAGAGGAGAGTGGGCCAAGAACCGGGTGGCAGGATACTTAAATGAAACTAAAATAAAATTAAAGCCAATCTGAAAAACTAGTTTAGAAATGAAACTGCCAATAAACAAAAATTGTTGCTGAGGAAGCAGTCAAACCATCTCTTGTTCCGGACAGACATAGCTACGAATTATAAACTAAAGATGTGAAAAGTTAGGGTTCACTCTCACGCTAAAGTTTTAGCTGCATTGATGTAGTCAAACACAGCGGTGCCTATATCCCTGTGGCAGTAACCAAATGAAGTGCTGCCAAGTGATAAAAGTACTGGTACGTTAACTTGTATTCCTGACTTCTGTAATGGGGCTTCTAAATATCTTTTTTCTCCTATAAGAGTTACGGCGACAAAATAAAAAGAAATGTTCAATTGTTCAAATTTCATTGCAAAAATGCACAGCGGTGACGCGTTGAGTCGAGCTTTGTTGAGGCATTAACTTTGTTGTGGAACTGTACAGCGCAATCTGGTATAAGTCACTTCTAACTGGTGAAATACACACCACTGTTTATGGCAGTAATACCTTAAATGCTCGAAATCTTTAAATTTACCCAAAATACCTATTCCCCATTGCAAACACGCATTTCGGAATCTTAGCGCTGTCACGTAAGCCGTATCTGGCAAAACTGGGATGGTGGGCCCACTCGGGCATACTGCTGCTAAAGAGTCCGCCATTTGGTTCAAATATAATCTGCGGTGTCCTGGTACCTATAGCAAACGCAGTTTTTTTTACGTTTTTCAGTATTAAATGACGAACCGTATTCATCAGCTCTGCATTTGCTGCCGCAGAAAGTGCATTACATACTGATAACGAATCTGCAATGATCACTGCTGATGATTCGCTTGAGGGCAATTTGTGTAGGGCAAGAACAATAGCCAATAATTCTGCAATGAATACAGGGGTATAATCTGGGAGTCGAATAGAAAAGGACCAGTCAAAATAAGGAGAGAAGATGCCAACCCCAGCCTTTTCTTTTGACACAGATACATCAGTCTCAATGATATTGCTTATCTCCAGGTGCGCTAGATAATCTGCTAACTAGTCATTTAAGTACCTGTGTGCCAATAGTTTGGCGTTATGAGGAAATATATCATAAAATTGTATGCTAAGCATTAACTTTAAGTTCTATATTAGACCAATAAGTATACTTTTTACATTCAGTTGCTGTAGCATCACTTGTACAAATATGACTTGCGGGGTGTATAGTCACGACCATTGTGTTTCGAAGAATAAAGTTGGTTCTTGAATAAAAACGTAAAGTTAGCGTCTTTGGTGTGAACTGTATGTCTTTATGAATGCTTGCACAGTAAGAATTTTAAACCTATTTAGCAGAGAAGGTAGGCGAGCTTCCACATACAACACGTTGTTTGAAATAAAACTTTGGGAGACCCAGAAACAAACGCAACGCTTCTCTTTCCAGCAGTATTAAAGATACCATTTTATAAGCTGCACTGCCAGAAAACAATACACATCCTAATTCCATGATAGGCCACACATAGAGTTTATATAGCTTAAATGGCGCATCTCTTCTTAAACCGGCTTTACGGTTCACGAGCTTCTGTAGCCACCCCATGGCACGTGTTCCCTTGCAGTACACATCATCAATGTGGTTTCCCCAATTTAATGTATCATTATATACGATGCCAAAATTTTTATGGGAATTTGTCTACGGGATGAGCTCATTACTATACATTAACGAGATGTTGATAGGCAGGAGAAAAGAGAATGCAAGCGCACTTTTCTTTACGTTCAGCGTCATATGAATGTTTTTGAGCCATTCTTCTATCATATTGAGATAATTTTGTAGACTGCGGTGTAAGGATTTAAGATCGGTATTACTTGCAAAAAAAGCAATATTGTCTGCGTACACATATAACTGAATATCCTTAGTTGATGGAATGAAGCTTAAGAATACGTTAAATAAAGCTGGCAACAGGACAGCCCCCTATGGCACGCCATGAGTCTTTTTATATCTATTTCATGAGTACCTATCTTTAAAGCAGTAATATTTCCTCCCTCTTAAAAACTCCCAAACCAACACAGTGATGTAGTTGGGAAAGTGGTGATATTCTATCTGTTTTAATAAAATTGAATGCTCAATCCTATCGTACGCTTTAGCCAAATCTAAAGTAACTAATATACAGTATTGGCGCTGACGCCTAGCCAGTTGTATTTGGCTTTCTAAATCTATATGCGCACACAATATTGAGCAACCAGATCTAAAACAAATTTGACTGGGATTTAAGATTACGTTATTATCAATATATTTTATTACCCGGGTATTCAAAACTCTTTCGATTAGCTTAACCAGATTAGACCTGAGTGATATCGGCCTTACATTTTCTAAGGCAAATCCTGTTTCCTGTTTTTTAAGAAGTGGAGTTACTTTAGACAGTTTTCAATCCGCAAGTATCCAAGGTTTTGTCAAAGAAGAATTCACCAGGGGCCGAATTCACAAAGCTTTCTCTTGGCTACGCATTTTCTTAGCCAAGAATTCTCTTATCTGGAGTGATTACTATAGCACGTAGTATTTCTATAGTAATCTATTGCTATAGTAAGCTATTGCTTACTATTGCTGACAAGTTTTCTGATGACGATCGATGACCAAATCATTTCACCCACGCCTGCGCAGGATCAAAATGATGGCAAATCCATGTAAAATACGAAATTACGAGAAACGGATAATTCAAAAGCGCTGCAACAATGTAATCTCTAACAGGCGTGCGCATATGCCCGGGCCAACAAAATGTACTTGCCAGTAGACCGAGCTGTCTTGAAGGGAAGTGGCCATGCTGCCCTCAAGACATCGTCCGAACGCCTCATCTTGTTTGGAGGTTGGCCGTAGTAATCTGCTGGTACCGGAGTATTACCTCTAGATATTCATGAACTTGAGCCGAGAGACGTGCTAGTAATGGAACATTACCCGCAGGAAATGTTAAACTTCATGTAAAGACCTGCTGGTATTGGGACATTTCCCATAGATATTCAAGAACTTGGGAGGAGAGACCTGCTGGTAATGGAAGATTACCTGCAGGAATGGTCGAACTTCATGCAAGGTTGTGCTGGTACCGGCACGTTGCCCGTACAGTCCATCAAGATATCCGGCAGGTCCAGCAGACCTTCTCTGCTGGGATTTTTTATCGGGACGGGTACGAATTTACCTTATTCAGTACTTAAGAGGGCGAGCAGGACCCACGATTACCGATGAAACGACAAGGGTAGAAAGAAGTGTGTGCCGATAATATCAAGGTAGCCCGCAAAGCGTCTAGCATCGAGAGTATACGATGATAGTCAATGATTTGCTGAATCTAAGTTTCAGTTCCGCGAGCGTCTGCTACAGCGCTTACTGGATGCCGCGTACGTTGTAATAGGCGTTTTGGTGTGCTGTGCAAAGCCAACCACTCGCCTTTCATCAACGACTGTAGCTAAAGAAATTGCTCGAAGGCTATTGAGCAATTCATGCAGTATCTCGCCAAGTACAAGTAAACAACACTCCAGGTGCACTGCATCAATGAAAACACGCATAGATTGATGCATGCACTGTTTGAAAACGTGCCTCAAATGACTTCCCTTGTTTAACGTGACCAGTTACTTTACAATTTAATGAAGCTGCGCTGCTACTCAACTAACCCGGTGTAATCGAGCACAGTATAGTTGTGAACGTGAGGGTGTTTTGTACCTAGACGTAAAAGGTTGCCTTTCTTACAATATTCTCTTTACAAGACACAGGAGTGACTTTTGTGCCTGCGGACAAATTGTGCAAAAATATAGAACAGCAGTAATCAAATGAAATTGTGAGTGGAATTTCGCTGGTTTCACGCACCGCAGCATTTTTATAAAGCCGGAATGTGAGAACGTGCATACGCTTACGCTTTAATATTGACACGTGCGGTTCTTTTGGTTTACGAAGGAAGACGCTATCACTTTCTGTTAAGCGCAACGCAGGCCGCGTTTATCTTGTATGCCACTCTGGAACGCGTTACGACGCGTGTATAAAAAACTGACACGTGCGGTTCTTTTCGTTTGCGAAGGAAGACGCTATCACTTTCTGTTAAGCGCAACGCAGGCCGCGTTTAACTTGTATGCCACTTTGGAACGCGTTAGGACGCGTGTATAAAAAGCCGGCGCAGTGCGCCACTGGGGGTCTTTTTTTTTTTCCGTCGGCCGACGACTGTTCACGCCGCTGTTGCTGTGAGTTGTGTTTGGCCCAGTTTTGCTGGGCACAAGTTCGCCCAATAAACAGTTCGCCTGACACCGCCCTGACTCCTGCGTGCTTCCTCTCAAGTGCTGCGTGTATCACAACCTCGTGACATCTGGTGGAGGTGCTTCTCTGTGCATGTACCGTGACAGAAGAGCAGGTAACCATCCCGCCACTGTCGAGCGTCATCATTTCCGTCGGCACCAAAGCGTCTACCAACTTACAAGGTGTCATCGAAGGCGACCAGCACCTGCTCCTAAACCGTCAGATGTGCGTCGCAAGAGGCATAGCCAAGCTTCATAATGGCGAAGCCAAGGTAATGGTGACGAACTTCAGCAACGAATATAGGCACTTAAATAGGGGCACGACGGTAGCACATCTAAGCGAATTTGTGGAAGCGAGCAATGCCTTCGCCCTCACTGATTCTCAGGGAGCCGCAACGTCGACAGCAGTGTCCGCGCCCGCCTTCGACGTCAATCAAAGCCTTTCCAGGCAGCAACAAAAGGAGCTCAAAGCCTTACTCCACCAATACAAGGACTGCTTCTCGTCGTCGTCGAGGCTTCGTCAGACCCCTCTCGCGAAACATCGCGTCATAACCGACGAATATGCCCGTCCGCTCCGTCAGAGCCCCTACCGAGTTTCTGCACGGGAACGCGAGGCCATCAAGCAACAAGTCGACGAAATGCTGCGTGACGACATCATTCAGCCGTCTACGAGTCCGTGGGCATCACCCGTGGTGTTGGTGAAGAAGAAGGACGGAACCCTACGTTTTTGCGTCGATTATCGTCGCCTGAACAACATCACGAAGAAAGACGTGTATCCCCTCCCACGGATGGACGATGCTCTGGACAGACTCTACAACGCCAAGTATTTTTCGTCGATGGATCTCAAAACCGACTACTGGCAAATCGAAGTAGACGAGAGAGACCGAGAGAAGACTGCCTTCATAACACCAGACGGCCTATTCGAGTTTAAGGTCATGCCCTTTGGTCTTTGCTCGGCGCCTGCGACGTTCCAACGGGTTATGGACACAGTACTCGCAGGCTTGAAGTGGCAGACTTGCCTCGTCTACTTGGACGACGTAGTCGTATTTTCTTCCAACTTCGACGAGCACCTCCGGCGCCTTGAAGCTGTTCTTCGGGTAATCAAAGCCTCGGGACTTACCCTGAAGCCAGAAAAGTGCCGCTTCGCCTACGAGGAACTATTGTTCCTTGGCCACGTTATCAGCAAGTCGGGAGTGCTCCCTGATCCACAGAAAACAGCTGCGATCGCCGACTTTCCTGCACCCACCGACAAGAAAGCAGTACGCCGATTTCTTGGCCTCTGCGCTTATTACAGGCGCTTCGTGAAGAACTTTTCGCGGATCGCCGAGCCACTGACGTACCTCACGAAGGCCGACGTCGACTTCAAATGGGAAACGCCGCAAGTCGAGGCATTTCAAGAATTAAAGCGACGCCTGCAAACGCCGCCAATACTGGCGCACTTCGACGAAGAAGCTGACACCGAAATTCACACGGACGCAAGCAGCACAGGGCTCGGCGCCGTGATTGTGCAGAGGACCGACGGACTTGAAAGGGTCATCAGTTACGCTAGCCGGTCACTTTCGAAGGCAGAAGCAAATTATTCCACGACAGAAAAGGAATGCCTTGCCATCATCTGGGCTACATCAAAGTTCCGCCCCTACCTGTACGGCAGGCCTTTCAAAGTCGTGAGTGACCACCACGCCTTGTGTTGGCTAGCTAACTTGAAGGATCCATCAGGGCGCCTCGCACGGTGGAGTCTCAGACTACAAGAATTTGACATCACCGTCGTCTACAAGAGCGGACGAAAGCACTCCGACGCCGACTGCTTGTCTCGCGCCCCTGTCGATCCGCCGCCCCAGGATGACCAGGACGACGACTCTTTCCTGGGACCCATAAGTACCGACGACTACGCGGAACGCCAACGAGCTGACCCGGAGCTCAAGATCCTCATGGACTACCTGCAAGGCAAGACCGCCGACGTGCCGAAAGTATTCCGCCGAGGACTGGCTTCGTTTTTCCTGCGAAACAACGTCCTCCTGAAGAAAAACTTCTCGCCGCTCCGCGCCGACCACCTCCTCGTGGTACCTTCAGCGTTACGTCCAGAGGTTCTGGAAGCATTACACGACGACCCGACAGCCGGACATCTTGGTGTTTCCCGCACACTGTCACGAATACAAGAGAAGTACTATTGGCCTCGCCTCGCTGCCGACGTCGCCCACTACGTAAAAACATGCAGAGACTGTCAGCGACGCAAGACGCCGACAACTAGGCCAGCCGGACTTCTGCAACCCGTCGAACCACCTCAACGGCAATTCCAACAAATCGGCATGGACTTACTGGGGCCGTTCCCGACGTCAACTTCTGGCAACAAATGGATTGTCGTAGCGACTGACTACCTCACCCGCTATGCCGAAACAAGGGCCTTGCCCAAGGGCACTGCCGCCGAGGTCGCCATGTTCTTCATTGAGAACATCGTCCTCCGCCACGGAGCCCCCGAGGTCCTCATCACCGACCGAGGTACGGCCTTTACGGCTGACCTAACGCAAGCGATCTTGAGGTACAGTCAGACAAGCCACCGCCGAACCACCGCGTACCACCCACAGACGAATGGCCTCACCGAGCGTCTAAATAAGACCATCGCCGACATGCTGGCCATGTACGTGGACGTCGAGCACAAGACGTGGGACGCCATACTCCCGTATGTAACCTTCGCGTACAACACGGCCGTGCAGGAAACGACGCAGTTTGCTCCATACAAGCTCGTCTACGGACGGAGCCCAACAACGACGCTTGACGCCATGCTACCGGTCGGCACCGACGAAGAAGACCTCGACGTCGCCAGCTACCTGGATCGCGCTGAAGAAGCTCGACAGCTAGCCCGCCTGCGTATCAAGAGCCAACAGACGGTCGACAGGCGCCACTACAACCTTCGACGACACCACACCGAATACCAACCAGGTGACCTTGTCTGGGTCTGGACGCCGATACGACGACAGGGATTGTCTGAGAAGCTCCTGCGACTCTACTTTGGACCCTACAAGGTAGTCCGACGTCGTGGTGAACTGGACTATGAGGTCGTGCCCGATGGCTTAACGTCATCCCAACGACGCCGTGCACGACCCGAAGTCGTACACGTGGTGCGACTTAAACCTTATTACGCGCGCTGATTAGCTGTGACGCATTGTTAATGTAATTTATTGCATGTACTCTCTCTTATGTTCTGTCTTTAGCATCGGGACGATGCTTTTTCAGAGGGGGGTAGTGACACGTGCGGTTCTTTTGGTTTACGAAGGAAGACGCTATCACTTTCTGTTAAGCGCAACGCAGGCCGCGTTTATCTTGTATGCCACTCTGGAACGCGTTACGACGCGTGTATAAAAAACTGACACGTGCGGTTCTTTTCGTTTGCGAAGGAAGACGCTATCACTTTCTGTTAAGCGCAACGCAGGCCGCGTTTAACTTGTATGCCACTTTGGAACGCGTTAGGACGCGTGTATAAAAAGCCGGCGCAGTGCGCCACTGGGGGTCTTTTTTTTTTTTTCCGTCGGCCGACGACTGTTCACGCCGCTGTTGCTGTGAGTTGTGTTTGGCCCTGTTTTGCTGGGCACAAGTTCGCCCAATAAACAGTTCGCCTGACACCGCCCTGACCCCTGCGTGCTTCCTCTCAAGTGCTGCGTGTATCACAACCTCGTGACAATATGTGTCTACGTGAAACGAGGGAGACTCGTCGAGAGGTGTCTCAGTGCTAATGCTTTTCACAAAACACGGTGAAAATATTTCGTCCAGTGTTGTTTGAGTGAGCAAACAAAGCAAGAGACGTGTATACGAGTCTTGAAGTCGAGAGACGTTATCACACGTGCAAAAAGGACGGAAAGGGAGAGAAGACTCTCGTTTTGCCTCCGCGAAAGCTGGAAATTGATAGATAATAAAGACAATTTTCTGGCCCAAGAGATGTCAGGGAAAGTTTCCGCAAAGAAGCGTCGGATGCTTGGAGGGCATAGAAAAGTGGAGTACGCATTTTATGGGAGCGACAGCCACACAGAAAGCTTGATGAAGTGTGACGGTCTTTAGATGTGAGAAACAGTGCTAATTAGAAGAGTTGTGAGTTAATGAGCAAAGTCTTCTTAAAATTAACTATATCAGTTAGTCGTCACTGGCCTATAACTTCATCCATAGCAAGGCAATGGTGAAATCTTTGCTCTTTCTGGGGGCCGGAGGGAAGCCTGACGTTCACGCGTGCTCTCGCTGCCACATAGAACTCTCAAGTTCTTACCGAAGAAAAGTCTAGGCGTGCTGCCAAAGTAACACGATCCGCAACAGAATGTAGCATCTCGCAGTTTCGGCTCATCGCATCACAGTGCTAGGACTATGGTTATCACAAAAAGGAGAAGTGACGAGTTAACAAGCAAAAGCGCCAAGCTCCACCACCGCAACTTCGCAGGGCAAAACAGTTATCAACGCTGTCTTTCAATTTTCGGTCACACAAGCACAGCTTCTCCACAAGTCTTGGAAACGTCAACACAGCACCACTGTTCACAACGAACGTCGTTTCACTCCCGAACACTAGATTTCTCACAAGAAAATAGAAGCGTACGGGCTAACCGGTGGCGAAGCAAGAACCGAACACAGTGCGTAGTTCATAACTTTCCGTACGTACTTGGGGCCCCTCAAATAACGTGCCAAAACGCTGTCAATCCGAAATGTCACACAGCACCCAACTGAGAGACTGGAAAGTCCAGCGAACGACCGGCACACAAACACTTGCAGGCTTCTCGAGTGCTAGTTGCCGTCGATACACCGACGCCGATCCCCGCTTGATAACCGCACCGACGCACAGGCTTCCCTGCGCTTCACCGTACACCATTGCACTGCCGCAGCTTTCCACACTGCTTACACGCACTGAAAGAGCTGCCGTAATCCCAACGCATCTGGTCTAACGCTGAAGTAACTCACGTGAAAAGCGTTTGCTGAAATTCGCACCGACCGATATGCTGTTTACGACGCCATGTTTTTTTTTTTTTTCGACAACTGCGCAGCACGTAAGGGAGCTCTTAGAAAGTACTTGCGCTTTTTTCACGGTGTGACAAATTCGCTGTTATGTGCGAGGGGGTGATACGACGAACACGACAGGCGTGTCAGATGAAAGAAGTGTTTTGGCAACGTCATGGAGTGAGCTGATGTTGAGGGTATTGCTTCACAACCAATCACAAGCTGTGCCTGTCGGCCAAGCCATCGTCTGCTCGCGTTTGTCGTCTGCTTCAACCAGAGCATGCGACTGGGGATTCGCCTGCGCAACGCAATTACTCCAAGGTCAAGTGGTAGTTGCGTCGCAAAAAATACATGTCAATGGCTCGCTCTACCTTTGAATGATGTTCGTGCGCCAAGTTAAACGGCTGGTAATTGTCGCAGGGACAAATTCAGCCACGGTTTGCTCCAGAATTGTGAGGATTTGCATATTTCCGGTGTCATTTAAAGTTACTAAAGTCATTTTATCCCGACTGCTTTCCATATTATCGCGGTCCATACTGGTTTCTGAACAGTTAAGGTGAAAACGTTTGATTTGTTCGTAGTTTCATGCGTAACCACGCACACCCCTAATATGCTTCGGTTTACAAAGTACGCGCCGTCCCAGATCGTTCCAAAGTGTATCGACGGCTGTATTTCAGAAATCGCACCCATTGAACAGTTAGAGCTGATCGAAGTACACTAGAGCACAAGCTTTATTAACCACTCACTAAAAAGTTCCTCTCACTAATTATTTCCAATAGCGTGCAAGGAATGTGCTCCCATTAACCTTTTTGGTGGTAATTTCCACCAATGAGGCAAGGATCTCGGGTCGTACTTTTAATTGGATGAGATGGGGCGCAATACAACAACATAACAAATAAGGTTGATCCTATTCCGTGCCGCGTTCGAATGCACCAACCATTCACGCAGCACATTGGTTTTCATCTAACCACAAATCTTTACATGCATACTTTTACGCTATTGACACTCAATAGGATTCTTCAATTACTGTGACTTCGAACTTATTGGACGATGGTGGTTGTCAATACCATCCACTGCGTACAAGGGAAACAACACACGAAACTCAGAGCGCAGAAAGAAATAAAAACGCACCGGCAGTCATCAGGCAGCCCTTCATGGGCGTTAATTAACTCAAAACGAGCCAGGGCACCAAAGTATACCGCCGCACAGGCAGATTCTAAGTAGCCACATTGTTCCTAAGAATGGTCCGGACCACTCTTAAATTCTTTTCTTAGCCTCGTTGTTTTTACGCAAAATTTTGCTTCGTTAGTTCACTTACGAGCACTTTTCGGTGACGTAACCAAATATAGCAACTGTATTGTCATCACTGACATGTTCCCGGGCAGTGACAGCGCGCTTTATTGCAGCGGTCGATGTGACAACGGTGGCCTCTTACGACGTTTCGTTTTTTTTTTTTTCGTTTCGTGAATCGACTTATGCAACAGAATTTCCCTTGCGCAAAAATGTTTTCGTAAGTGAGTTTTGTGAATCCGGCCCTAGATTAAGTACTTGAGTTGGAGAAATCTCAAATATTACTTTTATCAATGCATTGGTTACCCCGTCTGGTCCAGGTGCTAAAGGAGATAAGTGCCTTATTATCTCTTCCAGCTCATATAAAGTAACATCTTAAAAATCTTCACCTGCCATTTTGTTCACAATGTGCAGTGGTATAGTTGACATAAATCTATCTTGGAGCCCTTTCGCAATATTTTCTACTAAATTAGAGAGTTCACGGGGGAAAATAACGGAAGAGTCAATATTTTTAGCGGGTGGTAACATATTTTGCGATCTTAAATATCTGAAGAGTGCTTTTTTGTTTTTAGCCCTAAATAGATAATCATATCGTTTCATATCAGCCATCTTTTGCAGTACTTTTTGTCCATTTGAAGTCTGTTGATGCAAATTGATAATCACACCAATTTTTTGGACATTGGTTGACCAGCAGTTGTTTCCATGCCGATTCACGTTTTCTGTAGCTTCTCGTGCACTCCTCAGTCCACCACGGAGTAAAATAACCTTTTGTGGCTGAGTTTAATTTAAAAGTTGCGTTTTTTTTTCTGATGTTTTTAACACTGCACACAGACTCATAACCCTTATGTCACCTTGAATGTCCTTGTGGCGATTAAAAGTGGTGCTCAAATCTTTTTCTAATGTTCAATAGTTGAGGAATGAGGCGACCTTTTCGGCGACAAGTATTTTTGGGAAGTTGAGGACAAAACTAATAGGCAAGTGGTCACTGTTAGTACCACAATCTAAAGTTTGCAATGAACATATTTTTAGAGATTAGCTTGAAAATGTCAAGCCAATTACTGATTTAGAGAGACCTCGGACAAAAGTAGCAGAATGCGATTTTAAACAAGATAAATAATTGTCAATAGGCCGTTCCCACAAACGTTTTGTGCTTAAATATGCTTTGAAACTCCAAGCCACATCATGTGAATTGAAGTCTCCAGCAATTATTATATTCTTTCTGCAGGAAGAGAACATGTGGTCTAGACTTTGTGTGTCTTGCACCTCGGCAGGGAAATATGCATTTACAAACGAAAAGGAAGAACCATCGGATAATATTATGTCTACTATCAAAATTTCTCAATCTGGAGTAGTACACCGATAAGAAATTTTAGCTTTGTGACTAAACTTAGTTGCTATCAAGACAGCAAGTCCACCACCTCTTCTAGGTCAGTCCAATCGAAATAGCCGATACTTTTTTAGATGTAAACTTCTAGCTGGTTGAAAGCCAGGTTTTTTGCAGTGATATGATATTCGAGGAAAATTGTGAAGAAAGGTATGATAGGTCTGTTGTATCAGAAACGATAGATCTGCAATTCCACTGTAATATCGTTAGTGAACCTATTATGATTACAGAACCGCAGCAGAAACTGCTTGGTCCAAAATGTCCTTTTGCAAAACGTTTTTCTTAGACATGTTCTCAAAGAATCCTTTTTTGGACAGATACTTTTTTTATTTCAAATTATACGAAGAACTTTTTGATGGGGGACATTCGGTTCGCTTCAGAGCCTTATGAGAGTCCGTATTCATATCTGCTCACGCTTCAGAATTATCTGTTAGATCATCCTCTTCCGTTGATTTGCAAGTCCCGGCCTCAGGAGAAACCGATCACTGACATGCCGTCGTACTGTCTATCTCCGTACGCTGCGATACCACTGATGCCTAAGGATCCCGATCGTTCGTATATGCTACACCGAGAATTTGGGACAGTTGATTTGAAACTTATTGTGCCAAGCTTTCAAAAAGGTTGCTTGCGAGGCGTTCCATTGGCTTTTCCATAGCCTTCTCTATGACCTCTGGGATAGATGTTGCGAGAGATGCATCCATGGCGATGGTACTACGTGCTGAAACACCTGCATATCCTGTGAATCTCCCCTGCATTTCTGCAACGGCTTCTCTCCCAGAGCACCGCTTGCGTTCTACAATATCCGATATAGCAAGCTCCCTTTCTCTGGCTGCACAATATGCAGAGTCTGCAGGGTGCGCCCCATTACATAAGCAGTCCCGCTCTTTTTGAGAGCTGCACTTGCGGCTGTCATGATTTTCACCACACCCACGGCGTCTAAGAATTGATCGGCACCTTTTACGCTATGTCCATATCGCCAACATTTATCAACAACACTGCAGGGGTTTGGGGGCACAACATATCAACAACACTGCAGGGGTTTGGGGGTAAGTGGTTCTATCTTATCAGTGGCCATGCCTAATTTCGGAAGGTTGGACTGTTTCCAAAAAGTCAATACACCGATTCCGTTGGGGGTTTTCACATGTCAATTGTACGGGTGCACCTGTACAATTGACAGCTGCACCCTGTCATTTGCACTGCAAATTCAGAACGTTGCAGGAGCTCACGAATGCATTCCTGATCTGTGGAACAGCACAAGATGCCTCCTTGACCAAACTGGCGGACCTTGGTGTTCTCCTGGAAATGCGAAGTGGCTTTTCAAAGCTCCACTTGAATCGCCTTTGGGCTCTTCATCGGAATAGGGCCCCCATCGGTAGGTACCAAGGCCACAGAGACACTGCTCACCCCACTGCGTAACAAATAGTCAATCGGCCAATCTTTGGCGGGGGTGCCCCACCACGGTGGTCTAGTGGCTAAGGTACTCGGCGGCTGACGTGCAGGTTGCGGGATCGAATCCCGACTGTGGCAGCTGCATTTCCGATGGAGGCGGGAATGTTGTAGGCCTGTGTGCTCGGATTTGGATGCACGTTAAAGAACCCCAGGTGGTCGAAATTTCCGGAGCCCTCCACTAAAGCTTCTCTCATAATCATATGGTGGTTTTGGGACGTTAAAACCCACATATCAATCAATCAAGCCTTGGCGGGAGTGGAAGCTATCCAAGAGGAGTTCCCTTGGCCGGGAGATGAAAATGACATGAAGATCGAATGACTCGCTGCAGCTGAGAAAGGCCGACCCAGTTACCGAAAATAACGAACTCTCAAGGAGAAATAAGGATACTGCCATCCGATCCTGAGCCCGGGCAGCTTCTTTACGGTCGAGCTTCTGCTACTTGCCAACAACCGCCAGCGTGCACCTTCATTTACTTCACTTTCTTCGCATTTCATTCACACGCACAGTGGGTACGAAACTGTATACATTGTATAGCGTTCGCCATATGGCACACTTCTGGTCACTTTTTAATTGCATATTCACATTCACAAGCACAAAAAATAACAAATATTAAACAGCGTTCGTTGTCTATCATTTTGTCGTTATACTTTATTTTTATTATTCTGTTATAGATCACCTACAGAAAACCCCTTATAAACTAGAGGCTGGCAAACAGCACACATGAGCTGTCCGCCCTAGGTAACAGGGCCCACAAATTAAGAAGAAAGAATTAAAATAATTGATACTTCCAATTTAAAACTAATTAGAAAAAGGAATGGAAAAACTAGAAAATAATATCTCAGAAATATGCTTATGCATGAGCACTTACTTCAGCTATTTCACTAATCAAAAATCTCTATTGATTCAAGTATGAAGCTTACTTCCTCACTGATTCATATCGCTAAACTCTTTTTTCTGTCCTGCCTTTCTAAACAACGTTTTGTGGACATTCTGTTTCTATGCCAGTGTTATATGTGTACATGTCGTATTGATAAAAAAGTAGCTTACTGAAGATGTATTAGGATAGCCACCCCTGATGGGAGAAAATAAGGATCCACGTCCACGTCTTTGTTTCTGATGAAGTTATCATACCACACACAACTTTTTTTTCTTGAAAACTTGCATGCTTCCTAAATACAAATCGTGAAGGTGCGGCAATACAAAAGATGCTGTTGAAATAACTTGATGGAGTAAACAAAAAACGAACACATTACTGGCATGCTTATACTCATAAACGAGAACTGCAGCTAAATACCCTACAAGGACCGCGGCACACATGTACGGTGACCATTCAGCCAACATCTACAAGGAGTCGTATATAGATCCCACAACAATTGCTGTTCCTCACGCAGATGACATCACGTGCAATCCAACTAAAAAA